>NC_138957.1:2940000-3092500 GCF_965226115.1 Aulonocara stuartgranti | reverse complement strand
GTTGTACCATAGGCACGAGAAAAGTTGTTGTACCAGGGGCACGGAGGAAAGTTGTTGTACCATAGGCACGAGAAAAGTTGTCGTACCATAGGCACGAGGAGAGTTTGTGTGGCAAAGTGCTACTGAGCGGTGTACCAGGGGCACGGCGAAAAGTTGTTGTACCATAGGCACGAGAAAAGTTGTTGTACCATAGGCACGAGGAAAGTTGTTGTACCATAGGCACGAGAAAAGCTGTCGTACCAGGGGCACGGAGGAAAGTTGTTGTACCATAGGCACGAGAAAAGTTGTTGTACCATAGGCACAAGGAAAGTTGTTGTACCATAGGCACGAGAAAAGCTGTCGTACCAGGGAAACGGAGGAAAGTTGTTGTACCATAGGCACGAGAAAAGTTGTCGTACCATAGGCACGAGGAGAGTTTGTGTGGCAAAGTGCTACTGAGCGGTGTACCAGGGGCACGGCGAAAAGTTGTTGTACCATAGGCACGAGAAAAGTTGTTGTACCATAGGCACGAGGAAAGCTGTTGTACCATAGGCACGAGAAAAGCTGTCGTACCAGGGGCACGGAGGAAAGTTGTTGTACCATAGGCACGAGAAAAGTTGTTGTACCATAGGCACAAGGAAAGTTGTTGTACCATAGGCACGAGAAAAGCTGTCGTACCAGGGAAACGGAGGAAAGTTGTTGTACCATAGGCACGAGAAAAGTTGTCGTACCATAGGCACGAGGAGAGTTTGTGTGGCAAAGTGCTACTGAGCAGTGTACCAGGGATACGGCGAAAAGTTGTTGTACCATAGGCACGAGAAAAGTTTTTGTACCATAGGCACGAGGAAAGTTGTTGTACCATAGGCACGAGAAAAGCTGTCGTACCATAGGCACGAGAAAAGTTGTTGTACCATAGGCACGAGGAGAGTTTGTGTGGCAAAGTGCTACTGAGCGGTGTACCAGGGATACGGCGAAAAGTTGTTGTACCATAGGCACGAGGAAAGTTGTTGTACCATAGGCACGAGAAAAGCTGTCGTACCAGGGGCACGGAGGAAAGTTGTTGTACCATAGGCACGAGAAAAGTTGTTGTACCATAGGCACAAGGAAAGTTGTTGTACCATAGGCACGAGAAAAGCTGTCGTACCAGGGAAACGGAGGAAAGTTGTTGTACCATAGGCACGAGAAAAGTTGTCGTACCATAGGCACGAGGAGAGTTTGTTTGGCAAAGTGCTACTGAGCGGTGTACCAGGGGCACGGCGAAAAGTTGTTGTACCATAGGCACGAGAAAAGTTGTTGTACCATAGGCACGAGGAAAGTTGTTGTACCATAGGCACGAGAAAAGCTGTCGTACCAGGGGCACGGAGGAAAGTTGTTGTACCATAGGCACGAGAAAAGCTGTCGTACCAGGGAAACGGAGGAAAGTTGTTGTACCATAGGCACGAGAAAAGTTGTCGTACCATAGGCACGAGGAGAGTTTGTGTGGCAAAGTGCTACTGAGCAGTGTACCAGGGATACGGCGAAAAGTTGTTGTACCATAGGCACGAGAAAAGTTTTTGTACCATAGGCACGAGGAAAGTTGTTGTACCATAGGCACGAGAAAAGCTGTCGTACCATAGGCACGAGGAGAGTTTGTGTGGCAAAGTGCTACTGAGCGGTGTACCAGGGATACGGCGAAAAGTTGTTGTACCATAGGCACGAGAAAAGTTGTTGTACCATAGGCACGAGGAAAGTTGTTGTACCATAGGCACGAGAAAAGCTGTCGTACCATAGGCACGAGAAAAGTTGTTGTACCATAGGCACGAGGAGAGTTTGTGTGGCAAAGTGCTACTGAGCGGTGTACCAGGGGCACGGAGAAAAGTTGTTGTACCATAGGCACGAGAAAAGTTGTCGTACCATAGGCACGAGGAAAGTTGTTGTACCATAGGCACGAGAAAAGCTGTCGTACCATAGGCACGAGAAAAGTTGTTGTACCATAGGCACGAGGAGAGTTTGTGTGGCAAAGTGCTACTGAGCGGTGTACCAGGGGCACGGCCAAAAGTTGTTGTACCATAGGCACGAGAAAAGTTGTCGTACCATAGGCACGAGGAAAGTTGTTGTACCATAGGCACGAGAAAAGCTGTCGTACCATAGGCACGAGAAAAGTTGTTGTACCATAGGCACGAGGAGAGTTTGTGTGGCAAAGTGCTACTGAGTGGTGTACCAGGGGCACGGCGAAAAGTTGTTGTACCATAGGCACGAGAAAAGTTGTCGTACCATAGGCACGAGGAAAGTTGTTGTACCATAGGCACGAGAAAAGCTGTCGTACCATAGGCACGAGAAAAGTTGTTGTACCATAGGCACGAGGAGAGTTTGTGTGGCAAAGTGCTACTGAGCGGTGTACCAGGGGCACGGCGAAAAGTTGTTGTACCATAGGCACAAGAAAAGTTGTCGTACCACAGGTACGAGGAGTGTGTGTGTGGCAAAGTGCTACTGAGCGGTGTACCAGGGGCACGGCCAAAAGTTGTTGTACCATAGGCACGAGAAAAATTGTTGTACCATAGGCACGAGAAAAGTTGTCGTACCATAGGCACGAGAAAAGTTGTCGTACCATAGGCACAAGCAGTGCGTGCGTGCGTGTGTGTGTGTGTGTGTGCGGCAGTTCTTCTGCGCAGTGTACCAGGGGCACATTTCAATGTGCTTTCTGGAGTACCAGGGGCACGAGGATTTTGCCAGTGGTGTTCTGCTTTGTTAGTGGGAGGGGGCTTAAGTGTGGGTCCCCGGGGCCTGCTGGAGGTCCAGGTCCATGCTAGATACGTGGTACAGGGTACCTGCAGGAGGGGGGGGGGGGGTAATGTGGGTTCACGGGGCCTGCTGGAGGTCAAGGTCCATGCTGGATATGCGCTGGAGCGTAACTGCAAGAAAGGAAAGCTAGTGGGGGAGTAGAGCAGGGGAGTATGTGGGTCCCCAGGGCCTGCTGGAGGTCCAGGTCCATGCTAGATATGTGGCACAGGGTAACTGCAGGAGGGGGGGGGGGGGGGGTAATGTGGGTTCACGGGGCCTGCTGGAGGTCAAGGTCCATGCTGGATATGCGCTGGAGCGTAACTGCAAGAAAGGAAAGCTAGTGGGGGAGTAGAGCAGGGGAGTATGTGGGTCCCCAGGGCCTGCTGGAGGTCCAGGTCCATGCTAGATATGTGGCACAGGGTAACTGCAGGGGGGGGCAATGTGGGTCCACGGGGCCTGCTGGAAGTCAAGGTCCATGCTAGATATGTGGTACAGGGTAACTGCAGGGGGGGGGGGGGGGTAATGTGGGTCCCCGGGGCCTGCTGGAAGTCAAGGTCCATGCTAGACATGTGGTACAGGGTAACTGCAGGGGGAAGGGGGGGGGGGGTAATGTGGGTCCCCGGGGCCTGCTGGAGGTCAAGGTCCATGCTAGATATGTGGTACGGGGTAACTGCGGGGGGGATCTAATGGGGGACTAGATCAGGTGAGGATGTAATGGCCAGTTCGACAGCAGCACATCTTTTTCGACCGTAAGAGAGAGAGGAGGCCGACTCTCTGCCTCGGCCAAATGGAGAGAGATTTTCAGCAGGGCCAGTGCGCCAGGAGCACATCTTTTTCAACCGTGAGGGAGAGAGGAGGCCGACTCACCACCTCGGCCAGGGCCTTTTTTTCCTCCCCTCTCCAGTTGAGCAGTCTAAGGGTAATGAGTAGCAAAGGTGCCCTCCGTCATTTATGGGAGACGGGTGTCTGAAGATGCGCAAGTCAGCAGACACCCTCGGCAACGCTTGGACGGCACTGGGACGGCGCGAGAGAGCGAGTTGCTGCCACAGCAGCCTCCTCTTCCGGCCCACCTGCCTGCCAGCCTTCCCTCCCACCCCGATCGACTGGCAAACGTGGCCTGCCATCAGAGGGCTGCCGCTGGGCCCGGCACCTTCGCCGGCGCCTTCGGGTGGTCAGCTCCTCCGGCCCGCAGGCTCGCTTCTAGCGCTGGCCGGGGGTTACAGCGCGAAGGTCGAAGGGGGTGGTGGTTCTCGGACCCCGCCCTGTCCTCCCCGCGCTTCCCCCCCCCCCCCGCCAGACGCGATCGCTCGGTAGCGAGACCGAGACGCCCGGTCCGTCCCGGTGGTCATACCACGGCAGTCCTCGTCGCAGAGTGGGTAGGCAAACCCAGAGTTTGCCCACCCCGCGAGGGCGACGGGGCCCCGTCCGGCAAACACGGTTTCTCGAACCCTCGCCCCGGTCCACACCTGCGTCCGGAAAGCCTCGCCCTGGTCGACAGGGCTCAGTAGCCCCGAGCGAGCGCGTGCGTGCGCGCCGCTGCCGCCGCCTGAGGGGCTACCTGGTTGATCCTGCCAGTAGCATATGCTTGTCTCAAAGATTAAGCCATGCAGGTCTAAGTACACGCGGCCGGTACAGTGAAACTGCGAATGGCTCATTAAATGTAATAAATTTTGTTTTCATGGATACCTGGAAGTTAAACTTCATAGTTACACCTGGTAAAGCAGCAATGCTGATCGTTTTATTAAAGATGAAAGAATTTAGACAGTTTTTAACTCTCAGTGATGCTGCAGTGTTCGTTTGACCTGAAGGATATGGAGTTTAGGACCCAGATTACTCCCAGATTTAAGAGCATCTTAGTCCGACAATAACGACGGCCGCTTGCATGTTCTGCAAAAAAAGGTGCTTTGTCATGTATCTGACGGACAAACACCAAACCAGTTCCACATCACTGAAGTTGCACCATTTTTACAAACCAATTCTGGTTCATTTGTTTCACTCAACAATCGGCCATGTGCGTATGAAAACAAAGCCACTGCGCATGCGCGTTTTACTCATATTCTATCGCGATATTTCATTTTCCTATCGTTGCCTAACATTATACCGGTATTACCGTGAACGGTATAATATGGCCCAGCCCTATATTCCACTACAGATTACAGAATACATGCCCCAAAATGTATTTTGTAACGTATTCTGTTACATTACTCAATGAGAGTAATGTAAGTTTGAATACTTTGGATTACGTAATATATAATCTTGCTTTTTACAACTACATGAATGTACTATTGCTGTGTGATTTATTATTATTACTGAAGGATACTCACCATACCAATACCAACTAGATTTTTACATCTTTATATAAAATGAGTAACAGTAGGGTGGTGTAACAGGGTGGCCCTTAGCGGCTGGAAACACAGTGAGATGGACCAAGTGTAGTGGAACAAAAGTATTTATTTCCTATACAGCTCTCCTTACAACAGTTAACTCATTGAGCTTCTTCACAGCACAAAATCCACACTCTAATGACAACTGGCAGCCTTAAATATGTTCAGCTGTCACAGACTAAACCATTATTCCACTCTCAGGTAAATTCTTAAATCCCAACCTTCCACCACAGTATACAATATATCAATTATTATAAATATATACATAAAAACATTTCACATTTTCATATTAATAAATAGTTCACACTTAATGTTACACCAAACCCAATATTATAAAAACCCAGAAACCCAAGCACAACAAAATTCACCACTCTCTCTTTACCAATGGTCTCTCCTGGAACTTTTAAATGGTGTCTGGACCCCCGGGAAAACATTTGCCCAAACACCTTGAAGAGAACACAGGCAAGAAAGGTGAGTAATCATTGGCTGTATCCCAATTCAGGGTCTGCAGCCTTAAAGTACGCAGCCTTAACGGTCCTCAAAGACCGCGTACTCAAAGACCGCTAAGGCCGGAAGTGGGAGGCTTGTGAAATGAGACTGTCTAGCCTCCGTCGCGCTGCCCAGGTTGCCTAGCAACCATGATAATAACAGCTGGAAACGTTTCATACAGCTTTGTTTGACAGAAATGAAGGAGAAAATCTTCTGTTCATTTGTTTGTTTGTTTCTACATGAGCTTTGATCATTCTCTGTAAGATTAAGGTCAGCTATTGAACGGCGTATATTTTAAAGTAAAGGCTTTAAAACCAAGTTAGTACAAACGTCACTATTGTCACATAACTTTGCCGACATGTGGCCAACAGTAATGTTTTAATGTTCTTCGTTATTAAACAGACCCTGAATTGGGATACAGCCATTATCCTACAAACACCTATTTGCACCACTTTTATTCCTAGATTTCACACACACATTTGCATTAGTTTTCCTTACTGGTAAACCTTAATCACAATCTCAATCACCATTCTTTTCTCCTCAAAGACAACCACCACATTCCTTGACGAGGAGCAGCTGTGCAGGATCTGAAACAAGGCTACCAACTGATTTTAAAATTCCCAATAAATAGTCAATAAATATTTAAACTTCTTCTGTGCAAATCCATGCTTAAAGTGCAATGCTAAATAAAGTGCTTGATAAGGTGCTTTTAATAAAGTGAAAGGTGTGCTCTAAAGTGCTATACAGATAATATAATATAAATAAATGCAGTAAGGGAGTCCTCTTCCTTACAGGTGGACATTAGGTAAATAGAGAGGGGACAGCCAAACATATGAAACAGGAAAAGGCCGCTGTGTAATCCCTTTATTTCAACAAAGTAACTGTATTTGGAATACCACCTTTTTAAACGGTAACTGCAACGGAATACAGTTATGTAGCACCCCACCCGTGATACTGAGTCTAAATCCACTTACCTCAGTTTGGACCCCTTAGGCGGGGCGTTAGGTTCGTTACAGCCTAGATACCACAAAAGGTTCTGGTATAGACAGGAATCGGGGAAACTATCAGTAAACCTTTGCCTGCAAGTTAGACTTAACCAGTAGTAAAAGAATCAACCCCAGACAACTCTTTAACACAAACCAAACGTTTACTGAATGTAAGGGCCGGAAAAGTAATGTACAACACACCCTTTTCTTAACTCAAATGATATCCAGCTTCATAAACAAATGAAACATGCCGTGTAAATGAAATAATTCCCTTTGAAATTATGTTAAACAACACAAATTATGTTATCACCTCTTGGTAAGTGACTCACTAATATACACTCAAAAATATGCTATATAATCCACTAGATCCACAATATTCACACATGGGCTCCACACACACTCACATTCACAGTTGTTGCAGGCCTGTTTGCTGCTCACGGCGGACGATGGAGAAAAATCCTCTTCTCCCCAGTAAGAGCACGAAAGTCCAACTTACAGTTCAGTTGCTCGGTAGGTTGCCGTTCACCAGTCCCAAACTAAATCCACTCTCCGCTCTCCCTGCGGACCGGATGCTGTCTCTGCTACAGCGCGTTAGCCAGTCACTGTCCAGCTCTCCGACATTCCATAGTGGCTGCCTCCGTGGCGCAGCCAAGCAGTCCGGGCTAGCCTTTAGCCTCGGCAGTCGTAGCTGGAAACACAGTTTTACACGGTGGTGCGACCGTTGAAACAAAAAGTCACTTCATCCACACTCTGTTGCGAAGCTCTCCCAGGGTTGGCTTTCTAGTCATACACTCTTTTGTGCTAGTTAACCTCAGTAAAACTAGCTGAGTCTCTCACTTTGGTTCAGCTAACCTCGTGCATCTCTCCATGCCGTTCTCTTCCTCCATTGCAACAGATACACAGGTCCCGTTTCATGCTACCTTCACGGGCCTCCAGAAAATTAGAACTCTGAACAATATTTTAACTCTCTTCAGAGTTACATACCATAAAATAATACCTTATGAGTAACATAACAGTTTCATTGCGCTAATTACCTGTATTTACCTTGTGACATATTACAGGGCAAATTACATTCAGGGTACAGTTACATCGCATAACATTAGTTGTGAACACCTTATGTTACTGTGGCGTTTAAGTCCATGGGAATTACGAGTATCTACTCCCAAATTCCCATCCGGTCTACACCCTCCCCCTTCTAAATGCGTTTGATGCCCCTATCAAACCCCACAGATTTATAAACACAAAAATCTGTGCTTTGTTAGTCCAGCTCTAATTTAACACAGGAAGGGCATAGTGCTAGTGGGTGACACCATGAAGTCTGGCAAATGTGATCTCGTGAATGTCTATAAGTGCCACTTCCCACCAAAACCCCATGGCTCAAAACCACTACAGGGTGATCTGATGATTGCCCGAGTTCATCATAACTCAGTCTCACCACAAGCCTCTTTAGTCTCTGTGGACGGCCCACTGGATGCTCCTCTCCTTCCAGCGACATCCCACTCTCTTCGGTTCCCTCCTCAGGGCCAATCACTGTAACTGCCTCAGGGTCTAGATGGAGATCTGGAGGGTTATGATCATCTGGATTTCTTTCAATATCTGCCAAATCAGTGGTTGAACTCCCAAGATCCAACACATTTGGCTTTTGACCTTGACCTCAGAAGCTGTTCTGACAGTGACAGAAGGTTTTCACAATCCACATATGGGAATTGTGTCATGCATCTTCGGATTCCGACTCTTAAGAAGATATTGCACCTCCCTGATTGTCAACTGGTTTAGCCTTGGCGAGTCCCCTTTGGGATCGAGTGACAGGTCTATCAAACACCTCTGGTTCACTATCATCTGGAAGTCTCACTAGATACCCTATGGGTAATAAGTGGTTACGATGCACCGTTTTCTCCACCCCCAGTCCCTTCTCGGGTTTCACTCTGTATACTGGTAGACGGGGCATTTTGTCAAGCACAACATAGGGTGCAGTTCTCCACTTATTCTTCAACTTGTGCTTTCCAGTGACACCAAAATTCTTTAGCAACACCCGGTCTCCTGGTGCCAAGGTCTGTTCTTTCACATGCTTGTCATGTGCTTTCTTGTTTCTCTGATGACTTTTGTCAGCAGCCTCTGTCGCTAGAGGGTAAGCTTGTTGCAAATCAGCTTTCAGCTTAGCTACGTACTGGTGATGTGTCAAACTGCTGTGTGTCTGGTCGTTTGTTCCGAAACAGATGTCCACAGGCAGCCGGGCCTCCCTGCCAAACACAAGCAGTACCCAGTTGCTTCGTTGTGCGTACAATTGTACGTGTGTACCAAATGACTGATGGACTGATTCCACGCCTGTTTCTTCTTGGGATCCAAGGTTCCCAGCATGGAAAGTATCGTCCGGTTAAATCTCTCTGGCTGTGGATCTCCCTGGGGATGATAAGGCGTTGTCCGGGATTTCTGGATTCCCAACACTCTCAGAAGGTCGTGGATCAGCTTACTCTCGAAATCACGTCCCTGGTCGGAATGTATCCGGGCCGGAAGTCCATAATGCACAAAGTACCGCTCACAGAGAATCTTGGCTACTGTGGAGGCTTTTTTGTCTTTAGCTGGAAAAGCTTGTGCATATCTGGTAAAGTGATCAGTCACTACCAGAACGTTAGCATATCCCTGAGAGTCTGGCTCTAGGGATAGAAAATCGATACACACGAGATCTAGTGGCCCACTACTGGTGATCTGGTTCAATAGTGCAGCTCGTTGTGTAGGTGCTTTACGTGCAACACATCTCCCACAATTCATGATGTACTGCTCAACTTCTGCACTCATCCTAGGCCAGTAGAATCGGTCTCGTATGAGCTCCACAGTCTTGTCCACCCCCAGGTGACCTGACTCATCATGAAGTGATCTAAGCACCATGGCAACATGCTCTCGGGGTAGTACAAGCTGATGTGTACTTTCCTGTAGAGTACTCCATCAGTGATTGCCAACTTGTTTGCCTCTCTTTGAAGCAACATGGCTTCTGCATTGGAGTTTTGGTCGAAAGTAAAGGGAATCGCTCCATTCATGGATTTCTTTACAGGAGCGATCACTGGATCCTTGTCTTGTGCTTTGATAAGCTCGGCTTTGCTTATCTGGGTCAAACACCCGTAGTCAAGATGAGTGGGGAAAACAAAACACTCTGGGAGTGCCTCAGGGGAAACCCCTAAAGATTCAGCAAAGCTGACTGCCCCTCCTCCTGCTGACTTTCTACAGGAGATCTGCTTACACAGAGCTTTGACACTGTCCAAGGGCAGAGTTTGCCAATCAGTGTCCTCTGTTGGTAAGGGGTTGCGCGATAACGCGTCAGCATCAATGTTACTGCTTCCAGGTCGGTACTGGAGAGTGAAGTCGTAAGTGGCAAGAGCAGCTAACCACCGATGCCCGGTGGCATTGAGCTTGGCTGTGGTGAGGATATATGTGAGGGGATTGTTATCCGTCCTCACAGTGAACTGTGCTCCGTACAGGTAGTCGTGAAACTTGTCAACTACAGCCCACTTCAACGCCAAAAACTCAAGCTGGTGCACGGGGTAGTTTTTCTCTGATGAGCTAAGCTTTCGGCTAGCAAAGGCAACTGGTCGCAGCCCTTCTGGGTGTTCTTGGTTGAGCACAGCACCCAACCCCTGAAGGCTAGCATCAATGTGCAACACATAAGGCTTGGTTGGGTCTGCGAATGCCAGAACAGGTGCATTTGTAAGAGAATGTATAATGTTCTGAAAAGCCTCTGTACATGCAGCATCCCACCTGTCCCCAAACGGTTCATTTACGTGATGGTAGGTCTTTTCTGGGACTCTGACAGCTCTCTTTCCTTTCTGGGTTGGTGGGTAACCTTTACATAGTTCGATTAACGGCTTGACAATGATGGAGTAGTCCTTTATGAAGCGACGGTAATACCCACAGAACCCTAGGAAAGACTGCAGTGATGGGAGATCGGTGGGTTGCTTCCAGCGAGCTACCGCCTCAACTTTGCTTGGGTCAGTGGCAATCCCTTTCTCTGACATTATGTGTCCAACATATGTCACCTGTGGCCTGCAGAACTGACATTTGTCGATGGACAATTTTAGGACAGTCTCTTCCAGTCTGTCAAGAACTTTGATTAGTCTCTGCTCATGTTCTTCCAAAGTTCTTCCGAACACGATCAAATCGTCAAGGTACACTATGACCTCAATCATGTGCATGTCTCCCACTGCTTTCTCCATTACTCTTTGAAAGGTCGCGGGAGCTCCTGTTATCCCCTGGGGCATCCTCTCAAATTGAAAGAATCCCAAAGGACATATGAAAGCGGTCTTCTCCTTGTCCTCTTCTGCCATGGGAATTTGGTAGTATCCACTACGCAAATCCAAGACAGAGAACCACCTGCTGCCAGACAAACAGTCCAACGCCTCGTCAATGCAAGGAACTGTGTATTGGTCAGGGACAGTTCTGCGATTCAGGGTCCGATAGTCCACACACATGCGCAACCGCCCCGTTTTCTTTCGTGCCAAGACGATAAGCATAGGGACTCCTTGATTCTTTTATTATCCCCGCTGCCAAAAGTCCTTGCAGGTGGCGGCGTAAGTCATCCAGGTCAGCTGGGGCAACACGGCCTACATGGATGAAGTGAAGAATCTGGCATCGTGGTGCCAGGACAACCACCTCCAGCTGAATGTCAGCAAGACCAAGGAGCTGGTGGTGGACTTCAGAAGGGGTCAGCACAGAGACTACAAGCCCATTATCATCAATGGAGCTCCAGTGGAGAGGGTGCAGTCCTTCAAGTATCTTGGTGTCCACATCTCCTCAGACCTGACATGGGCTGCCCACATTCAGGTCCAGACCAAAAAGGCTAGGCAGCGCCTGTATCACCTACGACAACTGAGGAAGTTCAGGGTCTCTCCAAAGATCCTCAGGATTTTCTATACAGGCGCTGTGGAGAGCATCCTCACACAGAACATGACATCGTGGTTCGGGAACAGCTGTGTGAAGGACCAAAAAGCTCTCCAGAGAGTGATCCGTACAGCAGAATGCTGCTGCAGGATTGCTCTCCCCCCGCTTCAGGACACCTACACCAGGAGATGCCGGACTAGAGCAGTGCAGATACTGAAGGACCCGTCCCATCCTGGCAACAAACTGTTCCAACTTCTGCAATCTGGTAGAAGGTTCCGCATCTTCCGGGCAAGGACAGAGAGACTCAAGAGGAGCTTCTATCCCCAAGCCATCCGTGCCCTAAACACACACACCCGCCCTCTCACATCATCTATAATTGACTGAGACAGGACTCTCTTCCAGACACTCTAAACCAAGGCACAATGTACATTTCAAATTCCTTTAATTTTAAATATGTTTATATTGTCTATCCTGTAAAATAGTCAGATGTCTATTCATATTAATGTACAGAATTCACCTGCTTGCTGCTACTACTGCACATTCACCCAGTGTATATACTATATATATATATATATATATATATATATATATATATATATATATATATATATATAATGTTCTTCCTCTACACCCCCCCCCCCCAATTTTTGCACATGTCGAGGAGCGTGTCAGGCTACATTTCACTGTGTGTTATACTTGTATAACTATGCATGTGACAAATAAAGAACCTTGAACCCTGAACCTTGAACGGCGGGACCGCTCTCGGAAGGGGGTATGGTCAGCTAGACGGATGTGATGTTGCGCTCCTTTAGCCAAACCCACATCCCATTCCTCCGTCGAGAAAACTTTGCCTCTCTCTGCAAGTTTCTGACTAAGCCTCTGTTTCCATTCAGCTGGTATAGGAGAGTCTCCAAAATTAAACAGAGATGGGTCAAGCATAGTAGAAGCTTTTGTGTTTGGGCCGGGGACATCAGCTGATATCAGCTACATGCAGATGTGCAACCACAGTGCCCATGGGAATGGCAGTGTCTTTTAGTGACTGGTTGCGCATGAGCACCAGAAACTTGTCTCTATCAAGCATCTTGGAGAACAGTACGGTTGGCTGCACAAGCACACTCGGGGGAAGGGCATGTGAAGCTGCCCATTCTGTGATGAGGATGCTGTTTCCAATAATGTGGATGTCTTTGACTTTACAGACAGCTATATGTTCTTTCCCAGCTGGAATGACCAGTGGGCCAGGACCAGTCCACTTTAACGTTAGCTACTGGACTGTCATCATCCTTGGCAGACTCAGACATAATAGTCGGTAGGTTCTGAGGCTGCTGAACATTCACTTGGGCAGAGCAAACATTCTCCACCCTCACTTTCTTTCCAGTTGCAGAAATGGGTCTGATTTTATGAACATTGGTGCCCACCAAGACAGGTACGGTATCTGAGCACCGAGAGTCTGGGCACACCAAAGCAAGGACTGGGATAGTCTCAACTTTAGCTCGTGTTTCTTCAGGGAATTCCAATTCAATTTGAATGTACCCCCTGTAAAGATAGCTGGTCTCTGATTCACTTAGGCCCCAAATATCTAGGCCCGTAACAGAGCGTAAAGGCACATGAGACAAGTGTTTTGAATACCAGCTGTCAAAAATGATGGTCACCTGAGAGCCACTGTCTAAAAGAGCAGTGCAAGGTACAGCATCTACCTTCACACCGGCTGTGGAGGGTGGCCCTACCAGTCCTTCAGGGAAACTAGGCGTCCTGACATTGACAACACTCCGATTAACACCTACATTGGTGGTGGTTGGTTCTTTGCCAGGACTGGGAGTTTTATTACTTTCTCCCTGCTTCCGTTGAGCCTGAATGAATTTCTGTATCACTTTAGGGTAGTTTTCTGGAGCCTTACACTTGGTAGAGATGTGCCCATCCTACACGCAGCGATAACAGAAAAAGTGACTGGGATCTCTGAGTGTTCTTGCTCCCCGCTGAAGGTGCGTGGGAGAACCATGGTGCCTGGGGGAGGACACCGCAACCCCTGTGCTGGGGGTTGACTGACATGACAGAGATCTGCTTTCTTAGCCTCATCACTTCTTTCTTTAACGCTTGGAGGTTTTTGTCTTCTCCTCCTTGAATCGCTACCTTATCGTGGTGGAGGGGTTTGTGTGTCCCAGGGATCCCAGGGGCTATGTTGTCTGGGGGCTTTTGCCCCCTGGTAGGGTCTCCCATGGCAAATTGGTCCTGGGTGAGGGACCAGACAAAGAGCGATTCAGAAGACCCTTATGAAAAGGATATCGGGGGAACAGTTTACCCTGCCCGGGATAAGGTTACCGGGGCCCCGCCCTGGAGCCAGGCCCGGGGAGGGTGCCCGAGGGTGAGCGTCTGGTGGCTGGGCCTTAGTCCACGGGGCCCGGCCGGGCACAGCCCGAAGAGGTGACATGGGCCCATCCTCCCGCAGGCCCACCACCCGCAGGAGGCGCCATAGGGGTCGGGTGCATTGTGTGCCGGGTGGCGGCCAGGAGTGGAGGCCCTGGCGGACTGACCCCCGGCTGCCAAGACTGGAAATAGGGACATGGAATGTCACCTTTCTGGTGGGGAAGGAGCCTGAGTTAGTGCGTGAGGTTGAGAGGTACCGGCTAGATATAGTCGGGCTCACCTCTACGCATGGCTTGGGCTCTGGAACCAGTCTCCTGGAGAGGGGCTGGACTCTGTCTCAGTCTGGAGTTGCCCCTGGTGAGAGGCGGCGGGCTGGGGTGGGTATTCTAATATCCCCTCGGCTTGCTGCCGGTACGTTGGGGTTTTTCCCGGTGGACGAGAGGGTTTGTTTCCTGCGCCTTAGGGTCGGGGAACGGGTCCTGACTGTCATCTGCGCTTATGCGCCGAGTGGCAGTTCAGAGTACCCAGCCTTCTTAGAGTCCCTGGGGGGGGGGGGGGGGGGGGGGGGTGCTGGAAGGTGCTCCACCTGGAGACTCTGTTGTCCTGCTGGGAGACTTCAATGCTCACGTGGGTAACAACAGCGAGACCTGGAGGGGCGTGATTGGGAGGAACGGCCTCCCTTATTATTGGACTTCTGTGCTAATCACAGTTTGGCCATAATGAACACCCTGTTCGAACATAAGAGTGTCCATAAGTGCACGTGGCACCAGGATGCTCTAGGCCGTAGGTCGATGATCGATTTTGTAATCGTATCACCAGACCTGCAACCATATGTTCTGGAGACTCGGGTAAAGAGAGGGGCTGAGCTGTCAACTGATCGCCACCTGGTGGTGAGTTGGATCAGGTGGCGGGGGAGGACGCTGGACAGACCCGGTGCACCTAAACGCGTAGTGAGGGTGTGCTGGGAACGTCTAGCAGAGGCCCCAGTCCGCGAGATCTTCAACGCACACCTCCGGCAGAGCTTCAACAGCATTCCGAGGGAGACTGGGGACATTGAGTCCGAATGGACCATGTTCAGCGTCTCCATTGCCGAAGCTGCTGCATTGAGCTGCGGCCGCAAGGTGGTTGGTGCCTGCCGTGGTGGTAATCCCCGAACCAAATGGTGGACATCAGAGGTAAAGGGAGCCACCAGGCTGAAGAAGGAGTCCTATCGGGCTTGGTTAGCCTGTGGGACTCCGGAGGCAGCCGACAGGTATCGACAGGCGAAGCGGAATGCAGCTCGGGCAGTGGCTGAAGCAAAAACTCGGGTGTGGGAGGAGTTCCGAGAGGCCATGGAAAAAGACTTTCAGACTGCCTCGAAGAGATTCTGGCAAACCGTCAGGTGTCTCAGGAGGGGAAAGCGGTGCTCTACCTGCACTGTGTATAGTGCTGGCGGAGCGCTGCTGACGTCGACTGAGTCTGGGGATGAGGGGAATGACCCGCCAATTTCCGGGGGCGAGGTCACTGAGGCAGTTAAACAACTCCTTGGTGGCAGAGCCCCTGGTGTTGATGAGGTCCGCCCCGAGTTCCTGAAGGCTCTGGACGTTGTAGGGCTGTCCTGGTTGACACGCCTCTGCAATGTTGCGTGGAGATCAGGGGCAGTACCTGTGGACTGGCAGACCGGGGTGGTGGTCCCCATCTTTAAGAAGGGGGACCGGAGGGTGTGTTCCAACTACAGGGGATCACACTCCTCAGCCTCCCTGGGAAAGTCTATGCCAGGGTACTGGAAAGGAGAGTTCGTCCGCTAGTCGAACCTCGGATACAGGAGGAACAATGCGGTTTTCGTCCTGGTCGCGGAACACTGGACCAGCTCTTTATCCTCTCAAGGATACTTGAGGGTGCATGGGAGTTTGCCCAACCAGTCTACATGTGTTTTGTGGACTTGGAGAAGGCATTCGACCGTGTCCCTCGGGGTGTCCTGTGGGAGGTGTTGCGGGAGTATGGGGTGTCTGGCCCATTGCTACGGGCCATTCGATCCCTATACAACCGTTGCAAGAGCTTGGTTCGCATTGCCGGCAATAAGTCGGACTCGTTCCCGGTGGGTGATGGGCTCCGCCAGGGCTGCCCTTTGTCTCCGGTTCTGTTCATAATTTTTATGGACAGGATTTCTAGGCGCAGCCAAGTGGGGGAGGGCTTTCGCTTTGGTGGGCTCAGAATCTCATCTCTGATTTTTGTGGATGATGTGGTTCTGTTGGCTTCATCGGGTGAGGGCCTCCAGCTCGCACTGGAACGGTTCGCAGCCGAGTGTGAAGAAGCGGGAATGAGGATCAGCACCTCCAAATCTGAGGCCATGGTTCTCAGCCGGAAAAGGGTGGAGTGCCCACTTCGGGTCGGGGATGAGTTCCTGCCCCAAGTGGAGGAGTTCAAGTATCTTGGGGTCTTGTTCGCGAGTGATGGGAGAAGGGAGCCGGAGATCGACAGACGGATTGGGGCTGCAGCTGCAGTAATGCGGACGCTGCACCTGTGGTGAAGAGGGAGCTGAGTGTAAAAGCGAAGCTCTCAATTTACCGGTCGATCTACGTCCCTACCCTCACCTATGGCCACGAGCTGTGGGTAGTGACCGAAAGAACGAGATCGCGGATACAAGCGGCAGAAATGAGCTTCCTCCGAAGGGTGGCTGGCCTCTCCCTTAGAGATAGGGTGAGAAGTTCGGCCATTCGGGAGGGGCTCAGAGTAGAGCAGCTGCTGCTCCACATCGAAAGGAGCCAGCTGAGGTGGTTCTGGCATCTGACAAGGATGCCCCCTGGGCGCCTCCTGGGTGAGGTGTTCCAGGCATGTCCCACCGGGAGGAGGCCCCGGGGCAGACCCAGGACACGCTGGAGAGATTATATCTCTCGGCTGGCCTGGGAACGCCTTGGTATTCCCCCGGATAAGCTGGAGGAGGTGGCTGGGGAGAGGGAGGTCTGGGCCTGTGGGTACAGTAGCGCTTTTGACATGCACGACTTTGTTGAGGTTAAGTCTGCGCCGAGAAGCTTCATGCTCCTCTTCAGTGCGGACCTCATTTAACAGCTGCAGAAAGGTAGGGGGATTATCTTTTCATTCCCTTAAACGCAAACTTAACAGCATCAGGTCAGACTCTGTTGCACCTTTAATGAGCTGATCTAGACGTGCTTTGTCAATGAGGGCAGGAGACAGACCTCCCTTTTTGACCACCTTGCTCAGAGATCTCTCCATTCTTCTCAGAAACTCAGAAAGTTTCTCCCCTCTGTGTTGACATAGCATTCGGAAGGCAAAATAGAGTTACTCTCCTGTTTCTGGTCTGTCAAAAGTATTCTCAATCACATCAATGTATTCTTGAGGTGTTGCTTCAGGGTTATTAAATCGTACAGCCTGTAAAAGCTCCAACGCGGGACCCTTTACACTTTCCATTATCGTGATTTTCTTCTCTCTGTCAGGCCGATCGTATTCCTCTATCATCAGTCGAGCCTGTAGTTTCCAGTTCTCCAACTGCTCCTCTCCTGGGGGTGTGGGGACAACCCCTGAGGAGGTGCGCAACCTCCTGTAGCTGCTATTGTCATTGGCAGGCTTAGAGGTATTTTCCAGAAGGTCTCCAACAGCTCTGATGATTGCTTCAGGAGTGGAGGCCTGAAGTGTGGCGGCAGGTCCCAAATCAGTTTGAGGTGCCTGCCAGTCATCTGCAACCAGCTGGTCAACTAAACCATCCTCCTCCTCTAAGTGGCCGATGATTCTCCAGGGTGAATTGCTGCCATCAGCTAGAATGTCCAGAGGAATGGCTTTAGTATTTACCTTTTGTGATCAATAACATGTCCAGCGCCATGCGATTTTGGATTCCCATTAACGACGTCGGACCTAATTGTTCTGCAAGACCTTCCACCGCGTCCCTGGTGAGATTAGAGAGTCTCAACACATTATAATGAACATAATTAATGCGATCAACATTTTTATTTGGAGTCACCCACAGAAACACACTTTCAAACCCGGCCGCTATCTGATCAACTAACTTATACTCATCTGGAACTCCTCGGGGAACTCCTATTGAGTCTATCCAGGTTGGCGAGTCCCGTCTTGGATCATACTTGTGGATAGCTCCTGTGGCTCTCCTCCGTCTGGCTGTAGACACATTCGCACCTTGCTGTGGAATTGTCTCTAGCCTACTGCCCATGAGCATCAAAGGTGCAGCTAAGCGCACCAAAGCACACGTTCCCACACTCCCCAAGGGAACCTGCACCAAAAGGGTGTACTCCCCACAATAATAATATAGCCCACCTCTCGCCCAGGTGCCTATAATTGTGCTTGGGTCACTTACATCATTGGTAGTCCTACCTGTGATTGTCCTCTGGCACCAGCTTGGATTAATCCTTCCTAGCCTAAATCTCACTCTGTCTGTAGAAAACTCAAAACATGTATAATTATCTCGTTTTGGTGTGAATGAACCTGGTTGTGTGCGTTTATCAATTGGCGGATATAAACCTGACAAAGTGGTGCAGTTACCTGTGTCCACCGCCTCTCTAGTTAATCTCAACATGCAATTATATCCCCACTCATCCTCTGGATACAGAGGAGCGGGTTCAGTAAACAAATGTGGTCGAGCGGTAGCACAAGCAACACAATCAACCACTTTCTGCTCCTTAGCATTTTGAGCCACCCAATCTAACCAAAGATTCCTATCTCCAAAACCTGTGGCACGCTCTATCAACTCCTGAGGTTTTAACCTAGTATAATCAGTGGCAACAAACCATTTTTCTTCTGGATCCTTGTAAATAACTGTCTCTACGGGATCTGTTTGCACCGTAAGATTCAGTGCTGAGTCATTTCCCAGCGGTTTAGACCTGGGATTAAATAAATTCACCCGAATTAACCCGAATGGATCTGTCCCTACTTTATCTACCCCTACTACTAAATAAAACGCACCTCCATCAAACCCAGGTTCAGGGAGTTCACTCCATGGTCCTAGGGAAAGAGTAATAGGGTTATTTGTAACAGAATAATCTCTCTGAATAGCTATTCCTTCAAGGGCCGGTGGCACCGTTGGCTGCCATCCTACTCCTGTCCACGCGACCACATCCTGCCAAGAACACCACTGATCCGTTACATAGGTGTAGGTGTCACTATCCCATGATGGGCCCCACACCGACTTAGGGTAACACATCATTGGATGATAACAAACCCACACATTATATGTTCTCCAGCTATTCCCGTCACCCGAGCATTTAATTACCTGACACAAATCGAATGTGAACGCTGTTGTAGATCCATTAACATACCCAAACTCGACTCCGCCACTGGCTTTGAGACACCCATCATCCCCACCTGAACCAACCGCACGCTTGACTTTTTTCGACGATTTGATCGGTTCGGGCTCAGGAGCGGATAGACCTCTGTGTCTGGGCAATTCACCTGTCTGCCAAAAAACAAAGAAACACGTTATAACACTTATTAACCCCAACAACCCCGTTATTTTCCAATTTTCCCACAATTTCATGATGACTGTTCCCAGGCTCGTTTACTTTTACTCTATACTAAAAAGATAAAGTTACAAAAAGAGTATAAGGTTATGAGTATAAAAATATGCGAGTAACATACAAAACTATTACGATTCCCTCAAACTATCAAATACTTTAGACTAGAGCCCTAGCCTATTTAAGAGCCTGTACTGGATTCCTCCTTGGCGCGTGACGCTCCTCTCCTTTCTTTGCCTCACTCAGGTAGACTACTGAGGAGGACCGTAGCACAGGGGGAACGAGTATTATTCTGGCTCTATGTTCCCTCCTGCGTCGATTGGGTGGAAGCTAGCTCCAACAAACTCTCGTCCGCGACTGCACACTGAGACCAATGGAACCAGGTCTCCCCTTTCCCCTTTAGACGGACAGCACTGGTGGTTCGGGCAATTACTTCGAAAGGTCCGGTCCACCTTGGGTCTCTCCACTTTCGTTTAATGACCTTCAGCCACACCGCCTTGGCATCGGGGATGGACCTGTCCTCCGCTTTCACCCCTTCTCCAACCTGTTGTGTGAAACTAGACACAAGAGCTTTTAATTCTTTCCAACATTCAATATGTTTTCTATTACTTTTTACACTTTCTTCCGCCGGAACTGTTGTCCATGGACCTGGAAACTGTCGTCCTGTCAACAGCTCATATGGTGTGAAACCTGTGGATTGATTAACACAACATCTTATTATCATCAATGCAACTGGCAGGGCCGCTACCCAATTTAGCCCCGTGTGAGCTGAAATCTTAGCAATTTTATTCTTCAGATTTAGATTCATTCTTTCTACCTTTCCCTGCGACTGGGGGTGATATACTGTGCCAAATCTATGTTGTAACCCCAGCTTCTGTTCTACCTCTGCCAAATCTTTGTTTTTGAAATGAGTCCCATTGTCGGACCTAATCCGCTTAGGGAAACCATGCCGGGGGATGTAATGATTGATTAAACACTTAATCACACTTTTTGCATCCTCCCTCTTGGTAGGCCATGCCTCAGGCCAACCCGTCAAAGCATCTACACTTACCAGTAGATATCGAACTCCTCCTGGACCTGGATCAATCATGTCAGTGAAGTCAATGACAATCTCTTCACCTGGTCTTTCTGGAATGGGGAACTTACCTGCCTCTGGTTTAATCACTGGCTTCGGATTATGCTTCCCACAGATCAGACAGGTCCTAGCCTTTTCCTTGATCATATCCTTCAAGAAGGGATGCCACCAATGGCACAGATGTCTCCCCATCTGGGCGACACCTACATGTCCAAGGCCGTGCGCTTCGGCAATCTTCTGTTTTGCCAAGTTGGCTGTCAACACTGGTCGACCGTCAGGTCCTCGCCAGAGACCTCCTTCTTCCCAGGCTCCTCGACTCTTCCAGATCCCTTTCTCTTCTGGGGCAGCCTCCCCTTGGGCCTTCCTGGCCTCCTCTAGCATGTTAACTCCTGATTCTTCTTCCACCGTTATTTGTACCATCTGTCGTGATGCTTTATAACCCGCTGCCTCCTTTGCGGCTCGATCGGCTTCCTGATTTCCTCTGGCCATCAGGCCCGTCCCTGAGGAGTGGCCTTTGCATTTTATGATGCTCACCTCCTCTGGATCTCCCAAGGCCTGCTCAAGTTCCTCCATTTCCTTTTTGTGGCAGATTGGTGCGTTCTCTGCTGTCCTGAATCCTGCTCTTCTCCATTGGGCGAGCTCCACATGAGCTGCTCCAAAAGCATAAGCTGAGTCCGTGTAAATGTTGACTCTTTTTCCTTTTGCAAGTCTCAAAGCTCGACTTAGAGCAATTACTTCTGCTCTTTGGGCTGACTGCTGCCCTTCAAGTCTTCCAGCCTCCTTCACTTCAAATGCAGCCCCTTTTCTGCAAACTACCGCGTAGCCTGCTTTTAATCCTTCATCATCCCTGTAGCAGCATCCATCAGTGAACCAATCTTCAGCTCCTGTCAGAGGTTCTGCTTTCAAGTCTTCTCTTATCTTCTCGTCCACTTCAGCTCTCTTTGCGCAGTCATGAGGTTCTCCTCCTGACTCCATTAAATCTGCCATGTTAATTCCTTCATGTGTGAAGGTCAAGTTAGGAGCGTCTAAAACTCTACACACTCTCTGTTGTGTAAGAGGTGTCATGGTGAAGGCTTGTGAGTTAACATATGCCACCACACTGTGGGTGGTCAGCACCTTCAACGGATGGTCCCTCACTATATGTGCTGTCTTTTGTATAATTTTTGACACCCCAATGGCATGCTGAGTGCATCTCGGGTGCCTTGTCTCTAATGAATTCAGCCTGATGCTGACGTACATAAGTACATCTCTTCCTCCCCCTTTTTTCTGAAACAACACCCCATTAGCTATCCCGTGTGTTTCAGAAACATCAAGATAGAAGGGTTGTTCATAATTAGGGATAGCAAGATCAGCCGATCTGGATAAGTCCTGTTTTAATGCAATAAATGCCGACTCAGTGGCCGATGTCCATGGCAGTTCAGCCTTAAGATTTCTGACACCTGCCGTTTTTACCAAATCCCTCAACAGGGCTGTTTTGCCTGCATAATTTGGAATGAAGTGCCGGCTGTATCCTGTTAACCCCAAGAATGAGAGCAACTCCTTAACCGTACGCGGTCTTGGATGTGTCAAAATCTGATCACGATGAGTGTTTAGCAGACCCACTGATTTGTGAGCAATGACACGGCCCAGAAATGTTACTTCTGGCCGGACCAACTGCAACTTTTCTTTACTGACCTTGAAACCGCACTCAGCGAGTCTCTTCAGTATGGTAAGTGAAGCTGCCGTGCATGCCGAAGCAGACGGAGCTGCAATGAGCAAATCATCAACATATTGCACTAGTGAACATCCCTCTGGGAGATGGCATGGCGATAAAGCTTCTTTCAACACTTGGTTGAAAATGCCAGGGGAAAGTGCAAACCCTTGTGGCAACCTTGTGTATCTGTACTGTTGTCCCCCATATGTGAATGAAAAAACGTCCCTCAGAGACTCATGCAATGGGAGACAGAAAAATGCATTCGCTAAATCAATACATGTAAACCACTTCTGATCTGGTGTTAATGCCGTCAAGGCTGTGTATGGGTTTGGGACTGGCACCGTATCAGTACGTAAAATGGCATTGATGGCTCTTAAGTCATGTGCCATTCTGTACTTTCCTGTCCCATGCTTCTCTACTGGCAAAATAGGAGTATTCCAGTAGGATTGAGAGGGCTCAAGCACCCCTACTTTCAATAGCCCCTCAATGGTTTCTGCAATTCCCTCCTCAGCTTCTCTCTTTTGCCTATACTGTGGTTTCCAAATTGGCGTTTCAGACTTCAGCTGGAACAAAACGGGCGAACACGTGGCCTGGCCCACATCCGTAGGCCCTGCTGACCACAAAGTGTCAGGAAGAGTCGCAAGTGCGGCAACTGCATCCGCATGGTCTGTTCTTTCTCTCCCATGAATTCTTGAGATTTGTTGATGCTCCAACATCACTGTGTCCTCTGATTGACAAGTGATACGATAAATTTTGCATTTTGGCGAGTACCAAACGTCTGGAATCTGAGTAGCTTGCCAGCCAGGTTCCTCGAGGGCTCTTTTGACCATCGTCCCCAGCTCCTTCGCCTGATGACTCTCATGGACCGCCAATGTTATATGGGGCACTGAATCAGGTCCCATTTTGAACCAAGGCCGTTGTTCGTCGGTTAATTTTACTGCTGCCGCGACGCCCTCCGGACCGACATAGATGTTTTGAGAACACACATTCCAAGTCTGGCCTTCAAGGTCAGACTGGAACAGGTCCCTGTAAATTTCATCATCGTTTCTATCATAATAGAGGGTGACATGGAACGGATCCCTGGGGGGAGAGAAGACTGCCAAGGCCATAATCCAAGGTTTCCACAACTGATATTGTCTTAGTATGCCTTCTTCCACCACACGACCCCAATAGATGTCAGCGGTCGTTTGTTCACAGTCTTTCAGCAAGTACTGGTTCTTTGAAAATGTCCCCAGGCACGGAAACTCTTTTCCTCCTGGAAGTGTAACTGTTAGTCCATCAGCTGAACACATGATGGTGGCCCCCAGTTTGATGAGCAGGTCCCTGCCCATCAAGTTCACAGGCACATGGGGAGACACCACATAGCTGTGCTTCAATGTCTGTTTTCCCAGCACCGTCAGGGCTGGATTGGTTGTTGGCAGCGTCATCGGTACCCCAGAAAACCCAATAACACTGACCACATGGTTGGAAAGTGTGGCACTGTTTGGTTTTTGTTTCAGTGTTGAATAGGTAGCCCCAGTGTCCACAAGGAAGGTCATTTCATCTCCTTCCACACTCATCGACAACATAGGATCTGCCACTCCCATGTTGTCTGGCCTCTGTGGGTCCCGTCAGTACAGCTCCTCCTCTCCGCCCCAGTATCCCAGGGGATACTGAGCCGCTGGCGCCATGCCTGGGTTTGGAGCTTGATGTCCCCTTGTCTGGCCCACTCTGCCTCGAAAAGTTCCCTGTGCCTGGGGTGATGATGAATAAGCTGTTTCTGGTAGCCATGGCGTAGGACAATTACGAGCCCAATGTCCTCGTCCTCCACACCTTCGGCATACATTCGGGTCCAGCATAGGTCCCCCCAGACCACGGCCCCTTGGTCCACCTCCCCTTTGGGATCCACCACGTCCCCTCAGCGACCTAGTAGCCCCCCAATTCCCCGCGGGTCTTCCTTGCCTTGGGAATTCATTGGCGGGCCATCGGTCATCAGGGTACAGAACCGGATTCAAATCTGGCCAATCAGGCCCCGGATCGCCCCGTGGCTGCGCCACCAGCATCTTCTTAGGTCCATCTTTGGTTTCCTTTTTCTTTTCGTTTAGTTTTTCTCTCGCCTCTGCCAATTTCAATTTTACTAACTGCCCTTGCGCCTCCTCCAGCTCCTGTTTTTTCTTGTTCACCTCGTCTTTCTCCAGCCCAAGTCGATGTATAATGTGCCTCTCCCATTTGGCTGAATCCGCCACCGCAAAATCAGGGTTCTTCTGTAAATCTGTTCTTACTCGTTCTGGGAGACCTGCTAATACTGCAGATCGGAACCACGCCCTTGGTTCACCATTCTGCCCAGGATGTTCACCAGTTTGAAGAATCCACTGTTCTTTTGCATGCTCCATATACTCTCTAGGGGAATGTTCTGGGGTCCAAACAATCCTAGGTGTAGTGCCCATGTTATGAGTCGGATACTTCTCACGCACTGCGTCAGAGAGAGCATTTCGCACCCTTGCATAGGGGACGTCGTTTGGTTGGCATACAGTTCTTGCTATCTCTTCTACATCTGCGAGGCCTCCTCCTCTGAAGGTCCTCCCACCGATAGCTCGGAAATCTCCCAGAGCCAATTCCTCTCCTTCTGTAAGACTTCCTAGTCTCCTCAACCAAGCGGCTCCTCCCTCCGTAATTGGGGGCAGCTGCTTCACCAGAGCCTCAAGATCTCTGATGTTGTAGGGGTGGTAGACTGGTTCACCCCTTCCTCCCTTCAATAAAGGCATTGTGAGGGATAATTCCTCCTCTGTGTCACCCTGCCCTTCTTCAGTTGGCAATGCAACAGTCTTCCTCTGGTTCTTCTCAAAGATGGACGGTCTTTTATCTCTTGGTTCCTCCAGAACCCTCCCAGAGCGAAGGGTCGTCCTTCCTGTGGGAGTCTGAAACTTTGGGGCAAATCCTCCCCTTTGCAGGTTTGACACTTCTCTGGATTTTCGTGTGTTGCTTTCTACTGAGGCCGCCAAGTCCTTTTCCAAGGCATAAAGTGTTTGTGCTACGCTACGTGGTGTTGCTACGCCTTCCTCCTCCAATTTTCTCAAGAGGCGTTCCAGTTGTATCACAGCCTCCCGATTGTCAGATTCTTTTCCAAAAACGTGGCCTTGCCACTGTTCTTTCTCAGACTCATCAACCGTTGACCTCTGATTAGTTTTTCGGGTCGCCTTTGATGGCGCCTTCTGATACTGCATTGAAGGTGAGTCTTCCTCTGAAGTCCAGACCTCCTGGGATGGATTTTCCTGGCTGGGCTGTTGCATTGTCACCTGTCCGGTACTTGTAGACGCCACAGGTTGAGCTTCTTCTGTAGCTCTATCTGGGCTAAAAAGAGCGGGAGGAATCAAGATCAACCCCCGTGTAGTAATTCCTTGTGATGTCCCAGCAACTGGGTGCGGCTGACTTACCTCTGATGCAGCTGCCGCTGATTGAGACTGCATCGCTTTCTGTGCAGGTGCCCCTGATTGTGGCTGCACTACTCCTGTGTCTGCCTCCACTGTGGCTGGAGCAGATGTCGATGATGGAGGATTCTCCTGTAAATTGACAATTCCACCTGTCACTTTTCCTGTTTTTCCTTCCGGCCCCCACATAGTACCACCCTCCAGAGCCACCACTGGACAAATATAAGGTGGGGGTGGGCCACTCAGGAAGTCCTTCAGGCTGGGATACAGCTTTCCTTCAGCCTCAGCTTCCTTTTTTAAGGCTGGCTGGATGTCGTTCACTTCCTCTTGCATCCAGTGGGAAACACCTTGGGAGATAATCATAAGCTTACAATACTTACTTTGTTTTTCCATCATAAGTTTCTTTTCAGCCTTTATTTTTCTCCCCTGGAAACGTCCTAAAGATTCCTCTTCAAGCTCCTTGATTCTCTCTTCACATTTCTCCCCTTGTCGTTGAAAGAGGGAGTGCAGAGGGATTCTGTCCTCCAATGTCTTCTGTTGATTTTCACATAATTCCTTCACTTCTTTTTCTAAATCCTGACACTGACGGGCAATCTCTTTTGAAGACGTCCCTTCAGTCATTTTAATGGCTTTCTTCAATTCCTGTATTTGCTCCTTCAGTGGCTTGTATCTCTTTCCCCCTCCAGGGGTCGCCTTTTCCTCTTCAGCCATTTTGCTTTTTGACCTCACTTACCTTACCAAAATGGCCGGTCTTAGGCTCCTCCCCTAGGGGTTGCCTCGTTGTATTTTCCTTTCGGCAGTCAGAATCTCACAAGCTGGTCAAGCCGAACTTCCGCTAGGCTCCAGCCTGAGAGAGAGAGACCGCCCACAGACACACACACACACACACCCTCTAATCCTCCTTTCAAGCTCAAAGCTTGACAACTAATATAACAGTTTTAAGCACGCAAAGCCAGCGAAAATTCACTCTCACATTCACTTCCCTAACAACTACAAAGTTTTCACATACAAGAATAATCCAAACAATCTACCACGCACCGTTTTCCCTCCTTATACGAGAGACTCAACCAACTTTTAAAAGCTTTATTTACACAACATCAAATAGAGCACAGATCTCTGCCTTTTCCAGGTAGAGAAAGAAATACGACCCAACTAAAAATCTCCCAACAATCACACACAGTTCTCAAATTTTGTCAAGATATTTATCCCCGCATCCTACCTTACTGGAGTTTTACACAAGGGATCATTACTCATGGAATTCTATTAAACCATAATCACATTAGGAAATCACCAACACAAGACTACAAGGTTTAGTTTATTTAATATACTGAAATCTTTTAACCATACTTCTGAGACCCCCTTTCACCTAACGAAAAGAAGCTCAGAAGGACAAAAAAGGGAGAAATAGGGCCGCAGCTGTACACACACACACTCCGCTCGTACTCGCGCGCGTGTGCCCGCTACTGCGCAGCACCACACACCCCTCCCCTTTCCTTCAGGAGAGATACACACACACTCTCTGTTCTCTGAGAGCGAGAGAAGAGAAAGGCGTTTTCGTTTTTTTTTTTTCTCACACTCTGAATCCACACAGAAAAAATTCAACAACACAAGACAGTTTATACAATTTACACTTTTAAATGCACAGACACACGAGTAATTTATATACAGTATACACGGGCCCCATAGACGTCATATACCAAAAGAGGTTACTCCTAACTTTTTTGACTAATTTAAAAGCAGGTATAGCCCAGGCCTCGCCTTGCTGGTCAATACACACCTCGGGAACGCCCTCCCGATAGTGCTCAAATTCCTAAGAAAACACCATATGCCAGAACAACTTTATCTCACTTCTCTATTTCTCTGCTGGTGTTGCTAAATTTTTGACTAATTTAAAAGCATCTTTCAGCCCAGAGCCTCGCTCTTGCTGATCAATTACCCGTCTCAAGTACGCCGCCTTGAAAACGGCCTCATTACTAACGCTAGATAATTTAAAACCGCACCCCGCCGGACACCTGGAACTCCACCAGCTGCGTGAAAGGCAATGAAATCCTGGCTCACGTTTTTGGCTATACTTAAAGTTGACAGGCAGCTGACGTTTTATGGGAAGCGGCCGGTCCACGACTCTATCTGTCAATCTGGCGCAGTAAAAGAAACGGTCTCCCTTCGACCGTTTCGGTTTATTCGGGGCGCCCGAATCCCCCTGGCAACCAACCAAGCAAATAGTCTAACGGTGCGTCCACTGTCAGGTGTCGCCGCCACAGCGCTGAGCTGAACTACGCCCTTAGGGGCCACGCCCCAGTCCTAAATTAAATTTACTTATTTTAAAAGCCTCACTGTGGGTACCCTGCCCTCCAGTTTAATTACCTGAGACCCAAAACCGCGTTTTTGCTACTCAATCAAAACCAAATTATCCCTACACTACCGATTGACTGGCTGGCATCCCAGTCAACCCACAGTTAACCTCTTAAACCGTATTTATTTGTTTCCACACACCTTAAACCGTATTAACTTAAACACATAACTTCTTAACTCAAAATTCACCCCCAAAATGAACAACAATGAATTTAGTCAGACTACTATGCCCTATTTTAAAACTAATTAGTCAAGATCACTATGGACCAACGCCAGAAGCCCAGACTGAGTGAATATTATTTAATTAATTTTAGTTTTAACTTCCAATATAGCGCCTTTGGATAAAAATCAACAGGTGGCACTCACCTTTTCTTATGTCGCCTGGCGTCACTCAGATAGGCTGCTGGCCCTTGCCCCCTTTGTCACCTTCCCCGACGAGCTGCAGGTTGCAACTCCTCCCCACCCGGAGTTTCGGCACCAGGTTGTTAAGGTTCGGTCGAGTTAGGGAAGAGAAGAAAGCAAGCCCAAGTCGAAGTAGGTGTCAAAAATAGTGATCTTTATTACACTCTGTGCACAAGAGTGGGAAAAGACAATTTGCAATCGAATCCTCTCGTCAACTGAAGCATCAGTCTCCTTATATTGCCTTTATGACATCACAGTTGGATCTTTACTGGAAATGATCTCAAATGATAACAATTCCCCGCCTATCCCAAAGTTTTCCCTTATATAGACATCAACTGCTACTCTTAAGAGAAAAACAAGTGTGTATTACATTGTGCATTTTGTGAAAGTGTATTTATCAGAAAAACTGTCCTCAGATGACCCTCCTATTATTACTAAGTGTGTAGGTGACCGTGCGTGTGTTACATAAGTGCGTGCATGTAAGCAGAGACCAGCGTACGTGCAAAATTACACGCAGGCCTGCCAGGGCCCAACAGGACTCGTGGGTCTGTATGGTGTGAGTGCAACAACTTTATATAAACAGTCAGTGTGGATTAATATTTGCTCAAAGTAACACAGATGTAATTTAAAGATTATACTGTCAACAGATTCAACAATGGCAAATGAATAATCAATGATAACTGATTGTGAGAATACAAAATAAAATATCTCCTGATCACACTTTTCTCTGCATTCACACAGTACGGTCAAACACTTGCTCTGGGGATCATACATACGTCCTCTAACCTTCACACGTCTAAGAACTTTAATGGATTGCAGAGTTCTTTCTATGACTTCAATCTCTGTGTCCTCGGAAACATCTTTAAGTAGTATGGCATGCGAAGGGTTAAGGCCTTCTCCTTTACACCAGTGCTGTAACTGAGCCATTTCTTGGTGCTGGGTGTGTGAATCTTACTGTATGTGTATAGTGTAACAAAATACCAAACACAAACTGATTTTGCTCTGCTTTAACTTACTATAATTTCAAATCACTCTCTCTTTAAGGGTTGTCTGGGTCACAAGTTTTTTTTTTTGTTTTTTTGGAGTTTTTTTGCCTGTCCCGTTTGGCTCTTTTGCCATCAGAATTATTGTCTAAAGGCAATGAAAGATGCCCAACGGATTTACTTTACCAAATTGACCATCCCAGCCTTGCCATAATGGTCCATTTGATTCACCTTTTATTGTTTATTTTATTTTCACTTGCTGAATACGGGAAAGACTTGACTGGAGGAAAGAAGGGGAGAAAGAAAGAGGGAAAGAGAAACAGCTGAGAAGGGGGACGGGGGAGAAGGGCAAAAAACAAAAACCAACAGAATGGGAAGGAAAAAAAAAAAGAAAGAAAAGAAAAAAAAAAGCATATATCGATCACCTGGATCACCTGTTGAGAAAGATAAAAGAAAACAAGCAGAAGAGAACAAGAGTAATAGAATAAACAACATCACAATGATATATGGGAATATGACAGTAAATACTAAATATTAAGCATTATTGTGCAGCACATAAGATCAACAGAACACAGTGTGCTTTGAGGTAGGAGCCAAAAAGGATGTAGTTTGTGGGTGTGATCACCCGTGTGTACACCTGTGAGCATGGACGCGCTTGTTTTTTGTTTTTTTTAAAAGGTTCCTTCATGTAATGATCTGCTAGAGGTTGTGGGGGGGGGCCACAGCCCCGTCCTCCAGGGCATGAAGCAGGTACGAGGAGATCAAAACTCCAGACATCCAGAGGCCCCCAAAAAACAAGAGACCAAGGAAGACTAACAGAGGGGCAGCCGCGCCACTGTCCCAGAAAGAGCTGAGGAGAGTCCCAGATGAGGGTTCACTCAGCAGCCGCGGAGCAGAAGCCCGGGGTAGCTGCAGTGACGCGCCCGTGAGTTCCGCCGGCAGCCAGCTGTGCCTGAGTGACCGAGCCCCAGGCCGAGAGGCCGGGGGCACCCCACCTCCGAAGTGGCCCGAGCGAGCCCCAGGCTCCAGGCCCCGATAAGCGGCCGCCAAGGAGTGAGCCGGTGTGTACCTGGATGCCCATCCCCAGACACAAAGAACCACCAACGCACCGATATCTGAGGGAGTCCGCCACTGGCAGGGGAAGTGGTGGTGGGGGGAGATAGACCTCCATACCTTGGAGGGCCTGAGATGTCCCCAGAGAGGTGGCGTCTGACACCCAACCTGACATATAGACACAGACATACAGGCACACACAGATACAAACATCCATTCCCACCCTCATGCTCTCATATGCACTTACTCCACACTCAACCAACGTGGAGACAGACATGAAGAGACGCTGTACACACGATCACACTCCCCAAGCGTACTCTACGAACCGGGTCTAGGTACCCTTGCCCCTGGAGGGGGGAACTGCACCCAGACCCAGGTGGTGTTACACTTTTCCCTGCGGTGGGGAGAGGCAGACCGCCCCGACTCCGCAGCAGCAGGGAGGCCCCACACTCCAGACCGCAGTCGGATGGCCAACTCCTCCTCCTAGCCCCCCCGCTCTAGCAGGTCGCAGAGAATGGGGGTGAGAGAAGACTCCAAACCTCCCTCCGCCCGCTCATTGTAGTGTTGATGCATGTGTGTTCTAAGGTGCAATTAAAACCCAGGAGGGCATGGAGCTACCTGCCAAAGAGCAGCAGGTAAGCGCATAGCCCCTCCTGCTAGCCCTCAATGTCTACGTGTATTTAAAATTGAGGGGTGGGCAACGACGCCAGGGGTGAGGTGTACACCCTGATGGTACTTTGGATTCCGTGTATCGTGCCCACCCCGAAGATCCTATATGTATGTGTAATGAGAGTGTGAGCAATGTGAATGTCTAAGTTGTGGGATAAAATTGAGGCAGAGGAAGCTAGAAGGGGACAGGGTAGCCTCCTCTGCACCCTGGTGACATACCCCTACTCCAAGGCCCTGCATGTGTGGGTGGTTGTGGTGGAGTGGGAAGAGGGAGGCAGCTGGAGATGGGGGGGGAAGGAAGGGTCACAAGTTAATACTAATTACTACCAGTCTTTATCCCAGCGGTGCCTCCATTTTATGTAGCACCCCACCCGTGATACTGAGTCTAAATCCACTTACCTCAGTTTGGACCCCTTAGGCGGGGCGTTAGGTTCGTTACAGCCTAGATACCACAAAAGGTTCTGGTATAGACAGGAATCGGGGAAACTATCAGTAAACCTTTGCCTGCAAGTTAGACTTAACCAGTAGTAAAAGAATCAACCCCAGACAACTCTTTAACACAAACCAAACGTTTACTGAAAGTAATGTACAACACACCCTTTTCTTAACTCAAATGATATCCAGCTTCATAAACAAATGAAACATGCCGTGTAAATGAAATAATTCCCTTTGAAATTATGTTAAACAACACAAATTATGTTATCACCTCTTGGTAAGTGACTCACTAATATACACTCAAAAATATGCTATATAATCCACTAGATCCACAATATTCACACATGGGCTCCACACACACTCACATTCACACTTGTTGCAGGCCTGTTTGCTGCTCACGGCGGACGATGGAGAAAAATCCTCATCTCCCCAGTAAGAGCACGAAAGTCCAACTTACAGTTCAGTTGCTCGGTAGGTTGCCGTTCACCAGTCCCAAACTAAATCCACTCTCCGCTCTCCCTGCGGACCGGATGCTGTCTCTGCTACAGCGCGTTAGCCAGTCACTGTCCAGCTCTCCGACAGTCCATAGCAGCTGCCTCCGTGGCGCAGCCAAGCAATCCGGGCTAGCCTTTAGCCTCGGCAGTCGTAGCTGGAAACACAGTTTTACACGGTGGTGCGACCGTTGAAACAAAAAGTCACTTCACCCACATTCTGTTGCGAAGCTCTCCCACGGTTAGCTTTCTAGTAATACACTCTTTTGTGCTAGTTAACCTCAGTAAAACTAGCTGAGTCTCTCACTTTGGTTTAGCTAACCTCGTGCATCTCTCCATGCCGTTCTCTTCCTCCATTGCAACAGATACACAGGTCCCATTTCATGCTACCTTCACGGGCCTCCAGAAAATTAGAACTCTGAACAATATTTTAACTCTCTTCAGAGTTACATACCATAAAATAATACTTTATGTATAACATAACAGTTTCATTGCTCTAATTACCTGTATTTACCTTGTGACATATTACAGGGCAAATTACATTCAGGGTACAGTTACATCACATAACATTAGTTGTGAACACCTTATGTTACTGTGGCGTTTAAGTCCATGGGAATTACGAGTATCTACTCCCAAATTCCCATCCGGGCTACACTCATATTTTGTATTTTAAATATATAGTAATAGTACATGTATTCCGTTACTCCCCAACACTGATTACAGTCAAGAAAAACACATAAATAGACCTTTAAGGAGGCAGAGGACCCACATGTTGTATGACCAGATGTTGAAATGGCTGACTGATGAAAGGAATAGTTAAAGGATTTGTTTTCTCTTGTGTGAGTGTAAACAGAATTGGCCACACTTTGGCCAGAAAAAATGTCTAACACTAGACTGGTTTTGGTCTTCTTTTTTATCCCAGCTACAGTACTACTATATAGTACAGACTGTCTATACTTATTCAGCAACACAACCCAGTCAGATCTTTCTCATGAGGAAACCACCTCTTTGTGAGTATACCATGGTGAAGAACATATACTGGATGATCATATACCGGATGATCTTTTCCCAGCTTGGATGATGTCACAGCATGATTGAACAAATTATTTTAATGAAGGATAAGCTTGCTGTTCCACTGTTAAATCTGCTTGAGACACAGACAACAGATCAGAAGGCAAGGACGAAGGACACACACTGTTACCTTCTGCTGAACTAATCTCTGGTACTACAACCATACTATAATGCCTTCATGGAATGTGTTACTGCACATGCCGAAGTCACAGACTGTACTGGTACTGTTTTGGAGGAAAGTTCAGAGGAGGTTGGAGATTGTTACCATCATGGGCTCATCCGGTCAGAATGAGAATGAACAGTCAGTAATCACTTGCAGGGTTTTTCATTTTATTGTATAATGACCAAAAGAAAAGACACACATGGACTGCTATCTCTCAGCTGCCACCCCATGTGGGAGTGAAGAAAGAGTGAGCTGTAGGTGAGTGCAGTCCTAATATAACGAGTGACAGGTGAATGCAATTTAAGGGAAAGCACCACACCCAATCAAAGGTGAGGAAAAGAAACAAGGTGCATCTGGTGAAGTGAGTATGCTGAAAGGTGAGCCTTTACAACAGCCGCCCCCATATTTCTAGTGAGAAATATGTTGAAAGGGTTAGAGTCAATCTTTTTCAGGAAGTGGGGGCAGGTGAATCAGACATGCTCTAGGTCTGATAGTTTCTATCCTGCACTACAACTTCTTTCGGAGGTGTGCTACTTTCCCTACAGGCAAAACATATCAGGGGGTCGACCCGAAGGTTGACAACGCAGGCCAAACAGTTCAGGGGGCCGACCATGTAGCCAGCGGTGGTGGCAAAGCAGGTCCAGCTGCCGACCGCGTGGGATGCAGCTGCAGGCACATACCTGCAGACGGTCGGGCAGTTTTGCAGGCACTGGGGGCAATATACGGGGCTTGGCAGAGGCAGGACCAGGTGATGCAGGAGCAGACGGTGCCCTGACCACTGGCGGAATGGCAGCCACAGGCGGTGGAACTGGTGTTAGTGGCACTGCAGGTGACGACGTAGATACTGCTGATGGTAGAGTAGGAGGTGGCTGAACGGATTCAGAGCCATCAGTGGACACAACGATGTGTTGGAGCGGTTCTCCTGAACCTGAACTGGAAGATGTTAACAAACACCGGGCATGCACGGGACTCCTCTGGGGTTGGAAGTCTGTGATCAGATCTTGGAGTGTCCATCCTAAGTGGGTTTTCACTGCTGCAGGAGATCCAAATGGTCCATGTCTAACTGCTGCAATAGGCGTAATAAGGTGGGTATGATCAGAGCCTATGAGCAGTAGTGGAGCTGCTTTGTTAATAAAGGGTAATGGGATACCTTGGAGATGCAGTGTACATCACTGTCACAACAGCGTTTGTTTTCATTCAAAGGCTTTATGGTTTTTCCTATAATGGTGGGCCGGTCTCTAGTCAAAACGCCCGGGCCGATTTTATGTCCCAGTCCAGCCCTGTATGTAGCTCATCGTCAGTCTGGTGTTACCTACATCTTCCAACTCGGAAGGCAGAATTTCCGAGTTCTGAGTACAATCGAAAGCACCACGACTGCAGTTTTCGTGTTGGATGTAAAAAGCGCACGTGACGCTGTGACACAGGGCTAGAATCATGGCGGCAGTCGATGACAGTCCAGGCATGGGATTTCTCTCGTGGAAATATGCACATTATTTTTTTCTTTCTGTTGGTAGGTGGCACAGTGCACTTGTGGCAGGATAGTCCTAACACATAAGCAAGCTAGAAGACTGGCAATCTTGCTGGGTATCCAGTTAGGGAAGCAACACATTAACAAGAGAATTCTGAGTAAAACCAAAGTTACTTTCCCTAGTAACTAGTTACTTTGAAAGTAACGAGTAACTTGAAGTAACTGAGGTACTTTTGAGAGAAGTAACTAGTAATGTAAGTAAGTTACTAATTTAAAATAACTTACCCAATACTGGTAATGATATCCCTCGCCTGTGATGTGGACAATGCAACCATGAGTAGTGACACCACTAAGCAGAATATCTGTCTAGGTTCTTAGTCATCCAGGTCATTGTAGTCTAAGGAGCTTGGGAAAAAAAATGCAACTGGACTTGGAGTTTCAGATGAGAGTGTCATCTCTCAGTTTCTTGATCATTAATATGCAAATTTTCATGATCATTGATCAACAACCAATTATCAAAAACCATTGATCAATGACCACTGATCAATGGCTATGAGTACCATGGAGAGTGAGAGGAAGCCACTCAGTAATGTAAAAAACATTATTAGGGCTGCTCGATTATGGCCAAAATGATGATCATGATTATTTTCACTGAAATTGAGATCTCGATTATTTGACGATATTTATTTAACCCTTTAAGACCTACCATAGAACCAAGTCAGCCAGAGCTTATATTATTTTTTTACATGTTGTAGTGCCATTTGTGGGAGCATTTCAAGTTGCTATACATCAATACAACTGTTATAGCCCATATTTTAATAATATGTATGCATTAAGTCTATAGTAACTACATTAATTGCAAAAAAGTGCAATAAACTACAAAAAATTTGAAAATTGTTTTTGTTTTTTTTATATATATTTCTACTTGGAGAAATTTAAGAGGTTTATCCCTCAAAACTTTAAATACAAAAAAGTTGCAAAAAATAGTTTACAACAAAAGGAAACTTATTTTGAGTGTCTTCATAGTTTTATTTTGGAGATACAGCAATTTTTATATACTGCAGGAAAAACAAAAAAACAATCCTATGATGCAAAGTTGCAAAGAAAATAGCTTGTGCATCAAAATAAACTATTTCCAGCAGTGCAATTCGAGTTCTAAGCATCCCAGAAACTATTCAGAAAAGTCAAACATGACTTACCAGTATAGGCTTTTAAGGCCTACAATTAAAAAACTACATTTTCCGTGAAAAATGATGTCACTTCCGGTTTCGGCCAGGAAATGGCGGACATGCGATAGTTCGCGCTGACGTCTGTTTCAATGTGGGAAGTGTTATGAACAGCTGATCGGATCGGCAAAGCGTGTTTCTGGAATATTATGTTTTTGTTCCTGCAAGCGCTTTTTATGCAATTTATGCAAAGCTTTATGTGGAAGGAAACCGTGACCGAGGACAAGCTGATGGCATAAGATGTAAGTACAACTCCTCTGGTTTCATATGCAAAACAAATTATTGCGCTAGCTTACGCGGTTCAGGTTCTACAGGGATTTAAAAATAGTTACGCAAAACGGAGCATGCTGCTCTGACCGGCTTTAAAGGGTTAACAATAACAATGTATTGAATAATGACTTTAAAAAATAACATAAAATAGTGTGCAAATACTGATAACAGTGCAAATGTTTGCAATATAAGAAATAAATGAAAAATGTAAACATCTATGTTTAGTGAACTTTGCAGTGTTGCTCTGTGGTGCAGCTACTACAAAGTTTACACACTGTGTCTACTTGATCCACGTCTGACTCCGCGAGCCCATAATGTTTCCACACCACTGAAGTTTTTTTTACCTCTCTTTTCAACCAATAGCAGTCACTCTCCTCTCCAAATAACTTCTGCTTAGCTTTCCGAGCTTCCCTCGGGTCCTCTTAATTGTTGTGACGCGTGTTCGAAATGCAGAGAAGTGCGCTCGATTTGCCACACGGAGTAGCGCGAGAGTAAAGCATGAGGGAGGTGCTAATAATAGGCTCAGTCATTTTTAATGATCGTTGAAAGCCCAGATCGTTATCATGATTAAAATTTGATTAATTGAGCAGCCCTAAACATTATTAATCTTCCAGCAGACATGCATTAAGGGTTCTTGGGAGGGGCCGAGCTGACACCAGCTGTTGTCTGGCAGAAGGTCTTTGGCACCATGCTTCCCAGATTTAAATGCACACCACATAAGAGCAGGTGACGAGAGGCATAGGGTCTTCTCAAATCCCTGTTTTCTGTTTTCCTTCTTGGGCTGGCTGTATAGTCAAAGTCTAGGTTGGTGGGCTTTTCTCCTGCTATGGGGACTGGGGTGTTCTACTTGTCTCCAGCCCAGAGTAAAGGGGACCATCTCCTGGGTCTGGGGGCACATTGCCCCTCTGGAGGTGTTGGTGCCCTCGAAATGGAAGTATAAAGTATACTATAATACGGTATAGTGGGTGTATAGAGAGTGTGATTTTGTGTACAGCATCTGTTTCTTTGTGTCTCCATGTTGTGTGAGTGTGAGAGCATTTTTATATGTGTCCAAGTGACCCATCTCAGAGTTGTAGTTGAAGTCTGAAGCGTATAGAGTGAAGGGAAGTGGGGCCAGCACCGTGAACTGTGGTGCACCAGTGCTGCTGGCCAGAGTGTCAGAGTTGATCACCTTCAGCCTGAGATCTCTCTATGAGGTAGCACATCCTCACCTAAACTTGGAATCAGGTGAGGTGAGGGTGTTAGTCAGGGAGGACGAAGGGGAAGAAGATGCGATGAGGCAGAGGTCAAGTGTGCATATAGTGTGTGAGTGTGTGTGTGTGTGTGTGGGGGGGGGGGGGGTGCTGTAGTGAGAGTGGGACAGTTGGTTGCTGGTCATACTGGTTGGAGGAGGCAAATAACCTGAATGCCTTCTTCTTATACTCTGGTGGTACTGACACCTTGCCATGCCACCCTCATATTGTTCTCCCTCAGCCTCTACTCCACTTTTGTTCCTGTATGTATCCTTGATCACCAGCAGACTGCCTTTTAACCAGGGGGGCTGTACTAGGCTGTAGATAGGCAAGGTTATGGTCTGACTGTCCGAGTAGGAGGAGAGGTGTGACTCTGTACGCATCCCTCACATTAGCAGACAGTAGATCAATTGTCCTGTTGTTCCTAGTGGGACAGTTTACAAACTGGTGGAAAGCAGGCAAAGTGGACTCCAGTGAGGTGTGATTAAACTCCCCAGAGAAAATGAAAAATGCCTTTGGGTTCAGCAGCCTTGCTTTAAATGTGAGAATATTCTTACAGGCACCAGTAGTGATGGGATTTCCGGCTCTTTCGGCTCTGAACCAGCTCTTCAGATTGTTTTGTTGCTTTAATTAATTTATTATTAACAATAACATAAAGTTATGCACAAAAGGAATTACTAATGTAAAAAAAAGTGGTTTATTTATATATTTTTATATATAAATATATGTGGTGGCCCCTAGAGACAAAACACGTACAAACTCCAAAAAACATGTACAAACTCCAAAACACATTTCTAGTATTAACTGAACTTCCAAGACAGAGCTACCTAGATCACTTAAATTACACAATTGAAAGCATATGTGTATTGTTTGTGTATTTATACGTAAACACTCATATATATTCAAATAATTTAAAAAAAAATGTTCATCTACCTGTTACTACCACACACCAAATCCGGTCGTTGGTACTTCCTGGCTTGTGTAGCCTCTAGGTAACAAAAGCTCAACACTGCACCTAGCATCCTGGAGCACTTCTTTTGTACATGTTTTGAGTTTTTATGTGCTTCTGAGTTTTTACGTGCTTCAGAGTTCATACGTGTTTTGAAGTTTGTACATGCTTTGTCTCTAGGGGCCACCGTAAATATACTTTTATTTATTCACTCCACATAAAATGTAATAAATAAATCATATAATACAAAAACCAACTATTCACATTTCAACTTTTAACTATTTAAATTTTAAGCTTTTTACTTTTAAACATATTTAAAGTGAAACAACACAAAACACTGCAAACCACAATGCAATTAAATATAAATTAAAATATGAAAACAAAAAGCAGATGCACATTCTCTGTCATATGGGCCTGCATGAATAAACTTTCTGAATCCTTTATCATCCGCAACTGAAAATAGTTGTGTATGATTACTATACCTTTCTAATGTGACGTTGTTGTCCCTGGCTCTCGTTCTCTCTCTCTCCCTCTGGCTCTGTTCCTGTGCTACTGCGAGTGTAACTACCGCCCCTCCCCCCTCTGCCCAGCGCAAAGCAAAAGGCTCGCGTGCGGAGTGAAGCGGAAAAAAGTGCGAGAGAGACGGTGAGAGAAAGAAAGAAAAACACACGGCTCGCGATAAGGAGCTGGCTTGCGTCGTTCACGTCAAAGATCCGGCTCTAAGAGCCATTTCATTCGCGACCGACACATCACTAGGCAGCAGCTGCATCTGTGCTCAGGGGAATGCACTCTAGGTAGATCCGCTGGTTGTTCAGTGCTGACAAATTGTCAATCTTATTTTGCAGGGCATTCACTTTCCCTATAATTATGGTGGTGATTGATGCTTTATAACACAGCAGATTAGCTGTTAGCCTAGCCTTAGCCTGCTAGGTCTGTGAAGGTTCTCAGTCATCCAGGTTAAAGCAGTCTAAGGAGCTTGCCATCCCTTGTGTAGCAGTTTATCAGAGAAACTCAGGAGACTCTTCTCCAAGCACGACACTCCCCTGTGAACGACCATCCTGAACAGAGGGGGTAGCTTACGACACCAACTATCTACCACCTATAATCCAGTTTTGATATCCCTTCCCAGATACCTTGATACACACCTCGCACCTTGTGTCATATGATATCAGTAAGTCACATGATAGGCCCCCACCCTATAATTTGATATTGTTACATTAATAATTGTGACCCACTTGTTATAACCCCTAAGTCTGACTACAGGCCATGTCAACAACAATATCCGCTGATGCTGAAGCCATTGAGGGCATCAGACTGGTTTTTGACTCACTGTTAAAAGCAAGAGTAATTGTCTCTTGTAACAGTTTACCAGTTACAAGCCAGTTTACCAGTTACTTCTATTATTCCTGTGAAAAAGGTTAAAGGGGCTGGACAACCAGCTAAATCTGTACAGGATTTGATGGCTGTGAATGCGTCAGTGCAACAGGAACTCCACGTGTAGGGGAGGGCAGAGCTGTAACTATTCTATTCAGATGATTTGGACAACAAGATGGCGCCTGTGTGTTTGGCACGCCATCTGTCACGCTCCTTTATTTGTTTTGTTTTATTGTTTGTAGCTAACTTTGTGCTACATGTCTGACCTATGTTGTCTTATGGTCGCCAGGCATTATTGGAAATAGGTTTATCCATCCAGATATCTGACCGGCCTGGATACGACAACCAAGGCTTTTTGCCTCCCTATCTGGAACCAATACCAACGTACTGGCGTTCCCTACCACTGTTACCGGATTTGCGGAAGCGACGCAGGAGGCGGTGTATCCGTGGAGGTCATCTTGTCAAGCTGAAATCCTGGATTTCTTATTTTCCCTATGAGCTCTGCTTCATTCGCTGTTCTTTTCCGCGACTTTTGGTGCCATTTTGTGCTTTGGACCCGGTGGACTCCTGGTTGGTTCCTGTTGTTGGGTCTCTCGAAAATAATCCTGCAAAACTCCCTCCTTTACAGCATTTGCGCTGGCATGGAGTTGACCAAACAAACCTTCGACCAGTGGATCTGGTTGTTAATGCCTCGGAAGTTTTGAACCCAGTTCCTCTCTGGCTGGGTCTAAGAAATACCAGGTCGGTGGCAAACAAGACCTTCATATTGAAGGAATTTTTTCTTTCCCATGTTCTGGATTTGCTTTTCCTGACTGAAACCTGGATTTCTCCCGGTGAGTTAAGCGCCTTCATTGAGCTAGTACTGGCTGGCTGTACCTTTTTTAATGTTCAGCTGTTAGACTACTTGAATGACTCGCAACTGTCTGAAATCTTTCAATCTGGTTTTAAGCCCTTTCACAGTACGGAGACAGCTGTGGTTAAAGTTATGAATGACATTCTTGTTACGACTGATTGTGGTAAATATGCTGTGCTTGTCTTGTTGTACATGACAGCTGCATTTGACACAGTGGACCACGACCTGCTGATCTCCTGCTTACACCACTGTGTGGGAATTTCTGATTTGGCATTGTCATGGATAAAATTATATCTTTCCGAAAGGAGTTTTTGTGTTAAGCTGGGGTTGGCCATGTCCTCTGTGGCCCCTCTGCTTTGGGGTGTGCCCCAGGGATCTATCCTCGCTGTATTTACTCCCTCTTGGCGCGATTTTTCATAAACACAAAGTGTCATTTCATTTGTATGCCGATGACTATCAACTTTATTTACCTTTCAGTCATTTGGATACCTCCCCATGTCAATGTCCTGCTTGACTGTCTTAGAGATGTCAAATCATGAATGGCAAATAACTTTCTAAATTTTAAGGATCACAAAACAGAAACAATTTTATTTGGCCTGCATTGCTCTACTGATTCTCCAGATGTTGATTTTGGTGATTTGACCTCCCATCTGAAAGGTTCGATCACAAATCTTGGTGTTAAATTTGATTCCGCACTTACCTTTGATGGTCATGTAAATGGGGTGATAAAATCAGCTTTTTATCACCTCAGACGCCTACTGAAGGTTAAGCTTTTCCTTTCCGAACGCAATTTGGAAACTCTTATTCATACTTTTATCACCTCACGTCGTGACTATTGTAATTCCATTTGAATAGGGGTTGGGTTGGGCACATTCTCATGCCTGCAATTAGCAGTGTTGGGACTAACGCGTTATTAAGTAACGCGTTACAGTAACTACGTTATTATTGTGGTAACGAGCACGGTAACTAGTTATTATGCCAAAATCAGGAACGCGTTAGTCGTTACTGGGATTTAGATAGGGTCGTTACTCGTTACTTCGTGTGGTGGCTATCGCGGAGCTTCCACAGATTCAGTAACATTAGCAAGTGGTGGAGGCCAGCAGGTGGATGAAGGAAAAGGGATGCAGAAGGAAAAGAGACCCGAGGCGGCCGCCGGTCCAAGTGTGAACTGAACTTCAGGTAAGAAGTTATGACCTGCAGTCTCTTTGGGTCAGATATGAACCAAGTTTAGGTGGAGTTTATTTTCGTTACTCTGACTTTTTCCGTACTGCGTGCTAGCTAGCATGACGGAGTTTCTATACAGCTGGGTGGTGCTATGAAGTTAATGATGTTGAACTTTATTTTGTTCATAAGTTATTAGAGTTGCCAACCGTCCCGTCTGGTATTCAGAGAAAATATTACGCGTTTCTTATTGAGGTGAAAAGGAACAGTTTGTCCCGTAATTCAGCTACAATGAAAAAGGCACAAAGCTGGAGTTATTCTGTGTCTTTGCTGCACAGCTGCCTCTTCTTCTCTCATTCTCCCCCCTCCCTCTCCCGTTTCTACTTCAATCATGAAAACTGATCAATGATCAGCTGATCGGCTTTTCTCTCTTGTTTATTTATCGCCCACTTTGCGCCGAAAGAGGAAACCAGCAGATGTCGCGCTAAACAACAGCAGCACGTTTAAGCTTGATCAGCTATTGTTAGAATTTATTTAATATTAATTTCTAGTATCAGCTGATGTTTGCTGGAGCCACAGCTGCAAAAAAGCTGCTGGTCATGATATGGTTTGGTTATCTGGTGAGAGGGAAACATGAAGATGAAACCAGGAGATGTCCTTACTGGATCATCAGAGCTGAACAGGTGATGGAGAAACAGGTTTACCTTTTAGTTAACATGAATGAGTTGAAGGGAAGTTATGAACTGTTTCTGAGAGACAAATAACCCCAGGATCCTTTTTTAGGTAGCTGACAGCTGGTAACTGTGCAGGTGCGGATCTAGCAAAGTGTTGCCAGGGGGGCATGTAGGGCATTAACAGGGAATGGGGGGGGGGCACAAAGAAATACTTTTCTTTCTTATTCTCATTTAAAATGTCTAGCTTTTAAAAAAATAATTATCTGAATCTTACAACAAACGATTGATAGATTGATGCATATATACCATCAAAACAGTGTACATCACTGTCACAACAGTGTTTATTTTCATTCAAAGGCTTTATGATTTTTCCTATAATGGTGGGCCAGTCTCTAGTCAAAATGTCCGGGCCAATTTTCTGTCCCAGTCCAGCCCTGTAAGCAGCTCATCGTCAGTCTGCTGTTGCCTACATCTTCCTATTCAGAAGACAGAATTTCTGAGTTCTGAGTACAATCGAAAGCACCACGACTGCAGTTTTTGTGTTGGATGTAAAAGGCGCACATGACTCTGTGACGTAGGCTAGAATCATGGCAGCAGTCAATGACGGTCCAGGCGTGGGATTTCTCTCGTGGAAATATGCACATTATCTTTTCCTTTCTTTTGGTAGGTGGCACAGTGCACTTGTGGCAAGTAAGCAAGCTAGAAGACTGGCAAAGTTATGGAAGAAACACATTAACAAGAGAATTCTGAGTAAAACCAAAGTTACTTTCCCTAGTAACTAGTTACTTTGAAAGTAACGAGTAACTTGAAGTAACTGAGTTACTTTTGAGAGAAGTAACTAGTAATGTAACTAAGTTACTATTTTAAAGTAACTTACCCAACACTGGCAATTAGTGCAAACTGCAAAGTGCAAAAAATTTAATCACATCACTCCGGTTCTGGCTTCTTTACATTGGCTTCCCATTGAATTTAGGATTTGTTTTTAAGTCCTTTTATTGGTTTTTAAATCTTTAAATGGTCTGGTTCCTGTTTACTTATCTGATTTGCTGAATCCACATGTTCCTACTCACTCGCTCCGTTCAGCTGAGCAGCTGTTGCTTTTGGTTCCTAAGTTGTGGCTGAAACTGAGAGGAGACCAAGCGTTCTCAATTGCGGCTCAGATGATTTGGAATAACCTTCCCCTCCATATTAGACAAGCGTCATCAGTGCAGGTCTTTAAGTCCAGATTAAAACCTATTTTTATTCCCTGGCTTTTAACTCTGTGGGAAACTGACACCTTTCTTATTAATTTTATTGTAGTTTTAAATTTGCCAGTTGTTTTGATTTGTGTTGTTCAGCACTTTGGTCTGCCTGGTGTGTTTTTTAAAGTGCTATACAAATAAATGATAATGATGATAATGATGTGTCAAATCCCCAGAATTTGATGTTGGGTTTCAAAGATTAGTTAGCCAGTTAGTTAGTCAGTTAATCTGCCCAGCAGATCTCTAGGCTATGGACAGTGTTGGGGAGTAACGGAATGCATGTACCGCCGTTACATATTTAAAATACAAAATATGAGTAACTGTATTCCATTACAGTTACCGTTTAAAAAGGTGGTATTCAGAATACAGTTACTTTGTTGAAATAAATGGATTACACTGCGGTACTTTCCTGTTTCATATTGTCGCGGGTCAGGACTGTTTGGGTTTTGTTTGACAGCTACGTTCTGTTGTTCCAGGAGGCAGCATTACGGTTGCCATGGTTACAGGGCGACGCTCTCTCTCTCTCTGCGACTGTGTGTTTCCTGGGTGAGAGAGCGCCTTTTCATTGTTGTTGTTGTGCTAAGCTAACAGGCAGAATGCTACAAGCATAGCTCTAAAGAATGTAGCATCGTGGGCAGTGTAGTCCGTGTTGCAGGGAGAATGGACTGCCATACACGTTATGGGTCTGTGAGCGCGAGGAGGGAGAAAAAGGGGAATGGAATAAGGTACGAGTTGTCATCGAGGAAAAACGGGAGCTGGAAGCATGTAAATATAATAATAACCACTTCAGCCAAGAAGAGTGCCTGACGAGCCCAGTTGTAAGTAAGCTATTAAGACTCGACTGTACACAGTGTTCGTGTTTTCCTCCGAAAACAATAAGTTCCGTTGGAGCAGCCTTTCAACGCCTTGCTCTGTCTCTCGCAAGAAAAGTTGACCCACACAACAAAGTAAAGCTATTTTTCAGCTACGAGCCGACAGGGACCCCGCCGTATTAGTCAGAGGTCCCTTTACTACAGTTCGGAGTCGCGGACCTTCAGTAATAGTAATAAATCACAGCAATAGTATATTCACGTTGTTGTAAAAAGCATGATAATATAGTAAGTAATCCAAAGTATTCAGAATACGTTACTGTCATTGAGTAACGTAACGGAATACGTTACAGAATACATTTTGGGGCATGTATTCTGTATTCTGTATTGGAATACATTTTAAAAGTAACCTTCCCAACACTGGCTATGGATGTAATCACAGCCCAGAATCAGAGTCTTGTGCCTCCTCTTCCACCATGAAACAGGGTAGCTATCGGAAAGAGAGTGAGTATAGCTTGGTGGAGGTCTTTCTGTTGTTTTTCTATATTGGTGCATTTCTTTAAGGTCTGCTTAGGATCTCCAAAATGTTTAGACCAACAAGTCAGCAGTGACACACTTTCTTCCCCTGTCATAGGTTGTGTAGAGGTGTGTGAGGATCCAAACATAGACTCAGAGGTAGGCCATTTAATAAGGCCGATTATCAGGATGCACAACTGAGCATGAAACACAAAATACTGAGGAAACAGAAAATTTCTTCTGAAGAAAACTGTACTGGGGATAAGCAGTAGGGATTGGGAGTACAAGAGCTAAGAAACAGAAAAGGGAAGGTGAACAGACACTCTTGAGAAGGACAAAAGGAGACTGACACCATAAATATACAAAAAGAAGTCTAGGGGAAGGGGAGACATATGGAAACACAGCTGAACTGAAAAGTAACTAACAAGACAAGGAAACAAACTCAAAACACACAAGGGTAAGAGCTCACCAAAATAAAACAGGAAGCAGCAGAATACAAAGACTAAAAGGAAAACATACTAACTTTACACAGACAACTGAGTAAACACGGCTGACTTTCAGAAGGAGACACAACGGGATGAAACACAGGAAAGAAACAAAGGAACAGAAAGGGAAATTACTAAATGCAACATGAATAGATTAAAAGCAATGAAATGGACACAGGAGCACAGACTTAACTGACCATGAGGTACACAAGACTGTGTGCCCAATAAGCAAACTGAAGGGGAGGCTGGGATGTTACACTGCTGACACTTTGATAAGTCTTCAATTCAATTCAATTCAATTTTATTTATATAGCGCCAAATCACAACAAAAGTCGCCTCAAGGCGCTTCATAGATACAGAGAAAAACCCAACAATCATATGACCCCCTATGAGCAAGCACTTTGGCGACAGTGGGAAGGAAAAACTCCCTTTTAACAGGAAGAAACCTCCGGCAGAACCAGGCTCAGGGAGGGGCGGCCATCTGCTGCGACCGGTTGGGGTGAGAGAAGGAAGACAGGATAAAGACATGCTGTGGAAGAGAGACAGAGGTTAATAACAGATATGATTCAATGCAGAGAGGTCTATTAATACATAGTGAGTGAGAAAGGTGACTGGAAAGGAAAAACTCAATGCATCATGGGAATCCCCCGGCAGCCTACATCTATTGCAGCATAACAAAGGGAGGATTCAGGGTCACCTGGTCCAGCCCTAACTATATGCTTTAGAAAAAAGGAAAGTTTTAAGCCTAATCTTAAAAGTAGAGATAGTGTCTGTCTCCCGAATCCAAACTGGAAGCTGGTTCCACAGAAGAGGGGCCTGAAAACTGAAGGCTCTCCCTCCCATTCTACTTTTAAATACTCTAGGAACAACAAGTAGGCCTGCAGAGCGAGAGCGGAGCGCTCTAATAGGGTGATATGGTACTACAAGGTCATTAAGATAAGATGGGGCCTGATTATTTAAGACCTTGTATGTGAGGAGCAGGATTTTGAATTCAATTCTGGATTTAACAGGAAGCCAATGAAGGGAAGCCAAAACAGGAGAAATATGCTCTCTCTTTCTAGTCCCTGTCAGGACTCTTGCTGCAGCATTTTGGATTAGCTGAAGGCTTTTCAGGGAGTTTTTTGGACATCCTGATAATAATGAATTACAGTCGTCCAGCCTGGAAGTAATAAATGCATGAACTAGTTTTTCAGCGTCACTCTGAGACAGGATATTTCTAATTTTAGAGATGTTGCGCAAATGGAAGAAAGCAGTCTTACATATTTGTTTAATATGTGCGTTGAAGGACATGTCCTGGTCAAAAATGACTCCAAGGTTCCTCACCGCGTTACTGGAGGCCAAGGTAATGCCATCCAGAGTAAGAATCTGATTAGATACCATATTTCTAAGATTTTCAGGGCCGAGTACAATAACCTCAGTTTTATCTGAATTAAGAAGCAGAAAGTTAGCGGCCATCCAGGTCTTTATGTCTTTAAGACATTCCTGCAGTTTAACTAATTGGTGTGTGTTATCTGGCTTCATGGACAGATAGAGCTGGGTGTCATCTGCATAGCAGTGAAAATGTATGCTATGTCTTCTAATGATACTGCCCAAGGGAAGCATGTATAATGTAAACAGAATTGGTCCTAGCACTGAACCCTGTGGAACTCCATAATTAACCTCAGTGTGTGAAGAGGACTCTCCATTTACATGCACGAATTGGAGTCTATTAGATAGATATGATACAAACCACTGCAGCGCAGTACTTGTAATACCTACAGCATGTTCTAATCGCTCTAATAGGATATTATGATCAACAGTATTGAACGCTGCACTGAGGTCTAGCAGGACAAGCACAGAGATGAGTCCACTGTCAGAGGCCATAAGAAGATCATTTGTAACCTTCACTAAAGCTGTTTCTGTGCTGTGCTGAGCTCTGAAACCTGACTGAAACTCTTCAAATAAACCATTCCTCTGCAGATGATCTGTTAGCTGTTTGACAACTACTCTTTCAAGGATTTTTGATATGAAAGGAAGGTTGGAGATTGGCCTATAATTAGCTAAGACTGCTGGGTCTAGAGATGGCTTTTTGAGTAAAGGTTTAACTACAGCCAGCTTGAAGGCCTGTGGTACATAGCCGATTATTAGAGATAGGTTGATCATATTTAAGATCGAAGAATTAATTAATGGCAGGACTTCTTTGAGCAGTTTTGTAGGAATGGGGTCTAAAAGACACGTTGATGGTTTGGAGGAAGTAATTATTGAAGTTAACTCAGAAAGATCAATTGGAGAAAAAGAGTCTAACTTAATATCAATGGTACTAAGAGTAGCTGTAGATAATATTACATCTGTGGGATGATTATTGGTAATTTTTTCTCTAATGATAAAAATTTTATTTGTGAAGAAGTTCATGAAGTCATTACTAGTTAACGTTAAAGGGATGGTTGGCTCAAAAGAGCTCTGACTTTTTGTCAGCCTGGCTACAGTGCTGAAGAGAAACCTAGGGTTGTTCTTATTTTCTTCAATCAGTGATGAATAGTAAGATGTTCTGGCTTTGCGGAGGGCTTTCTTATAAAGCAGCAAACTATTTCTCCAGGCTAAATGATGATCCTCTAGATTTGTGACACGCCATTTCCTCTCCAGATTACGAGTCATCTGCTTTAGGGTACGTGTTTCAGAATTATACCACGGAGTCAGGTACTTCTGATTTGAGGCCTTAGTTTTCACAGGAGCTACAGTATCCAGAGTCGTACGTAGTGAGGAGGTGAAATTATTAACAAGATAATCGACCTCTGTTGGGGTAGCGTTCAGATAGCTGCTTTGCTCTGTGTTGGTACAGGGCATTGGAGATGATAACAGTGGGTGGATTATATTCTTAAACTTAGTTACAGTGCTTTCAGAAAGACATCTACTTTGATAAAGTCTACTCTTCACCGCTGTGTAATCAATTATTGTAAAAGTAAATGTTATCAGGAAATGATCAGACAGGAGAGGGTTTTCAGGAAACACTGTTAAATGTTCAGGTTCGATGCCATATGTTAAAACAAGATCTAGAGTGTGATTAAAGTGGTGGGTGGGTTCTTTTACATTTTGAGAGAAACCAATTGAGTCTAATAACAGATTAAATGCCATGTTGAGGCTGTCATTTTTAGCATCTACATGGATGTTAAAATCACCCACAATAATTATTTTATCTGAGCTCAGAACTAAATTAGATATAAAGTCTGAGAAATCAGACAGAAACTCTGTGTAAGGCCCAGGTGGACGATAGATGATAACAAGTAAGACTGGTTTCTGAGTTTCACAGCTGGGGTGGACAATGTTAAGCATCAGGCTTTCAAATGAATTAAAAGTCTGTCTTGGTCTTTCATTAATTAATAGGCTGGTGTGAAAAATTGCTGCCACACCGCCCCCTCGGCCTGTGCTTCAAGATTTCTGGTAGTTAGAATGGCTCGGGGGTGTTGATTCATTTAAACTAACATAATCATCCTGCTGCAACCAGGTTTCTGTAAGGCAGAGTAAATCAATTTGTTGATCAATTATTAAGTCATGTACTAACAGAGACTTGGAGGAGAGAGACCTAATATTTAATAATCCACATTTCACTGTTTTACTCTTTGGTTCAGATGTGGATACTGTATTGTTCTTTCTTTGTGATTGTTTATGTTTAAGTTGTTTGTTGCTGGTTTTTAGTTTGTTTTTTGTCTTTTTGGAAGCTGACACAGTCTCTATGGAGATGGGTTTTTGGGGGGGTAGCAGGAGGAGAGAAGCTGCAGAGAAGCGTGTAAGACTGCAACTCTGCTTCCTGGTCCCAACTCTGGATAGTCATATTTTGGGGGGTTTTGGTACATATCCTGTACCAAAACCTTTGAACTGGTGGACAGAACCAAAGAGTGTGGATGTATTGTTAGGTGTATTGCCTTGACAGTGTGAGCAGTTGTTAGAAGACATAAAACCCATCCTCAACATCCGTTGACCTGTCTAGTCCACTCTATGTAATATTTTGTATTGTAATAATTGTAGACTGGGATTTCTAATCAATGTAAAGGGTTTTAAGCAAATCTGAGACCAGAAATTTTGGTCTAAACGGACTGATAGACCTGCTTCCCATTTGCAATAGGAAGGTATATTGATTCATTTTGGAAAGGGTCATGTATATTTTAGACAGTAATTTGGGGGTTTTGAGATTAAGGAATTATACCACACTTGGTGGTGTTTGTAATTCAACTTAATTAGGTTTTTGTTTTTTTTTTTACTATAGAAACAATTTGTTGAAATTCTGAAAATCTATTCTTGTTAATCCCACATTTATAACTAATCTGTCAAATTGAATAAAGTATGTTCTTTTGAATATGTGTTCCAAATATTTAATTCCTTTACTACTCCAATCTGGGAAGTTAATCATATTAATGTTCTGTAGTATGTCAGAGTTGCTTCTGACATCTGGTTGTATTTTTCAATTACTGCTACTGATTAAATATCTTTAGCCTCTTTTCTCTGGAGCCAGCTCCATGCAAATTACATGTGAAAAACCTTAGTGTGCCCGTAGTTGTGTGTTTGTGTGTGTAGCTAATGTTGCACATGAGGAAAAAATTAAATACATCACTCGTGTATAAAAAGAAAGAAAGAATGTGTGACGAGAGGCTCCATAAGTCTGATTATGTGTGTGCATATTCATTTATATGAGCAAGCATGTAAGCGTTTATGGTTGTTTGTCCTATATGTCTGTGTGCACTGTGAGGCTGTAGTGGATGTGCTGACGCTGTGTGTGTGTGATCGTGCCATGCAGATATGTAAAAATAATGGGTGTTTTTTGTGACTGTGTAAGAAAACCGGTGATTGGTGCAGTCAAAAAAGGAGAGGGAGAAGACCAAGGAAAAGGTTGAGCGGGAGGGATGAAAGAGAAAACTTGAACAAAAAAAGGGAACAATGTAATTAATGCACTGATGAAGAATGACAGTGTTTTATCTGTTATGACATTACCTTGAATTAACAAATTGATATAAATAACTTAAACAGATGTTAATGCAAGAGGAGGAGAAAAAAATGGTGTGGATTCTTATCTGGAGTGAGGAGTCTGGAGTCAGACACAGGAAGGGGGACACGGTGAGATTCTGCATGCCTGCACTTCTGTTACATGGAAGGATCAAGGGGTTAAGCATAAAATAGGCACAGAAGAAAGACAGTTGTATTTTAGTGTATAACAAAATAATCTTCCACCCCTGTCATAAGGTTCAGTTTTTTTTACACTGTTGATAATACATGCATACTCCAGAAAGCCAACTCCATGAATATAAACAGAACACATGTTCAGTCCACTCCATTTTCTATATCAATTTTTGCTTGTTGTAATACATATTTTGAACACTTAAAAAAAACTAAAAAAAAACTACTGAACTAATGAAATTTTTTTTTCCTTTTCTGTTTCCCCTCACCCTTCAATCAATTGGGGAAGATCGCTGCCTTTCCCTCAGCCGATTTCTGCTGGAGGTCTCGTCCGATTAAAAAAAAGTTCATCCTTCTCACTGTGGCCAAGTGCTTGGTCATATAGACTGTTGTTGTTGTTGTTGTTGTTGTTGTTTCTGCTGTTGTCTGACTGTCGCGCTGACCTAGTAGGTGTGGCTGTTATTCCTCTTTTCCTCCTCCTGCCATCTACCTGTTCGGTGCTGCTGTTTACCCATGGCCGCTGATTAGACCTTGGGTGCAATCAACAACTAAGCACGGCCTGGTGTGCGCCGCCCTGCCAGGTGAGCCACATTAGAGCAATCAAGGGTGGGCGTGCCGAGTAAACCTTTAAATGCATGCAGCAGTCATTTGACCCGGGTGCAACATACTGAGAGGACGGCAAACAAAGCACTTTTCCACTGTGAGGAAGACTTTGAACAAGACAGGCTATCGGTAAGCTCTTGAGTTCACATTTTGCTTTTGCAGATGTATCTGGGACTATGGAAGCTCAGTTGTGCAAATGTTTTACGCTTAGGGAAATAGTTGCTGCATTTAAGTTTAATTATATTGACAAAAATGAATGTTTAAGTTTGAATAAATTGTTTGTGCAGTTAGTGTTCCCACATATTTATGTTAATTAATATTAAAAATAGTTACCCCAAATCCTTGGGTGGATCGTAAAACTAGTGAATAATTCTTTGTAAAGAAAATCCTTAGTTAAAGTCTATTAAAATGTTTGAACTCTAAAATGTATACTTTAAAATACAATTGTTTATAAAAAAGTGTTAAATGCAAAGAAGACACATTGTGTATATTTATTTAAGAACCACAGTTAAATTAACACAGTTAACCACATGGTAAATGGCTTTACTGAAGTGTATTTTGTTATTTCATCTGTCTTCTGTGTAATTTATCTGAATGGTTAATGAAATGTTCTTTATTTTTGTGTTGAAAGGTTTTTTACCTGCTGCTACCTACCAGCTATCAAACTAGTTGGTCTAAATAAAGTTGAGTGAAATTCAAAGTCTGGTCTTTTTCAAGTGTGGACACCTCACAGTCAGAGGAACACTTGACAGTAAAAAACCGGCCTGGCCAGTAGAGAAACCGGCCTTGACCAGTGAAGACTCCACAAAAGCTCACCACAAAGACGGAGAAGACTCCACCTGGGGGCCTGGAGGAAATTGCACACCGTTTGCCTGTCCAATCAACAACCGAGAAAACAGAATGGCTGAGTCCAAGTCACTCGAAGAGCTGAAAATAGAGCGAACCACTGCAAAGAGACTGTTTTCCAGACTCACCAACCATATAATAAGGACCCACATGGATATGTCTGTAGAGGAGCTGCAGGATTCCTTCAAGAGACTCACAGTAGAGGGCTCCAAAGTGATTGACGCGAACGAGGAGCTTGAGGCCGCCTACATCACGCAGTGTGAAGCAGAGGGCACACCGGAGCTGAGGGGCCAACAGAGAGCAGACGTCGAAAAAACGGAGAAAGAATGTGAGCAGAAGTTGAAGGAGGTGAAGCACCTGATCAGAGAGACACTGTGGACATCATATGGTGAAAAAGAACTGACCCTTGCTCTAAAATCAGCAGAAATGGCGTGTGAGAACGTCACATCCACTCAGCCTGATACACCGCTGGAGGCATATGATTTTATGCTCCACCATCTAGAAGAACTGGTGAAGAAAGCTAAGCAGGCACACCAGACATGGAACCGCTGGGCTCCACCTGCTGAGAGGCGAGATTGTGATCGTCGACTGATGGAGCTCCAAACCTGCCTTCCAAAGCTGGTGTCAGGGAAGGCAGTCCTGATCAAAGCAGAGAGGATTAAAAGAGATGCCGACCAAGCAGTTGTCACAGTCCGCAACGCAGCCTCGGTCGCAGCCATAAAACTGAAAGCCACAGCTTTACCAAAGTTCACCGGCAGCCAGCGTGAGTTCTACAGATGGCGGAAGGAATGGGAGGCTCTGCAAAAGCAAGGTGAACCAACCGGGTCCGTGGAAGTAAAGAAATTCCAACTTCTCGATAGCCTCGATGATAAAGTGGCCAAAGATCTGCGCCTGTCCACATACACCTCAGCCGATGAGATCTTCAGAGTCCTCGAGAACCGCTATGGAAATCAAGCCACCATCGCCATTGAAATCATTGAGGAGCTTCAAGCTATCCCTCCTGTTCGTAGCAACCAGCCTAGAAGAATTATAGAGCTTATCCACGCAGTTGAAAAGGCCCTCTATGATTTGAGTGAGCTGGATGAAGCAAATGCCATAAAGAACCTCTTGGTAATAAAGTCTATTGAAAGCAAGCTGCCTGAGTCCCTAAAGAAAGACTGGCTTACCCACGCTGCTGATCCAAAGAATGCTGTGACTCATCAGAACCGGTTTGACAAGCTGCTCGCATACCTCCAATCTCAAGAGTCCATCTACGAGCAGTTAGACCAGCTGAGAGACATCGACCCTGCCAAGGAGAGAACAAAGTTCCCAATAAAGTACGCCCGTACGAAGTCAGTCAAATCCAGTACTGATCCAGCAGGCTGCATCATCTGTGGGGACCCAAAGCACAAGAGAAAGCTCTACATCTGCAGACGGTTTCGAACCAACACAAAGTTACAGGAGAAAGAGGATGCAGTGCAGCAACTTGGAGCCTGCAAGAGATGCCTCGAGATCCACGATGAACCCTGCAGAAAGACTACTTACCTGTGTGGAAAACCAGAGTGCAAAGACCAGCATCATTACCTTCTTTGTCCCTTGCCACGACCCTTATCACAAAGGCCCAAGTCTGGTCCGGCGAGAGCTGAGGGGAGGAGGTATACAGAGGTTCAAGAAGAGTTCATCTCTAAACTATCGCCAGAGCTAGCGCAGCAGTGTCGGAAAGCTTTCTGCAACGTCTCATCACGAGCCTTCAACTCCATGGCAGCAGAGAGAGGTCTACTGGAGGAGACTGGTCTAAAAGAGTACCCTGTGATCCTGATGCTCCTTGACGTCATCGCCAATGATGGGCAGAGAATTGGGACACTAATTGATCTAGCATCTGACACAAACTACATAACCCATAAAGCCGCAAGTAAGCTCAACCTTCGCAGTGAAGACGTCATGCTTGTCATCCAGGGTATCGGAGGTATGAAGGTGTCTGTGGCAACCAAGCGCTACCTTCTCAAGATCCGTGTCAACACCTCAAAAGGAACTTTAAAGCCTCACCAGTTAGTCTGCTATGGTCTTGACAAGATTGCTGAAGTGGAAAGACATGTTCCACCTCAGAAGCTACAAAAGATCTTCCCTGACATCCCTCTCCAAGACCTCATCAGACCCAGAGAGATCCAGCTTCTAATCAGCCATAAAGAAGGCCAGCTGGTGCCCCAAAAGATCCGTTCCATCGGTGACCTGGTTCTCTGGGACGGTCCACTTGGCAAAACAATCGGGGGCACGCATCCAGACCTCTTTGAGGAAGTCACTTTGATGGCCCACACCTCCAAAACTCACTTCGCAAGATCAATGAGAGTTGCTGCATTCAAGTACCAAGAATTTACTAAAGACCTGGCTTCCTGTCAGCACCCTGATCACCCTGAGACTCCATCCACCACAGCTACCAGCAGCAGAGACTTTCTGAAGTGGTGGAGGTGGGAAAGCATCGGAGCCGCTTGCCAGCCGAGATGTGGAGGGTGTCGTTGTGGGAGCTGCCAGCCAGGGGGTAAAGAAATGACGCTTGCAGAAGAGAGGGAGATGGAGATCGTGAGGAATGGCCTGACTTACTCAACTGGAGATGCCCACAACAGTGAACCGCATTGGCATGCTAAATACCCATGGGTAGAAGATCCAGCAACCTTGCCAAATAACAGGAAAGCAGTAGAAGCAACATTCATCAGAACCGAGATGAAGCTATCTAAAGAACCTGAATGGAAGAAGGCCTATGCTGCACAAGTTCATGAGATGGTAAACCGCAGAGCTGCAGTGAAGCTGTCCAAAGAAGTCCTGCAGAGTTGGACTGGGCCAGTATGGTATATAAGCCACCTCATCGCGCCAAATCCACACTCTGTCTCTACCCCAGTGAGGTTGGTGTGGAACAGCAGCCAGAAGTACAGAGGCCTCAGCCTGAATGACATCCTCATCAAAGGTCCTGATGTCCTGAACCCGATAAGAGCTGTCCTGCTGAGGTTCCGAGCTGGTGTCTACGCCGCCCTTGGTGACGTCCGCAAGATGTACAACTCTGTCTGGCTGGAAGATCGAGAAGTCCACTTGCACAGATTCTTGTGGCGTGACACAGAAGATGCAGACATAGAAGACTATGCCATAACAAGAGTCAACATTGGAGACAAACCTGCTGGTTGCATAGCCCAAGTCGCCATGAGAGAAACTGCAAACCTACCTTCATTCAGTCACTTCACAGAAGAGAAACGTGTGCTGGAAGAAGATGTTTATGTCGATGACATCCTGACATCACACAATGACCTCGACCATCTGAGACTCCTAACAGCCAACATCGAGCACATCCTGAGAGCTGGAGGATTCTACATGAAGCCTTGGGTCTACTCCAGTCAAAGTGGGAGGGAGGAGTCAAAGAAAGAGTTGCCCCGATCAGAGCCAAAGACTATGATCCTGCCAAACCAGCTGATGGAAGATGACAACAAAGCCCTTGGCCTTGGCTACACCATCAATGATGACAAGCTTCATGTCATGGTCGCAGTGAACTTCTCAAAGAAAAGGAGGAAAATGCGCCTTGGTCAAGACCTGCTCAGAGAAGAAGTCAGAGCGCAAACACCTGATCCACTCACCAGGTGAGAACTGCTAAGCCAAGTCTCCGGTGCAATCCAGCGTGAGAGCTACGGTTTCCAGACCTTCTTCGCAAACCGCGTTGGTGAAATCCAGAGTAGCACTGATGTCCAGGATTGGTGGTGGATTCCTGGGTCAGCAAACATTGCAGACATTCTCACCAGAGGGGCCAGTCCAGATGCCCTAACCGAGGACTCCGAGTGGCAGTCGGGTCCAAAGTTTCTCCAACTTCCTGAAGATGAGTGGCTGAAGAAATCCGCCGGAGAAGTCGCTGCCCAAGCTCGAGAAACGGTCACAAAGCTACAGAAAAAGACTTTTGTTGCGGTCCTTACCGGAGTCCACATCAAGGCAGCTCAGGACTCAGCACACGTAGAGTCGAGAAGACCACGAGGAGTAGCAACCCAACAGCTAATCGACAAAAGGCGATTCAGCAACCTGAGAAGGCTGATTGGGACCGTGGCGTGGGTCTGGAGGGTTGCCAAAAAGTTCATGAGATCAAAGACCAGAGACCAAGAAAAGTGGGAGGTAGTACCATCTTCGGGTGTCCTCACAGTCAGCGAAAGACGAGATGCTTTCCGAGACCTTTGCCTAGCAGCACAAGAGGGCGTCACCTTCCCAAGCACCACAACAGACAGACTAGTCGTTTACAAAGACCAAACAAGTGGACTTCTAGTTTGTGGGGGCAGAATCCAAACCTTCAAAAAGGACCGCAGAGCCGTTCCCCTTCTACCATTCCAAGCCTGGTTATCCACCCTCCTTGCCAGAGAAGCACACAGCAAGGGACATAACGGAGTGGCAGGAACTTTACTGCGGATGAGAATGAAGGCTTGGGTTGTCAGAGGAAGAATTATTGCCCAAAAGGTCGTTGACCAGTGCATCATCTGCAAGAAGGCAAAGGCAAGAACCTGCAAGCAAGTAATGGGGGACTTACCTGAAGAGAGGTCAAATCCTGCTGCACCATTCGAATTTACATCTGTTGACCTGTTTGGACCCTATCATGTGAGGGATGATGTCAAGAGAAGAGTGACCATGAAAGTTTGGGGAGTTGTGTTTTGCTGTAGGGCAAGCCGAGCCATTCATGTCGAACTAGCGAGCACACTATCAACAGAGAGCTTCCTGCTTGCCTACCAGAGGTTCACTTCTGTCCGAGGCCATCCCCGAAAAATCTGGTCAGATCCTGGCACAAACTTTGTCGGCGCCAAACCTGTCTTGGAAGAAATATATGCTTACCTGAGACAACAAAACAAGGAGTCGCTTGAAGAATACTCTGCCAAAAATGAGACCACCTGGGCATGGAAGATTCTTCCCGCTGACTCACCTCACCGAAATGGGGCCGCCGAAGCTGCTGTCAGAGTTACCAAGAGAGCCCTCCATACTCTCGGCAATACAGAGGCTCTTACCTTTAGTGAGTTTCTGACAGCACTCCAGCTAGCCGCCAACCTTGCAAATGAGAGACCCATTGATGCCAGAATTCAGAGCCGAGAAGATCGCATTGACTACATCACGCCGAATAATCTGTTGCTTGGTCGAGCCACACAAAGTGGGGACTTCAAAACTGTTGACTTCACAAATTATCCTTTCAAAAGGCTGAAGGAAATACAAACCATAGTCAACAACTTCTGGAGGTCCTGGAGCCAACTCGCTGGACCAAACCTGTTCATCCGCAGTAAATGGCATACTGCAGAGAGAAACATTGCTGTTGGAGACATAGTTTGGCTCTGCGACCAAAATGCCCTTAGAGGGCAGTTCAGACTCGCAAAAGTCATCAGCGTGAATCCTGATTCTAAAGGGATCGTTCGAGATGTGCATGTGAGGGTCACTCCAAGTTCCAGCATTGCGATCAAGAGTCCAAAACCTGCTACCACAAGTCCTGAGCTGGGCACCACCTTACATCGGGACATCCAGCGTCTTGTGGTCCTTTTACCGGTGGAAGATCAAGCGAGGGACCAGCCCACCTGAGTGCGATCTTTCCAGACAGTGCTGAGCAAAGATCGAGTGGGAGGTGTCGCGCTGACCTAGTAGGTGTGGCTGTTATTCCTCTTTTCCTCCTCCTGCCATCTACCTGTTCGGTGCTGCTGTTTACCCATGGCCGCTGATTAGACCTTGGGTGCAATCAACAACTAAGCACGGCCTGGTGTGCGCCGCCCTGCCAGGTGAGCCACATTAGAGCAATCAAGGGTGGGCGTGCCGAGTAAACCTTTAAATGCATGCAGCAGTCATTTGACCCGGGTGCAACATACTGAGAGGACGGCAAACAAAGCACTTTTCCACTGTGAGGAAGACTTTGAACAAGACAGGCTATCGGTAAGCTCTTGAGTTCACATTTTGCTTTTGCAGATGTATCTGGGACTATGGAAGCTCAGTTGTGCAAATGTTTTACGCTTAGGGAAATAGTTGCTGCATTTAAGTTTAATTATATTGACAAAAATGAATGTTTAAGTTTGAATAAATTGTTTGTGCAGTTAGTGTTCCCACATATTTATGTTAATTAATATTAAAAATAGTTACCCCAAATCCTTGGGTGGATCGTAAAACTAGTGAATAATTCTTTGTAAAGAAAATCCTTAGTTAAAGTCTATTAAAATGTTTGAACTCTAAAATGTATACTTTAAAATACAATTGTTTATAAAAAAGTGTTAAATGCAAAGAAGACACATTGTGTATATTTATTTAAGAACCACAGTTAAATTAACACAGTTAACCACATGGTAAATGGCTTTACTGAAGTGTATTTTGTTATTTCATCTGTCTTCTGTGTAATTTATCTGAATGGTTAATGAAATGTTCTTTATTTTTGTGTTGAAAGGTTTTTTACCTGCTGCTACCTACCAGCTATCAAACTAGTTGGTCTAAATAAAGTTGAGTGAAATTCAAAGTCTGGTCTTTTTCAAGTGTGGACACCTCACAGTCAGAGGAACACTTGACACTGACTGTTGGGGTTTTTCCATCTTCTTGAGGTGACAATTGTTGTTAAAATCAGCTAAACTGAACCCTCCACTTGATGTCACACAGCAGTACACAATATTGTTAGAGTCCTGAAATTTTTGACTCTTGCCATGAAAGTAATAAACCCTTACTTTCACTTTAGTACTTTTTAATGTTTTGGGAGCATGACAAGACTATAGAAAATAACTCTACCAACCACAACTTGACAACAATTACAGAATTTAGGTCAGGATTCACAACTGTGGCAGACTAAAAATATAATTTCTGCTTTGTATGGCCTATTTAAAACTTTCTCAATTAAATGTGCCTTACTGCTTATTGCATTAATCTAGCCCACAATGGTGTGCCAGATATATTCTGGATGTGTGCTGGAGCCTCTCCCAGCTATTACATGACGAAATGCAGGGTACACCCTGGACAGGTCACCAGGCTGTCACAGGGGCAACACTGAGTTAGACAACCAGATGGCACATTCAAACCCAGGCTTACAAAGACACACTATGGAAGAGAGATTAATACAAACTAATCATTATAGCAGTGGTTCCCAAACTTTTTTGCTAGGCCCCCCCTTTGTTTTACAAGAAAATCTTCACGCAACCTAGGGATATTGGAGCGTAACCAAGGGAGGATTCAGGGTCACATGATCCAGACCTAACTATATGCTTTATCAAAAAGGAAAGTTCTTTTAAGCCTAGTGTTGAAAGCACAGAGGATGTCTGTCTTCTGAATTCGAACTGTGACCTAATTCCACAGAAGAATAGCCTGAAAGCTGAAGGTCTGCCTTCTGTTTACTTTTAAATCTCTCAAGTAAGGACTACAAGTAAGCCGGCAGTCTGAGAGCAAAGTTCTCTACTGGGGTAATATGGTACTATACAGGGAGTGCAGAATTATTAGGCAAGTTGTATTTTTGAGGAATAATCTTATTATTGAACAACAACCATGTTCTCAATGAACCCAAAAAACTCATTAATATCAAAGCTGAATGTTTTTGGAAGTAGTTTTTAGTTTGTTTTTAGTTTTAGCTATTTTAGGGGGATATCTGTGTGTGCAGGTGACTATTACTGTGCATAATTATTAGGCAACTTAACAAAAAACAAATATATACCCATTTCAATTATTTATTTTTACCAGTGACACCAATATAACATCTCCACATTCACAAATATACATTTCTGACATTCAAAAACAAAACAAAAACAAATCAGCGACCAATATAGCCACCTTTCTTTGCAAGGACACTCAAAAGCCTGCCATCCATGGATTCTGTCAGTGTTTTGATCTGTTCACCATCAACATTGCGTGCAGCACCAACCACAGCCTCCCAGACACTGTTCAGAGAGGTGTACTGTTTTCCCTCCTTGTAAATCTCACATTTGATGATGGACCACAGGTTCTCAATGGGGTTCAGATCAGGTGAACAAGGAGGCCATGTCATTAGTTTTTCTTCTTTTATACCCTTTCTTGCCAGCCACGCTGTGGAGTACTTGGACGCGTGTGATGGAGCATTGTCCTGCATGAAAATCATGTTTTTCTTGAAGGATGCAGCCTTCTTCCTGTACCACTGCTTGAAGAAGGTGTCTTCCAGAAACTGGCAGTAGGACTGGGAGTTGAGCTTGACTCCATCCTCAACCCGAAAAGGCCCCACAAGCTCATCTTTGATGATACAAGCCCAAATCAGTACTCCACCTCCACCTTGCTGGCGTCTGAGTCGGACTGGAGCTATCTGCCCTTTACCAATCCAGCCACGGGCCCATCCATCTGGCCCATCAAGACTCACTCTCATTTCATCAGTCCATAAAACCTTAGAAAAACCAGTCTTGAGATATTTCTTGGCCCAGTCTTGACGTTTCAGCTTGTGTCTTGTTCAGTGGTGGTCGTCTTTCAGCCTTTCTTACCTTGGCCATGTCTCTGAGTATTGCACACCTTGTGCTTTTGGGCACTCCAGTGATGTTGCAGCTCTGAAATATGGCCAAACTGGTGGCAAGTGGCATCTTGGCAGCTGCACGCTTGACTTTTCTCAGCTCATGGGCAGTTATTTTGCGCCTTGGTTTTTCCACACGCTTCTTGCGACCCTGTTGACTATTTTGAATGAAACGCTTGATTGTTCGATGATCACGCTTCAGAAGCTTTGCAATTTTGAGACTGCTGCATCCCTCTGCAAGATATCTCACTATTTTTGACTTTTCTGAGCCTGTCAAGTCCTTCTTTTGACCCATTTTGCCAAAGGAAAGGACGTTGCCTAATAATTATGCACACCTGATATAGGGTGTTGATGTCATTAGACCACACCCCTTCTCAATACAGAGATGCACATCACCTAATATGCTTAATTGGTAGTAGGCTTTCGAGCCTATACAGCTTGGAGTAAGACAACATGCATGAAGAGGATGATGTGGACAAAATACTCATTTGCCTAATAATTCTGCACTCCCTGTAAGGCCTTAGTTAAGATGTGGCCTGATTTTTTTTAAGAGTTTGCATGTAAGGAGAAGGACTTTGAATTTTTTTTTTAAATTTAACTGGGAGTCAATGAAGAGAAGCCAATATGGGATAAATATGATCTCTATTTCTGGTCCCTGTGAGCATTCTTGTGGGAGCATTTTGGATCAACTGAAGGCTTTTCAAGGAGTTTTTAGGACAGTCCGATAATAATGAAATATCATAGTCTAGCCTTGAAGTTTTACATGTAAGAAATAGTTTTTCAACAATACTCTGAGAGAGGATGTTTCTAAAAAGTTATTATGCAAATGCAAGACAGCAGTCCTACATATGTGTTTAATATGCACATTAAAACTGTGTGCCTATCTCAATTTGGAAGCAGGAAATTAGAGTTATCCAGGGGCCCGTTCTTCGTACGTCGCTTACTACATCCAAGATCAAATGACACATCCAAGATCAAATCATCGCGCTAACCGTGAGCTCGCTAATCCGGTTCCCCAAACACACCTGCTGTTGACGATTACTACAGCTGGACGCAGGAATGTGACATCACTGGGTGTCGTAAAAGGGGCTACGCATCGATAGTAGAAACATTGATCGGCAACCCGCTGATTGGTCGGCGAAAATGTCGAAGGGGCGTGCTCGGTATTTTCCGGCAGCAGAGCAAGAACTCATGAGTGAGGGATTACAGGAGTTTCAGAGTTTAATTAAAACGCAAGAGAACACTGCAAAGGCTGCAAAAGCAAGGAGAGAGGGCTGGCAGAAAGTTGCTGACAAATCAAACTCGTAGGTAATTTAATAATAATAATAATAATGGATTGGATTTATATAGCGCTTTCCAAGGCACCCAAAGCGCTTTACGATACCACTATTCATTCACTCCCACATTCACACACTGGTGGAGGCAGCTACGGTTGTAGCCAGGCTGCCATATCGCGCCATCGGCCCCTCTGGCCAACACCAGTAGGCGGTAGGGTAGATCTATCATATGACACTATATTGTCCAATATCATATGGCATTATATTATATTATAATATGTTATATTATATCCCCTTTCACATTAGAGCCACAACAGGACCCACAAGAACATGGGAACAAGTAAAAGTGGAATACAGGAGTATTCTACAGAATGGTAATATTTATCTCTTAGATTGCTTTTCGTCTCTTGGCAAGGTAATACTGGCCTGTAATACTCTGTTAGTTTGTTCATAACAGCAACCAAGAAAAGGGCAGAGGAAAAAAAGACAGGTGGTGGTCCTGCACCCCCTCGTCAACAAGTTGGTTAAGTAAATAATACCCTCACGGGAATATCGATATCTCTCTATGAGCACACTGTCGCGCTGAGCTAAAGGATCCTGTCTATCCCGCAATATACGCTGAATTCTGAAAACTCTCCTTATCAATCTTGCACCTTCCGCAATGGGTTGGTCGCGTATACGGACAGGACATAGCTGCGACAGGCTTCCCAAATCCACCTTCGCTTTTATAGCCGTGGTCTCTCATCTTGATTACACGAAGTAATTTACAATTACTACTCTGAAATATGAATTACATCTGTAATAATCACATACATGTAATAGAATGTTAATAGTTCATTTCCCTTTTTTAGGAAATGACCTGTATGTATCTGTGTGACATCAATAAAAGGATCAAGTGCTGCATTATCTTTAGTTACATTGATGTTATTTATTTATGGTGAAACAGTGGAAAAATATCGCTGTTGCTTTCGTATAAATGAAGCGGACATACCTGCGTGGCCGCGATCTAATCCTGTTTACATAAAGTAAACCTGCTCCCGAGCAGGTTTACGCTTACGGCTCTGTTGCTATGACAGCAAGTCCCGGATGAGCTTCGGGGAACCGACTGATCCAGGATCACGCGAAATCGTCAACAATCTAATCCGGCTAACCTACTTAGCGAGGTACGAAGAACGGGCCCCAGGTCTTTAAAAGTCATGGTCCTGGGTCATTTGACCCATTGATTTGTGTTTTCCTGTGTTTTGGTTATTTTGTACTATAACTTATGTATAAAGTTCACTTTGTTAGTCTTTAGTTTACTCACTAAGAGTCTAGTTATCTTGTTTTGAGTTTCTTTTGCTCCTTGTTTGGTTCCCTGGTTATTTAGTAGTCTCCCCCTGTGTAGTTGCCCTCGGTGTCTCCCTCTGTGTGTTTATATAGTTATGTAAGTTTTTGTTCCGTGTTTCCCCATCTCGTCATGTCTGTGCTCTCCCCCATGCTCCTCCGTATTCTCTCTCTCCCCCTTCAGTCTGTGTTTCTGTGCATTTCCTGTTTTACTTTGGAGGTCCGTGTTTCTGGTCATGTATTCTGTTTGGTTTCGTCCCTGCCTCGTCATGTTTGATTAGTGTCAGCTGTGTTCCCTGCCTGTTTGCCTCTTCAGCATTTCCTTGCGTGTGTGTGGATTTATAGCGTGTGCTGCCCCTTACTCCATATCAGGTCGTCTGCGTTTTCTTCAGTGTTGCCTCTGTGTGTCATTCCCTCCATGTCTCTGGTATTCTAGGTTCAGGTTAGTTTTCCCTGTATAGGTTTAGTTAGCGTCTCTCGGTTTTCCTTTGCTTTTGTTTTGTAGTGTTTCTGCAGCTAAAATAAAGGCTTGTTTTCTGTTTAATCGTTCCTCTGTATCCGTGTCTGCGTTTGGATCCACACCTCTCTCTCTGCCCGATTTCCGTCCACAAATTGTGACATTGAGACCTTCCCGTTAATAAGTAATTTGTGTGTCATCTATGTAAGGACAAGAAAGGCGAAATTGACAGAACAAGACACCCCTCTTAATCTTATATTTACAATATTATATTTTGTGCTGTCCGCGCCCTGAGTCTCTTAGATTCACCAGCTAGACAGCGAGAAAACAATGCTCCAATAACCAGACTTATTTTCCTTTTTGCGCTGATTTATTGAAGAATGGCCTCTGACCATTGCCTTCTCTTTGACCATCGTAAAACTGAAAGTACAAAATACTGTATTAGCTAACTAACATTGTAAACTAGCTTGTTACACTCTTACTGAAAGCTAACAAGATAAAACTTTCAAATGTACAAATTATCGTACCATCTTTACACAAAACAAAAGATAATAATTATTTTATCGACACTCATACTTACTGTCATGGTCCTGGGTCGTTGACCGAGCGTTTTGTGTTTTGTGACTATTTCCCTCTGTTCTAGTTATTCTGTGTCCTCCCCCCTTGTGTCCGGTTCGGGTTCTAGATTTCCTGTTTTACTTTGTAGGTCTGTGTCTCGTTATGCCCATTAAGTTCCAGCTGTGTCCCCTCCTGTGTGCCATTTCCTCATTACCTGGTGTGTGTATTTATAGTTGGTGTCTGCCTGTGCTCCTCGTCGGCTCGTCTGCGTTCATCCATGTATCACTGCGTTCCTCCGTGTAGCTCTGCATTCTATGGTGTTTCGTTCCTGTCTCTGCGTCTCTCTGCCCCGCACCCCTTTTGTATGGTCTCAGGTTTGTCTTTAGTTTCTCCCAGTTTAGGTTTGTAATTGCTCATGTTGAGTTGCCTGTTTTTGCCACCACCACCACCTTGTAAATAAACATCACTCTGTCATCAGTTCGCTGCATCTTGGGTCCTCCTTTTCCTCCACACCACACGGCTCCCTCCGCCAGCCGTGACAGTACGAGCCGACCAACATGGACCCAGCAGCATTCGCACCTACCCAGGAGTTTCGGGAGGAGGTAACCGACACGGTCGCAAGGTTGGTAAACCTGTGGCTCGAGCAGGAGGAAGAAGAGTTCCACCGCGCTGTAGAAGCCAGGCTACAGCAGCTACTCTCTGCACACTCCTGGCTGCTAGACTCGCTTCACCCGCTGGCACGGGACTTCCTCCTTCATGAGCTGCACCTTTGCCCTCCAGCCGCTACCGCTTCCCAACCCAGCCCGGCGGTGAAGATTTTGCCCAGCCCGCCGGAGGTTTTGCCCGGCCCGCCGGAGGTTTCGCCCGGGAGGAAGCGACGATCGCGCCGTCGGCGCGTCGCCCCACAGCCAGAGAGTAGGACTTCGGAACTGCCGGCTGTGGTGAGTGGAAAAGACACTCCGTCTGTTTCGCCAGCTCGAATGACTGTTTATTCCGGGGCTGTGTTTGTTGAGCCAGCTGCCCAGCAGGTAGCTCAGTTAGCCGCCCAGCAGCCACTAGCTCTGTTAGCCACTCAATCGCCACCTCCATTACAGTCACAGCCAGACCTATTAGACACTGGGTTACAATCCATAGCTCAGTCAATAGCTCTGTTGGCAAGAGACTCATCAGCTTTATTATCAGCTCAGCCACCTATTCAGCCACCATCTTCACCAGCTCCGCCTGTATTACAAGTCGAGTCCATTCAACCGGAAAAGCGCTGTATTTCACCTGTTCATGTCAAGCAGAGAGACACACCAGATAACGCAGTTGTCAGTCCGCAACAGCTGGCCAGCCCAGAGACTGTGACGCACTCCAGGGCCTCCCCAGAGGCTGGGTCCCAGCCCCCGGCCGACTCTGGACCCCTGGAGATTAAGAAGCCAGCTGAGGACTGTATCCGGCTGTCGCTGCCCGAGCTGGGTCAATGCTCTGTGCAGCTGCAGTCTGCCTTGTGTTTGCCAGAGGCCCGTGTGCCTGCTGGTTCTGACCCGTACCTGCCAGAGGCCTGTGTGCCTGCTGGTTCTGACCCGTGCCTGCCAGAGGCCCGTGCGCCTGCTGGTTCTGAACTGTGCCTGCCAGAGGCCCGTGCGCCTACTGGTTCTGACCTGTGTGTTCCAGGGGCCCCGGTGCCCACTGGTCCAGAGACTGTTTTCGCTGGGGGGCCCGAGGAGCCCGTCCAGCCTCCTGCTTCGCCTGCTGGGGGGCCCGAGGAGCCCGTCCAGCCTCCTGCTTCGCCTGCTTGGGGGCCCGAGGAGCCCGGCCAGCCTCCTGTCTCGTCAGCTGGGGGGCCCGAGGAACCCGTCCAGCCCCAAGACCCGTCATCTCCACCAGCTGCAGCCTCTGTGTCTCCATCCTCGCCAGCTGCGGCCTCTGTGTCTTCACCCATGCCGTCGCCTGGTCCAGCCACTGCTTCACCCACGCCTGGCCCGGCTTCAGCCTCTGCTTCACCCACGCCTGGCCCAGCCTCTGCTTCTGCTTCAGTCTCGTCTGGTCCAGCCTCTGCTTCTGCTTCATCCTCGCCTGGTCCGGCTCCAGCCTTCGTGTCTTCAGCATCGCCTGGCCCGGCTCCAGCATCCTCGTCAGCATCGCCTGGTCCGGCTTCTGCTTCAGCTTCGCCTGGTCCGGCCTCTGCTTCAGCATCCTCATCAGCTGCCTCGTCTGGTCCAGCCTCTGCTTCGGTCTCGTCTGGTGCTGCGACGGCCACGCCACCTTCGGGTCCCAAACTGCCGCCTCGACATCGGTGGTCATCTGCCAGGCTGCTGGTGGAGCGTCATCGTCACTATGGACGACCTCCTAGACGCCGCCGTTGCTGTCCGCACGGTCGGCCGCCTGAACTGTTTCCTTGTCACCGCCGTTGCTGTCCGCACGGTCGGCCGCCTGAACGGTTTCCTCGTCGCCGCCGCTGCCGTGTGCACGGTCGGCCCCCTGAACTGCCTCCGCTCCGCCACCGCTGCCTTCCACTCGGTCGGCTTTCGGAGCTGTGTCGCCGACGTGGCCGGCCTCAGAAGATAAACTGTCCTGGACTTCTGAGCTGTGAGCCTCTGGGCCGGCCTCCTGAACTGTGTTTTGTCCTGGTACTCCAGCATGTGTGTTTTTTGTTTTGGACAATTCCCTCGGTCCGCTGGAGCTTGTTTTGTTCGGTGTTGGTCCCTCCGTCCTGGGCCCCCGCCGCCCGCCCTGGGTTGGTCGTCTGTTTTTGTTTTGGGCTGTCTGGAGCCAGCCCTTGGAGGGGGGGTACTGTCATGGTCCTGGGTCGTTGACCAAGCGTTTTGTGTTTTGTGACTATTTCCCTCTGTTCTAGTTATTCTGTGTCCTCCCCCCTTGTGTCCGGTTCGGGTTCTAGATTTCCTGTTTTACTTTGTAGGTCTGTGTCTCGTTATGCCCATTAAGTTCCAGCTGTGTCCCCTCCTGTGTGCCATTTCCTCATTACCTGGTGTGTGTATTTATAGTTGGTGTCTGCCTGTGCTCCTCGTTGGCTCGTCTGCGTTCATCCATGTATCACTGCGTTCCTCCGTGTAGCTCTGCATTCTATGGTGTTTCGTTCCTGTCTCTGCGTCTCTCTGCCCCGCACCCCTTTTGTATGGTCTCAGGTTTGTCTTTAGTTTCTCCCAGTTTAGGTTTGTAATTGCTCATGTTGAGTTGCCTGTTTTTGCCACCACCACCACCTTGTAAATAAACATCACTCTGTCATCAGTTCGCTGCATCTTGGGTCCTCCTTTTCCTCCACACCACACGGCTCCCTCCGCCAGCCGTGACACTTACAGACATATCTTGTCCAAGGCAACAACATTTTAAGGTTCGTATCAGCTTAGAACGATAACATTACGGTATCACTTTCCGCCATCTTTTATTTCTTCTTCACGTTCTCATTTTTTCCTTTCCCAAAGTAACCGAACCCAAAGCAGCCACTAGAGGGAGCTCTAGAGCAGCTTACAACTATAATATCCGATTTAAGTTATAAAAGGCAGAACAGTCCCCGCCTGGTACAATATAATTGTGCCACTAGAACAAACTTTTCTAATAAACATTTTGAACAGTTTAGGGCTATTTCAAACACTTATTTATCACTTGATAAAAGCAAAACCATATCAGCGATGGGTCTCAAAAACACTTTTTCATTTCCATCTTTCACAGTCTTTACTTCTGCTTTTCGAACCTTATTGTCCTTGCTCTCAAATGTTCTTACAACCTTTCCCATGGACCAGTCATTTCTGTGTGCGAGAGCATCTTTCAATAACACAACATCACCAACTTTTATGTTTGTTTTATCATCAGTCCATTTTCTCCTTTGCTGTAGTGTTGAAAGATATTCACTTTTCCACTGTTTCCAAAAAGAGTCTGCCAAACACTGTACTTGCTTCCATTGCTTTGAGTAGAGGTCTGGCGGTCCAAAGCTTCCTGTTGGTGCAGATAATGCATTGACCTTTTGTGTAAGGAGCATTGCTGGAGTGAGAAGGTTTGGTTTGTCTGGATCTGTTGAGACTGGTACAAGTGGTCTTGCATTCATTATTGCCATTACTTCTGCCATGAATGTACTTAACACTTCATGCGTTAGTTGGACATGTACGGCTTTCAACAGAATACCATCTAGGATGCGCCTTGCTACTCCAATAAGTCTCTCCCACGATCCACCCATGTGCGATGAGTGTGGGGGATTAAACAGCCATGTGCATCCTTTCTCTTGCAGGTATGAGTTTAGTTCTGTGTCCTTGTGATCAATTTGCAACTCATTGCATGCTCCAACAAAATTTGTACCTCTATCAGATCTGAGTATTTGAGCAGGTCCACGGATGCAGAAAAATCTCCTCAGCGCATTGATGGAGCTGGATGTTAACATTGTTTCAATGAGCTCAATGTGCACAGCTCTCGTGGACATGCAGGTGAAAAGCACAGCCCAGCGTTTACTGTCTGCACTCCCTCCTCTGGTACGACGTGTGGTGACCGTCCAGGGTCCAAAGACATCCAATCCTACACTAGTGAACGGTGGCATTGGTGTCAGCCTGTCCACAGGTAAATCTGCCATATTTTGGGTCTGAAGTCGTCCTCGAAGCTTTCGACAAAGTACACACTTGTAAATAACAGAAGAGGCGAGCCGTTTACTGCCAATAATCCAAAATCCAGCACCTCTGAGCGCTCCTTCTGTTAGGTGACGCCCCTGATGCGCTACCTTCTCATGATAGTATCTAATAAGAAGGATGGCTATATGATGAGCATTTGGGATAATGAGTGGATGTTTCTCATCTTTTGTTAGGTTAGCAGGTGCCAATCGACCTCCTAGTCTGAGGAGCCCATCTTCATCAATAACTGGATTTAACCTTTGAAGACAGCTTTGTTTTGGAAGTGGCAGATTTTCTTTTATGCATCTGTACTCTTCTTTGAACGTTTCACTTTGTACTGTGTGAATGATGAACTTTGCTGCTTTAGACGCTTCATCTGCGGTGTTAGTTTCACTGAAACACTTCCAGCCTTTACCTTCTGTGTTTGTTTTCTTGAATGATGCTGCCACACGCTTTAGTGATGCAATAGTGCGACACAATCTCATCCAATGAGAGAATCTTTCAAAATGGCATGGCTCTAGCTGTGTTACTGAGGTTTTGGTAACAAAACTTGTTACAGTGGGGCAAAAAAGTATTTAGTCAGCCACCGATTGTGCAAGTTCCCCCACCTAAAATGATGACAGAGGTCAGTAATTTGCACCAGAGGTACACTTCAACTGTGAGAGACAGAATGTGAAAAAAAAAATCCATGAATTCACATGGTAGGATTTGTAAAGAATTTATCCGTAAATCAGGGTGGCAAATAAGTATTTGGTCACCTCAAACAAGGAAAATCTCTGGCTCTCACAGACCTGTAACGTCTTCTGTAAGAAGCTTTTCTGTCCCCCACTCGTTACCTGTATGAATGGCACCTGTTTGAACTCATCATCTGTATAAAAGACACCTGTCCACAGCCTCAAACAGTCAGACTCCAAACTCCGCCATGGCCAAGACCAAAGACCTCTCGAAGGACACCAGGAAAAGTATTGTAGACCTGCACCAGACTGGGAAGAGTGAATCTACAATAGGCAAGCAGCTTGGTGTGAAAAAATCAACTGTGGGAGCAATCATCAGAAAATGGAAGACATACAAGAATACTGATAATCTCCCACGATCTGGGGCTCCACGCAAGATCTCATCCCGTGGGGTCACAATGATCATGAGAACGGTGAGCAAAGATCCCAGAACCACACGGGGGGACCTGGTGAATGACCTGCAGAGAGCTGGGACCAAAGTAACAAAGGTCACCATCAGTAACACACTCTGACGGCAGGGAATCAAATCCCGCAGTGCCAGACGTGTTCCGCTGCTGAAGCCAGTGCATGTCCAGGCCCGTCTGAAGTTTGCCAGAGAGCACATGGATGATACAGCAGAGGATTGGGAGAATGTCATGTGGTCAGATGAAACCAAAGTAGAACTTTTTGGTATAAACTCAACTCGTCGTGTTTGGAGGAAGAAGAATACTGAGTTGCATCCCAAGAACACCATACCTACTGTGAAGCATGGGGGTGGAAACATCATGCTATGGGGCCGTTTTTCTGCCAAGGGGACAGGACGACTGATCCGTGTTAAGGACAGAATGAATGGGGCCATGTATCGTGAGATTTTGAGCCAAAACCTCCTTCCATCAGTGAGAACTTTGAAGATGAAACGAGGCTGGGTCTTCCAACATGACAATGATCCAAAACACACCGCCCGGGCAACAAAGGAGTGGCTCCGTAAGAAGCATTTGAAAGTCCTGGAGTGGCCTAGCCAGTCTCCAGACCTCAACCCCATAGAAAATCTGTGGCGGGAGTTGAAAGTCCGTGTTGCTCGGCGACAGCCCCAAAACATCACTGCTCTCGAGAAGATCTGCATGGAGGAATGGGCCAAAATACCAGCTACTGTGTGTGCAAACCTGGTAAAGACCTATAGTAAACGTTTGACCTCTTTTATTGCCAACAAAGGTTATGTTACAAAGTATTGAGTTGTATTTTTGTTATTGACCAAATACTTATTTTCCACCCTGATTTACGAATAAATTCTTTACAAATCCTACCATGTGGATTCATGGATTTTTTCTTTTCACATTCTGTCTCTCACAGTTGAAGTGTACCTCTGGTGCAAATTACTGACCTCTGTCATCATTTTAGGTGGGGGAACTTGCACAATCGGTGGCTGACTAAATACTTTTTTGCCCCACTGTATCAGGTCTGATCTCTGCATCTGTGTCAGGATCGATCAGTGTGAAACTATCCCAGTGAGACTTCTCTATGTCATGTTGTGTCAAAAAGGAAGGACCACTAAACCAGTTTGTAGAAGCCAATGCAGAAGCTGCAATTGGTCTAGTGGCTGTGTCTGTTGGATTGTCACTAGTGGCTATGTAAAACCACTGTGCTGGATGTGTAGTCTTTCTGATTCTAATCACTCGGTTAGCCACGTAAGTGTAGAACCTCTTTGTGTTGTTGTGTATGTAACCAAGCACAATTTTACTGTCTGTGAAAAATCTGACAGTGTCTACTTCAATGTCAATCTCATCTCTAATGAGTTCGTACATCTCTACAGCTAACACTGCTGCACATAACTCCAATCTAGGAACAGTGTGTGCAGGTCTTGGGGCTACTTTGGACTTGCCCATGATGAAACCTGTGTGCCACTGACCTTCACCATCAATAGCTCTCAGATATGCCACTGCTCCTATGCCATGGTGGAGGCATCTGAAAATATTCACAGTTTTTTTCACAGCAATGGCCTGGGAGAACGAGAGGTAGCACCTCGGTATCTGAAGCCGCTCAAGATCCTTCAATGAGCTTCTCCATCTGCTCCATTCATCTTCTGTTTCTGCAGGAAGTGATTCATCCCAGTCCTTTTGCTCTGAGGTCAATTCACTGTGAAGAGCTTTTCCCTGCATTGTGATGGGTGACACGAAACCCAGCGGGTCATACAGACTGTTAACAGTGGCCAAGACACCTCTCCTGGTGAACGGCTTTTGTTCAGTGGTGACGTGAAAGGTAAAACAGTCCTTTTTAAGTTTCCACAGTACCCCCAAGCTCCTTTGCAGGGGTATGTCGTCCAACTCTAAATCCAAGTCTTTTAGATCCTTGGCTCTCTCTGCAGCAGGAAATGCTTCCACTACTTTGTGGTCATTAGAGGCTATTTTATGTAGCCTTAAGTTTGACTGTGCCAGCATCTTTTGAGCGCTTGTGAGTGTCTCAACAGCTTCTTCCACTGTTGCTGTGGATGCGAGACCATCATCAACATAAAAATGTCTCATTACAAACTGCTTTGCATCATGTCCGTGCTCTTCTTCTCCCTCGACTGCAGCACGCCTCATACAATAAATAGCCACAGCTGGGGAAGGGCTATTCCCAAAAACATGAACCCTCATTCTATAGTCACAAATACCTTGGTCAGGATCATTGTCTTCATACCAAAGGAATCTCAGATAAATCCCTATGATCCTCTCTCACTTCAAAACAATAAAACATTTGTTGCACATCAGCTGAAAATGCTACAGGCTCTTTCCTAAAACGGATAAGGACACCTAGTAGTGTGTTATTTAGGTCAGGTCCACTTAATAAGACTTTGTTAAGGGACTGTCCTTCAAATTCTGCACTTGAGTCAAAGACTACTCTCAGCTGATTAGGTTTTTGTGGGTGGTACACACCGAAGGATGGCAAGTACCAGTGTTCTTTGTTTGAGTCCAAAGGTGGAGCGACTTCTGCATGGTCATTGTCCAGCATGTTTTGAATGAATTCGATATTTATTATTAATCCTTTATTTATCCAGGTAAAAAATCTCATTGAGATTAAAAATCTCATTTCCAAGAGAGACCTGGCATCATAGCAACAAAAGTCACATACCACATAGGTATATAACATTTAAAACAAATACAATATCCCATACAAACATTTGTAAAATATACAATAACAGATCATTGTCGTGGACAATGATATATTGTCTTTTCATTTCAGGGTTCCGGTCCAATGTCTTTCTGAGTAATTGGAGGCGCTTGAATGTTTGCTCTCTGTTACTCGGAAGCTCTGGTCTTGGAGAGCGGAATGGCAAAGGCGCCACCCAGCTGTTACATTCATTTTGATACACCTCCTTCTCCATGATGTCAATGAAGTCTTTGTCCTCTACTGACAGTGCTGGTTTGTCATCATCTTTTGTCCTGTCAAAAACAATTTCTCCCAGTTGATTGGTGTTTGTGTTTCCCCTGTCCTTTTTGGGGTTAGGTGTGGTGTTTAACTGGTCTTTGATTTGAAACGTGTTAGGACATGGGCAGAGGTAAGAAGCACGGCCATTCTGAAGAATATGTGTTTTGAGAACACTCACACTAGGGGGCTTATGCGTCTTCCCCATGCAGGCTTCTCCAACTATAACCCAGCCTAGATCCAAACGCTGCGCATAAGGTGTATTGTGTGGCCCATTGATTCTCTCTCTGACTTTGTGTACCTGTATAATGTCTCTTCCCAAAATCAACAGAATAGGTACTTGTTCTTCTACAGGAGGAACTTTTTCAGCTATCTTCTGTAAGTGTGAGAACTTCATGGCCACTTGTGGAGAAGGAATCTCTCTCCTGTTGTCTGGAATCATGTCACATTCAATCAGGTTTGGGAGTGGGAGCTTTACTTTACCATCCATTGACTCAATCATGAAGTTTACTGCTGTTCTGCCAACATTATCTGACAGTCCTGAGCGTGTCTTAATATTAAAGAGCTCAAAAAACTGAGATTTAGCTAGTGACTTGTTACTTTGTTCATCAAGAACTGCATACATCTTTCTAGCCTGTTCTTTTTCGCCTTCTGGATAGACTAATACAGGACTTATTTTTGAGCATGAATGTGGGCTATCTTCATCACCACAGACTTCTGTGCATTTGGAAACAACTGAGGCATTTGCATTATCCTGTGTCTCCCCGCCATCATCTTTATCAGCTCCAGAGCTCTCAGCTGGAGCAGGGGGTGGACCTGGATGTAGCACTGCTAAATGCCTGTCGCTACCACAGTCCATGCATTTTATTTGAGCCCTTCAGTTCCTTGCTAAATGTTGAGTAGAGCCACAGCATTTAAAACAGATTCTGTTCTCTTTTAAAAATGACTTGCGCTCATCTATGGGCTTTGCTCTAAAACTCTTGCACCTTTTAAGCGGGTGAGGCTTCTTATGTATTGGGCATACCTTGTCAGGGCTTTCTATAGGCTTGCTGTAACTATTTTGAGGTGAACTAGTGTCTGTAGGAATGTCCGTTTTGTGTACACTAATCACTTGCCTGTTACTGCCTCTGAAGCTTTTCTCCTTCTTGAAGCTTGTGTCGGCAGGAGGTGTGATGACAAAGCTTGGGTCGTTTCTTATTTTGGCTTGTTGTCTTACAAACTTTGAAAAGACACTGAAAGGGGGGAAAACAACTTTATGTTCTTCTTTGTACTTTGCTCCTGTTGCAATCCATTTTTCCTGCAGTCCTTATGGTAACTTTTCCACAATGGGGTTGACTCCGCGAGCTGTGTCCAAATATGAGAGGCCTGGTAGATATCCTCCATCTTTTGCACATTCTATTTCCTGCAGAACGTCACCCAGCTCTCTTAACTTTGTGTTGTCTCTGTTGTTTAGTTTGGGAAACTGTTCAATCTTTTTTAACAGTGCATTTTCTACCACTTCTGGAGATCCATAACATTCCTCGAGTCTTTGCCACACAAGGTTGAGAGCTGCAGCTGGATTAAAGACATGGACTGATCGGATTCTTTTGGCCTGGTGACCAGACTCAACTCCAAGCCATTTGACCATTAAATCTAGCTCCTCTTGAGCTGTAACGTGTAAGTCTTTAATAGCACTTTGAAATGATGCCTTCCAAGACCAGTAGTTTTCTGGGTGGTCATCAAACTGCAAAAGTCCAGTACTTAACATTTCCCTACGTGTCAGGTACCTTGTAATATCCTGGACACCCTGTGTCTCTGTTGATGTTTGAAGAGTGTTGTACGGATAAGTTTTGGGGGAATCCAGTCTCTCTCTCTGTTGTGTTTGGAGTTCCACTTTAACATTAGCCTTTTGAGCACTGTGTGAGCCGTCTTTGTCTATATCTGCATTCATAGCCATTTCGCATTGTTCACATGCAGCTTTGTGACAGGCAAGTGGATCTACTTTTAATTTGAATCCTTCAAGGCAAATATCTGAGTGTTTTTGTACATACTCTGCTGTGCGTTGCTTTGGACTGGCGGGTGGTCCCACCAATGGATAGCGCAGTTCACTTTTTGAGAGTCCCTCCTCCTCTTCTTCATAAACTGCAACCTCTGCTTCTGCAACTGCAACAGCCTTTTGACAGCTCAAAACATGTAAATTAGCCTCAAGTTCAGTTTTTTGTTTCATTATAGCTGCTTCTCTTTCTGAATACGCCAGCTGTGCACGTGCAGCCTCTGCTTTTGCTCGTGCTTTAAGTGCTGCAGAACTTGTGGATGAACGCTTGGATGTACGCGAGCGTCTAGACTCCGCCTGTGTGTCTGCATTGCTTGCATTATCCTTGTTCTCCATATCCTCTGCGTTGTGCACTTGTTTTGTTTCTCTTTGGTCTGGTGTTTCTTCCTCTTCTGGAAGATCCAGTTGATATTGCTTTCCTGACCGTAGACTCATAACTGATGTGCTGAAAATAGCTCCTCGTGGTTGTGCCCGCTGCGCTAATGTCTTTTTACTGTGCTGTCCGCGCCCTGAGTCTCTTAGATTCACCAGCTAGACAGCGAGATAACGATGCTCCAATAACCAGACTTATTTTCCTTTTTGCGCTGATTTATTGAAGAATGGCCTCTGACCATTGCCTTCTCTTTGACCATCGTAAAACTGAAAGTACAAAATACTGTATTAGCTAACTAACATTGTAAACTAGCTTGTTACACTCTTACTGCAAGCTAACAAGATAAAACTTTCAAATGTACAAATTATCGTACCATTTTTACACAAAACAAAAGATAATAATTATTTTATCGACATTCATACTTACAGACATATCTTGTCCAAGGCAACAATATTTTAAGGTCCGTATCAGCTTAGAACGATAACATTACGGTATCACTTTCCGCCATCTTTTATTTCTTCTTCACGTTCTTATTTTTTCCTTTCCCAAAGTAACCGAACCCAAAGCAGCCACTAGAGGGAGCTCTAGGGCAGCTTACAACTATAATATCCGATTTAAGTTATAAAAGGCAGAACATATTTGGTTAAAATGTTCTGATTGTTCATTTTCTTTGGTTGTTGTAAAATAATGTGTGCCCCAGTCTCCAATAATACATAGTGCTGGAAGGGTGGTTATTCCTCTGCTACACCACAAGAGGGAGTATCTTCTGAAATGAGCAGCTCTAGTGGGAGTTAACAAGCCCAGCCACTCACCATAATGCAGTGCGCCTAACAAGAGCTGTGTGAGACTGTACAAATGTGTAATGGTGAACTATGTCTATATATTTACAGGTAAGTAAGATACTAAATAACTTGAGCTGTGTCTAAAATTAAGTCTACAGGCTTGATGAGAATGTGGGAATGTTAATTCCCATTATGTGTCATTAGTGTCTATTCATTGGTAGCGATAGCCATGAATCTAACGATAAACAGCTAGAGCTAATGGTGTACCATGTCTATAGACATGGTTTATATATTTATATATAGACATGGTTTATATATTTATAAAGTAAAGACAAACTCATAAAGCAACACTGGTTTCAATTCCTTTAATCCAAGTCCCTAAAGTTTGATTGTGTTCATCTGGACCTGGATCTGGATCTGTTTGCAGTGGAAGAAATGTTTCGTCACTCATCCAAGTGAGTTCCAGTGTTGCCAACTCCTCAGTAAGGAAAATCACCATTGGTTGTCCTAAAGGTCGCTAGAAGTCGCTAAATGATGTCATCACCTAATTTGCATAATTGGCCATGCTTATGTAATTGTAACCTATGTTATAGGGGAGAGAAATAACATCGTGGAAGACACATAAAGTGAGTAAAAAACACCCTAAATGCATTTAGAATGTATTTAGAACTACAAATTAAATTATTTTAGCAATTTGTTTTTTTTAAATCAGAGAGAGGCCTGCTCAAAATGAGACCCTTGAGCGACAGTTGGAAAACATCGCGGAACGGATCACTGCAGTTGTGAGGTCTCAGAATCAAAAGACTGACAACACCACGGAACAGAAGTTTGATACCATCATGGGGAGGCTCGCAGCTCTTCAACGGGAGATCGAGAGACCAGCCTCGGAGTGCTAGAATTCGAGCTGCTCACAAAGGAGAAATCAACAATATTCAACATTTGGACACCACGGCCCCAGCTGCAGGCCCAAGGCTGGAGCCCACCAAAACAACTCCCTGATAACGACTGTGTGATGACTATTCTTCCCGCCCCATGAAGGACACCTGGATTGGCTGGAGGACTGTTTACTTAGCCTGATAGGCCGAAGGACACTGTCTCAGCTAAACTATGGACACGCACACACACACACTTACACTGATAAGCACTCACTCATCCCCCTCCCTTTCCAACGCCTTCGATGCTTGTGCCCTACCGGGGATGATAGCAGTCAACTGGACCAGCACAGATGCTGCAGGACCGGATGCGCTGTCTACACCGGCTCTCTCTTACCCTTTACCCGCCCCTGTTGCTTGTCTCGTGTTTCTATGGTGTATTGATAGTCATGTGCTTTTGTGCTGAGGTGTTTTTTCTTTTATCAAACTGTTCTCCCACTAGGAGCTCAGTCTGAGTGGAGTTTTTTTTTCTCCTCCTCTTACCTCATGTAGTGTATTTTCGTTGTTTTTTTCCTATCAGCCTACCTTCTGACATGTCTGCCCAATGTGATGTTTGTGTAAAGTTGGTCAGAAGGTTCCTTTGTGAGTGCGCATGCGCCATTAGCGTGCTGCCTGCTGTAACCCCTAATTTCCCTCGGGATGAATAAAGTATTCTGATTCTGATTCTGATAATTCCAACCTTCCTCCTTTATCTGGGCTTTGTGCCGGCAGAAGTGACCCAAAAGAGGTACTCACACACATAGACACACAAAGTGTGTGTGTTTTTAAGTAGTTTTAAACCTTGTGATCCTTAAAAACTTAGGATATAAGAAGAACTGACTGTATTACAGTCAGGGCGGGAGCAGCAGGTTTGCTCATTCACGAGTCATTTGCAGTTTGGACGTGTAGGGGTGAACATCTCCTGCTCTGACAGCAGCTGGGGGCGACTGCTGTGTGAGGATGATCCGCCGCCTGTGAGCGCTTTGGCACGGGCGAGGTGCCCATGGCAGTACCCACTGGTTGTTGAGAGTAAGAGCGATACGTGCTTTCACATCAAAAAGTCATCCTATGTCTTCCTAATAACACCCGCAAAAGTTGCCAGATTTGTCACTAGTTGCTTTTTAGAAAAAAAGTCGCTAAGGGGGTCTGAAAACTCGCTAAATATAGTGACAAAGTCTCTAAGTTGGCAACACTGGTGAGTTCTTCAATTTCAGCTGACTGCAGGTTTCCCCAGTCTTATAAACAGTACACTTGCATAATGACTGAAACTAGCACCACTGAAGGAACATTGGGCTGAGAGGTCAGTTGCTTGATCATTAATATGCAAATTCTCATGACCATTGATCAACAACCACTGATCAAAGCTCATTGATCAAAGACCACTGATCAATGTCCATGAGTCCCATTCACAGAGACTTGGGGAATGGCTGCAATCACAGCATTATAAGATGGTGACAGATGGATCCTTAGGCCCCCTCCTTGATTTAGAGATTTCCCTTTTCACGTAAATGGCCTCCTTGACTCTGCGCTCAAACCAGCGTTCCTCCCTGTCCAGGATGTTACATCCTCATCATTGAAAGAGTGTCCACTGGCCTGTAGGTGTAAATAGACTGCAGAGACAAGGTAGCTCTTCTGTGTGGTGCCATCTGCTTAGCCAGAGGTTGTTTGGTATCCCCAATGTATAAATCATGGCAATCCTCCTGGCACTTACCACCGTAGACTATATTACTCTGTTTGTGCCGGGGGACCCAATCCTAAGGGTGGACCAATTTTGTGTTTTGGGGTTTGAAAGCACAGAGGCACTGTGTTTTGAGAAAATGCATCTCAATTGTTCCAATACTTCTGACACATAAGGGATCCACCGGGGTGGAGCTGGAGTCTCAGTCTCTCCTCCTCCACAGATTACCTACCTGCAAATCAACACTGCAATCAACTGCTGTTCAATAGAACCAGTGTGACTGTCCAGTGTTTGCCCGATTATCAGCTTAACCAGTGTGATAAACAGACCAGTTCTGTTAATAATTTGCTCCGTGTGTGACAACATCTCTTTTCCTTGTCTCCAGTTTTAACTCAGCCAGCCTCAGCCTCTACCTCTATGTGCACTCACCCACCTCAGATGGATGCCGTTTCTGTCACTTGAGATGATTACTCACCTGGTGGTCATTGGCACTGCTCTTCAGAGCCATTTCATTGTCACCTGCTTGCCCATCCTTTTGCACCTTCCTCGCTGAATCAAGACCTCCTCTACTACCCCCTATACTGCCTTTAAACCCTAAAGAATCTTTAGAAAGACAAAAATGTCAGATCCCAACTATCCCAACAATTTCCAATTATTCTTATGGTGATTCCGTTGTCTGTCTGAGGAACAAGAATAACTGCACAAACACCTGTACAGACTTAGCCAAAAACCTGATTATCTGCACGGAAAGGGCTTGTAGGGGTTAAAAAAGGCATTTCTAGTTGTTTTGTTACATATATTATACACCAAATGTGTAAGTGGAAGATTTTCAATTACAAAAATTATAATTCCAATTGAATATATTTTGCTGAACATCATCATCTATGCAAACAGCAAAGCGTCACTCCTATATTCTCTTGCTCTACATTTTTCTGTCTGAACAATTTTATCTGAACACTCTGCCGACTACATTTCTGCCACATTCAGCCCCCTTGTGGAAAAGAAGGCACATAAGGTGAATCTCAAAATAAAGTCAGGGTCTCTCTCACTTTGAAAAGTTTCAAACAACCTGCCCATTCTGTGAAATTATTCTTGGTACTAGAAAAGAAAGCTGGAGGTGTTAATTTCATGGGTTAGGTCTTAAATTGAGCTCTGCAATTTTCTTCCTGAGTAGATTAGAGGGAAGGTCTTACTATCCTCAGGTAAGAAAGCTCTCTACTCCCTCTGACTCATCACATATTGATTCCTTCCACTGCTGCTTGACCCCCGCTAACCCCTCCAACACTTGTGCCTCCACTGCTTTTCCAGACTAAACCTGTTTACAGGAAGAAATGCAATGCATGTGGCTAACTAACAGGGAAATCAGCCCTTGGGGACAGCGGCAACATGCCTGTGCTGTGACCAAATGGGTTTGGCCCCTGTTGTGTTTGTAGATGACATATGGTTACAATCACACAGGGAGAGCATTATCTTCATCCTCAGGCTAAAGTGCATTTCATTAGTTACATCTGCTGGATGTAAGCATGTGCTGCTCTCAGGAATCAAATAATAACAGCAGAAATAGATCACTGATGCTCCTATTGAATTGTCTAGATTGGCAGATATCAGGTAAGTTGAATGGAGTCCTCCCATGAGCACTTCCACACTTAATAATGCCATAATGCCGGCTGTCATGTTCCAGTTTGCTCGTGAAAAGAAAAGAAAAAAATCCGTTTTCTAAACAAATCTGAATTTATATGGAAAAGTTGCAAAGGGAAAATGAGAGGCTTTGTTTTCAATTGCTGTTTTCACTGAGCTGTAATTCCTAATTAAATTTTCTCATTGAAACCTAATTTCAGAAAGGTAGAAAATGGTGCTCTCTCTGCATTGTAATTGAGACAGAAATGAGCAGCCAGTGCACTGAGCCAGCCTGCCTTTTAAAGAATAATGGCATCATTTGTTTGGTGTCCATTAACGAGGAATGAAGTTTTATTAATTCCTCAACTTGGTTTCCTGCATCTCCCTAATTAATTCCATTTTGTTTTTCTCACTAAGGAAGCTACTGCAGATTAATGATGTGGAACAAAAATGTTGTCGAGATGCTGAGGTTCTGCATATACATGGCGTGAAATTTCTGTCATTAGATAAAAATGCCTGATGACTACAACTTTTTATCCTTATTACATGATGCTAGTGTTGGGGTCCTTTGCCTTAAGGCTTTATTCCATCTGGGTAATTAACTGAAGAAATTAAATTACTTTTGTGGAGAAAAAAATAAGTATAAATCTACTAATACATTTTTAGTTAAGCTAGTTAAAGCTAAAAATGTATTTTACCACCTGTAAGTGGCAGCAGATCTCTCCCAGGTGCCTGGGGCCCTCTCCTTGGCTTGTGCCAGGATAAACAGCATCAGGTGGGGTTGACTGTCCATTGCCTGATTTTTCTGGCGCTCTTGCCTTTTGGTCATGGGGGCTCTGTCTGGGACCTCCCTACTGCTTCTTTCGGGGTGGGCACTGGACATCACAATATGCGGCCTTAGCATCTTACACCCTGCTGTTATGTGCTGGATTGTCACAGGGGCATCTTTACCCCATAGACCGAAGCCTCTATGGATCTTGTGCTGAGAGCTTGTTCCTGTGCAGGCATGATTAGTGCCTCTGTGCGGTCTTTCAGTCCAGCGTTGTCCAGTCACTTGTAGGACTTCTGGCTGTCAGCCACTTCCTCTATCTGCTAGTGGTACATACAGTGCAGGGGCCTGTCCTTCCATGATGGTTCTTCCTTGTTCTTGGGTTTTTGCTGCCTGAGGTATTCAGTGAGCACAGTTGTTTGTTTGGGTAGCAATAGTGTTGGCACCCCATGTCAGATCATTGGACCTTGGAAGGAAGAATCATGTTGCCTCGAGCTTCTGTTCATGGGATTAAGCTGACAATAGTCTCCTGCTGTAGTTCCACTGAAGAATATGCACGTTTGACTAAAGAATCATTTTACAATCCTTTCTGCAAGGCAATAACTTCAGTTAAACAACTACAGCCGTGATTGAAGCTGGTTATTTGTGGAGAATTCAACACGGCAATAGGCAATGGCTATTGTATTGCTACATTAACCCTGGAGAACCCATGGGGTCAGAGCCGACCCCATTGGTTTTCTAGGGAAACCATGGGGTCAAATTTGACCCCATGGGTTCTCCAGGGTTAAAAAAAAATTCGTAACAATTTGCACACACATTTCTTGATTACATTTTCTTGAGAAATTTCAGGTACTACACACTTATTATTATCAAGAAAAAGAAACTACTTTACACTTAACAATTACGAAGAAATATTAAGTACAGTTTATTTAATTGTATTTAGATTACAATTTATAATTATTTAAATAATTACGTTTTTTATTTTGTCATAGACAGAAATATTGCTCTCATTGAATTTCTAAGTGAATTTTACTCTTAAATGTTAACTAGATCTTTTTGCCATTATTTTACTTAGTTTTAGTTTTTTCAAATTGTATTGTTTTCTATAATGTAAAATATATTTATAAGTATATACTTTTTTTTTTAATTATTAAAAAAGTGTTTTTTGTTGGGTTTTTTTGGTCCACTTGATTGTCATAGTTTTTATTAGGATTTTTTATTTTTATTTTAAGTTATTACAATCAGCACGGACAAGACCGGGGGTCGGGAAAGAGAAAGAAGAAAGAAAGGGAAGTTGGGAAGAGCTAACAGAACGAGGGGGAAAGAAAAATAGAGGACAAGAGGGATAGAGAGAGAAAAGATGCTGAAAAAAACAAGAAAAATAATAACACACTAGCCCCAACTAAGTATCAGCATAAGTAACAGTAAATAATAAATAGTATTTGTTACTGAGCAGCACACAGTCGTAATAATTCATGACATGTTTAGAGGCAGCAGCAACATTCAAACTAGTCCTCACGAAAGAAACTTTTTCAATTAAAATTTTCACTCAAAGTGACATAAAATTGGAGGCGGCCTTATTGGAACTATGGGGCTGTTTTGAGGTGACAGATTGGGAGACACTTTGTGAACCTCACTGTGAGGCTTATAGAGTGTATTACTAACTAAGTGATCTTCAACTTGATTGTCCCAGCTCAGACTGTCCATTGTTACCCAAATATCAAGCCGTGGTTCACTAAGGACATCCCTCCTCAATGACAGAAAGAAGGCCTTCAGAGCCAGCAATAGAGGGGAGGTGAGAATGGTTCAGGCATTACTGAAGGGCAAGATCATAGAGGCTAAGGATGATTACAATAGAAAGTGTCCTGAATTCTTTGATGTTGGGCTGAGAACAAGCAACCAATACTCAGAGCAGGTCCAGTCAATCAACAATTATTTATTATCATACATGTATGGGAGAATTACACAATACCACCCTCTGTGTCGCTCTCAAAGAAAAACACCTCAATCTACTGTTTTATTTTTCAGGGTTCACGCCCCTTCATTCGTAAGCAGATAACATAACATGCGTCAGTTGCAGTTAGTGACGGTTAGATACAATTCCTTTTTGGCAGTCTTCTACAGCACTTAGGAAGCTATCTCAACTGCCTTTCACTCCAGGTGTTTCCTGTTGTTCTCACTAAGAGACCCATGATCATATGTGGCACATCCTGAGTACATCCCGTTCTGACTGTGGAGACACACAGACAGTCACAACCAAAACTCTCTTCCTAAGATTAGTACTTCATTTGGTATGCAGGGAGTGCAGAATTATTAGGCAAATGAGTATTTTGTCCACATCATCCTCTCCATGCATGTTGTCTTACTCCAAGCTCTATAGGCTCGAAAGCCTACTACCAGTTAAGCATATTAGATGATGTGCATCTCTGTAATGAGAAGGGGTGTGGTCTAATGACATCAACACCCTATATCAGGTGTGCATAATTATTAGGCAACTTCCTTTCCTTTGGCAAAATGGGTCAAAAGAAGGACTTGACAGGCTCAGAAAAGTCAAAAATAGTGAGATATCTTGCAGAGGGATGCAGCAGTCTCAAAATTGCAAAGCTTCTGAAGCGTGATCATCGAACAATCAAGCGTTTCATTCAAAATAGTCAACAGGGTCGCAAGACGCGTGTGGAAAAACCAAGGCGCAAAATAACTGCCCATGAACTGAGAAAAGTCAAGCGTGCAGCTGCCAAGATGCCACTTGCCACCAGTTTGGCCATATTTCAGAGCTGCAACATCACTGGAGTGCCCAAAAGCACAAGGTGTGCAATACTCAGAGACATGGCCAAGGTAAGAAAGGCTGAAAGACGACCACCACTGAACAAGACACACAAGCTGAAACGTCAAGACTGGGCCAAGAAATATCTCAAGACTGGTTTTTCTAAGGTTTTATGGACTGATGAAATGAGAGTGAGTCTTGATGGGCCAGATGGATGGGCCCGTGGCTGTATTGGTAAAGGGCAAAGAGCTCCAGTCCGACTCAGACGCCAGCAAGGTGGAGGTGGAGTACTGGTTTGGGCTGGTATCATCAAAGATGAGCTTGTGGGGCCTTTTCGGGTTGAGGATGGAGTCAAGCTCAACTCCCAGTCCTACTGCCAGTTTCTGGAAGACACCTTCTTCAAGCAGTGGTACAGGAAGAAGTCTGCATCCTTCAAGAAAAACATGATTTTCATGCAGGACAATGCTCCATCACACGCGTCCAAGTACTCCACAGCGTGGCTGGCAAGAAAGGGTATAAAAGAAGAAAAACTAATGACATGGCCACCTTGTTCACCTGATCTGAACCCCATTGAGAACCTGTGGTCCATCATCAAATGTGAGATTTACAAGGAGGGAAAACAGTACACCTCTCTGAACAGTGTCTGGGAGGCTGTGGTTGCTGCTGCACGCAATGTTGATGGTGAACAGATCAAAACACTGACAGAATATATGGATGGCAGACTTTTGAGTGTCCTTGCAAAGAAAGGTAGCTATATTGGTCGCTGATTTGTTTTTGTTTTGTTTTTGAATGTCAGAAATGTATATTTGTGAATGTGGAGATGTTATATTGGTGTCACTGGTAAAAATAAATAATTGAAATGGGTATATATTTGTTTTTTGTTAAGTTGCCTAATAATTATGCACAGTAATAGTCACCTGCACACACAGATATCCCCCTAAAATAGCTAAAACTAAAAACAAACTAAAAACTACTTCCAAAAACATTCAGCTTTGATATTAATGAGTTTTTTGGGTTCATTGAAAACATGGTTGTTGTTCAATAATAAAATTATTCCTCAAAAATACAAGTTGCCTAATAATTCTGCACTCCCTGTAATACTACTGAAACATAACACTTTATTGGTGTTAATGATACTTCATATATTGCCATTTAGGCTTTTATTTCCCACAAAAGCTAGAGTGGAAACTCCGGCAGAACCGCATGAGAGAGGTTTGGAGTGGCATGAAGGCCATAACTGGATTCAAGCCATTCAACAACAGAGGAACTACCAAAGACGCCACTTCCCAGTGGCCCCCCGGATTACAGGCTGTGGCACTGACACACATCATGAAGACCCTGGAAAGACTCATCCTTGACCAGCTCAGACCTATTGTCAGGCCGCATCAGGATCCCCTTCAGTTCGCTTGCCAGCCCTGCCTTGGAGCTTGGACGCCATCATCTACCTGCTCAATCGTGTCTATGCCTATCTGGAACAGCCAGCAAGCACTGTCATGTTTTCAACTTCTCCAGTGCATTCAATACCATCAGGCTGACACTCCTTGGTGATAAACTGACAGCGATGCAGGTGAATGCCTCTTGCGTCCTGGATAGTTGATTGCCTGACAGGAGGACCACAATATGTGTATCTTCAACATTTTGTGTCCCACAAGGTGATCAGCAATACAGGGGCACAACATTCTCTTTCCTTCCCTCGTCAATCTCTACACCACAGACTTCAGCCACTGCACAGAGACCTGCCATCTTCAGAAGTTTTCTGATAACTCTTCGGTGGTTGGATGCATCAGTGAGGGTGATGAGTGAGAGTACCGGACTGTGGTTGACTCCTTTGTCCCGTCATGCTAACAGAATCAAAAAGATCAAAAAACTGATTGTGGATTATGGAGGACCAGGAAATCTGTGACCCCTGTTTTAATCCAGAGGGTTGATGTGGACATTGTGGAGGACTATAAATACCTTGGAGTACACATAGGCAATAAACTGGACTGGGTTAAAAACCCCACTACCCTCTACAGCAGGGGTGTCCAACTCTGGGCCTCAAGGGCTGGTGTCCTGCAGGTTTTATCTCCAAAGGTTGATTCTGTTCATCTGGACCAGAGGTGGGTAGTAACGAGTTACATGTACTCCGTTACATTTACTTGAGTAAGTTTTTGAAAAAAAAAGTACTTTTAAAGTACCTTTTTTGCACGATACTTTTTACTTGAGTGCATTTGTGAAGAAGAAACGGTACTTTTACTCCGCTACATTTGCAAAATTCGACTCGTTACTTAAAAAAAAAAAAATTTGTTTAACACATTAGATAACATGCCGCCAGTGGAGTTTCCGGTAACCTTTTTACCAATCAGATGCAGTCACATGACCAGTTTGAAACTGTGGCGGGCAGAGCAGCCCAAGCGTTTCAAAGTAGCGGACACACGGAAAGAAGAAACATGGCAGAGCTAGTTGTCTACGTTAGAGCTGAAGAGGATGAACACCCTTGGTCTCATATACTAAGAATGTTTCACTTAAAAGCAGTACAAAAGAACAGCTATGTCTTCAGCGTCGGTGTCTTCAGTGAGAGCCAAAACAAACCAACTTTTCAGCGTGAAACAACTGAACTCCTGTAACCTGAGGAAACGGTAAGTTTTCTCTAAATATCTTTTTAGCTGTGGTTAGCTGGATGCCAGTCTTATGTTACAGCAGCTGTGTCGAGCTGCAAGTCATATTTTCAGCGCTACGTTGTAGCGAGATACGTTTCTGGGTGTTTTGTGCAGCTTCGGCTGTCCTTTTAGCTGCTCGCTGGTTAGCTAGCGTGAGCTATAAGCTAACAGCTAGCCTGGTTAATGACACTAGAGTTCAACGCACATCTAAACAGCTCGTCTCTACTGCTTTCACTGTTAAAACAGAATGCAATACTGTGGGTGACAGGGTTTATTATGTGAAACAGCAGCTTGTTTAGTTTAAACAGTCTGCATTAAGCTGGGCAAATACTGCAATTTTTTTCAGTCACGTTATTTAGCTCCTGCTCAAACTGTACAATTGAATTGCAGGGGTTAGAAGTTCATAGGTCACGATGCAGGGTCTCACACAATACGGCCCAATGGTCTGATGCGACCTGAGTGCTCAAACTGTGCATTCATAACATGCCGCTTATCATACAAAATCTGTCTCTCGCTCTCCCTCTTTGTGTCTTTCACTCACTCACACAGACACACACAAACCACCACCATAAACTTTGCTAAATTACTAATAAAAAAAACATTGACCAGGCAGCTGTAATTGAGTAGCAATGTCCATCCAACTCTTTTCATGGTTGTTGTAGTCGTAATAATTTGTGAGGCCACATTGAAAAGCCCCGGATACGGAAGCGTAGAGCTGCCAGCCAGACAAAAGAAAAATAGAGCTATATCACGTTATAACGTGAAAAGTTTCTTGTTCTAACAATATACTTTTAATGTTTGTACAATATACTATCATGTTGTTACAGTATACCTTTCATGTTTGAACAATATAATATCACGTTATTACAGTATACCTTTCATGTTTGAACAATATAATATCACGTTATTACAATATACATAATTATTACATTCGTACAATACAAATATTATATTGTACGAACATGAAAAGTATATTGTTAGAACAATAAACTCTTCACGTTATAACGTGATATAGCTCTATTTTTCTTTTGCCTGGCTGGCAGCTCTACGCTTACATACTCAGATAAGTACAAGTTCGGCCTCAATCTCTTGTGTCCAGATCACACGCTGTGCTGCTCCACCTTTTCGCTTTCATTTCTGTGTTTGTGCGTGCGCAGTGTGAGAGGCTGCGTTGAGGGGCGACAGGATTTGGTTTGATTATCATGCGACCACACGATTGATGATTGGGAGCTGGTCGTGAGGTGTTAACTGCTTTTCGTTACCCCATGTATACTACACGATGCACGACACGCAATTAAGGCAGAACTCGGGCCGATCCCGAAAATGGTTGCGCGACTGAAAAGTCGGCTCAAAATGGGCCAAAAATCGCACAGTGTATGGCCAGCTTTTGGAGGCTAGCTCCAAACAAACATCCGCAGCTTGGCAGTGTATACAGCACTATAATGACCAGACCTAATTCTTTTGAAAACCATACATCTTTCCACAGGTCTCCACTTCATCAGACATCACCTAGACACAGAGCTGGATGAGGCCAGCACAAACAGCAGCCTAACCGACTAAGATGATGGATCCATGGGGTCAGGAAAGCCAGAAGCAGGGGAGCTGGAGAGGTACCTTTCATGTCCATTCAGTGATAAACAGTTAAGTCACTTGGATGAGTGATGAAACGTTTCTCCCACTGAAAACGCTATGTCCAGATGAACAGAATCAACCTTTGGAGATTTACTTACCCAGATTACTGAGAATGCATCAAGACCTGCAGGTTTTAGATCTCACCCTGGGTCATCACATGTGAATCAAATGTTTAGTTCATTACCAGGCCTCTGGAGAACTTCAAGACATGTTGGGGAGGTAATTTAGCCATTTAAATCAGCTGTGTTGGATCAAGGACACATCTAAAACTTGCAGGACACCAGCCCTTGAGGCCTGGAGTTGGACACGCCTGCTCTACTGGAAGGGCCAGAATCATCTCTATTTTCTGAGGCAGCTAAGGACCTTTAACATTTGTCGGACAATGCTCAGGGTTTTCTATTCTGTTGTGAAATTTTGAGTCTGTTGTGGCCAGTGCCATCCTCTATGTTGTTGCTGCTGGGGCAGCAGGCTGAGGGTTGCAGATGCCATCAGACTCAAACTGATTCACAAGGTAGGTAATGTTGTGGGGATAGAGCTGCACTCCTTCAAGGTGGTGTTGGAGTGTAACAGGGTATCCATTTGTAGAGTGTATCCATTAATTGTTGGAATGTTGCTGGTGCACCTTGAAGCCCAAATGGCACGACTTTAAATTGGTACATACCAAAAGGAGTTTTGAAGGCTGTCCGCTCTTTTGCTTCTGGTGCCAAAGCCACTTGCCAGTATCCCTTACACAGATCCAGTGTCGTAATGTAGCTTGCTGATCCAGCTCTCCCCAACAGGAGGAGAGCTACTCAATGCCCTACCCCTGGGCATTGGGTAGTATCTGAAATCAATACAGAATCTCAGGGTGTCATTTTTCTTTGGTACCAAAACAATCGGGTTCACTACTTGACACCTCAATGTTTTCCAGATCCAACATCCAATTTTATTTATTTCTTCAGCACTGGCACCAACCGCTCTAGAATCCTGTGGCTCTTTTGACGAACGGGTATATTCTCCTTCACCCACATCTTGTGTTGAACTAGTGACGTGAAGCTTGGTGTTTCTCGAAAGAGCTTTGGATCCAGGAGTGGTTTTATATCAGCCTGCTCAGAATGAGAAAAATGAGAAAGGTCAACTGAAGCAAAACCTGGAGTGTTAGTTGAAAAGAACTTCTCTGTCACCTCCTCATCCCTAACTGAACGCACCAGTAACTGATGGACGGGCTCTTGTCGGCTGTAGAATTCTTTCAACAGGTTCACATGAAATGTCTGATATTTTTTGGCTCTTTCTGGCATATTCAGTTCATACGTGACTTACCTTACTTGTCTGATGATCTCGTATGGTGCATGCCATTTCGTCAGCAGCTTGTTATCACTAGTGGGAAGCAATAATATTACTTTCTGACCTGGCCTTCTGATCATACCATGTCTTTTGAGGTTTTTGTGTTGCTATCATGTTGTCTTGCACCAATGATACCAATCTCTCTCTCATGTTGATGACGTAGGTAGGCTGCGATGTTTTCACCCTCTGCTTTGGGGTCCTCCCAGCAGTCCTTCAGCAGATCCAGTGGTCTTCTCGCTTGGCGGTCGTACAAAAGTTCAAAAGACGAGAAGCCAGTGGAAACCTGCGGGACCTTCCAGTAGGCAAACAGAAGGCAGCCATTGATCCATGTCAGCACTTGTGTCAGAGACAAACTTGCGCAGCATAGTTTTGAGAATCTGGTTGTATCTCTCCACTAGCCCGTCCATTTGGGTGTGATAAGCGGTGGTCTTTAGTCCCTTTATCCCTAACAGCTTATAAACCTGCTGCAACAACTTGGATAGGAAGTTTGTTCCACAGTCCGTCAGAATTTCTCTTGGTATGCCTACCCTAGAGAAAAGCTGCATAAGATAATTAGCAATGTGAAGGGCTTTAATTGATCTGAATGGGAAGGCCTCAGGAAACAGTGTTGCATAGTCACATATGACCAATATGTAACAATGGCTGATGTGGAGCTCTTCTCTAAAGTACCAACAATATCCATGCCTAGCCTCTCAAATTGTGTTTCAATAATTGGCAGTGGTTGCAACTGGGCTCGTGCTACTCCTTCGCCTGAGGTCAACTGACATTTTTCACAGGAACTGCAAAACTCAGAAACCTGGACATACATCCCTGGCCAAACAAAGTGGCTGCTGATCCTATTCAGTGTTTTGTGAAAAGCCAGATGACCTGCCCATGGAATTGAATGACCCAAATCCATAACTTTGTTTCTGAACTGTTGTGCGAGTGCTACCGCTTCACAGTCCCCTTTCTCTGGTACAAGATGCCTTCTCTTATCAAATAAACCGTGTCTGTGACACGGCTTACCTGACCTTGACTAGCCCCCTCTACCTCTGTTACCTTCTCAAACCAGGGTTTTAGAGAAGGGTCGCTTCTTTGGAGTGCACCTAAATCTGAGGGAATGTCAAACTCAAGCTGGTTATTTGGCTTAGGAAACAATGCTGTGCCCTCTCTCCCTGAGCCTTTGAACTTTTCCCTTCTTCTCTGAGCAAAGGCTTCCCAGTCTTCCCTGGCTCTATTTCCAGAGACGCCTCAAAAAAAGGGTAGCTCTTGCATCATTTCCTTTGCACTTGTGAGCCTACAGATTCATCACCTGAGCCTTGCATGTCTTTTTCAGCACTCACTTGGGGATCAAAATCTATCTAGTGTATTAGATCAAGTAGTAGGGATGTCACTCCATGATGTGCTGCTTATGGCAGGAACACGTTCAATAAGAGACTGAGATTACCCAAATCCACCACTGAACGACACCGGAAATCACTCCTCCCCTGTACAACTCCTCCATCTAACTTGGAACTAAATTAAATAATACAATATATGTATTTTACTGTTCTTATTGTCTTGGAGCAACTGTAACCACATAATTTCCTTAGGGATTAATAAAGTATTCTGATTCTGATGTACTTTTATTTCTCTCTTTTCTTTCTGAAAGAAAATAAAAAGTGTGAAATATAATTTATTTTACCAATAAAAATGCTTGAAAAGCTGATATTGTTGATGGAGTTGTGACCTGTTAAAAGCATACATTTCCACACAAAGAAATATGATGAATGCATGTTGGATTCCTTAACTGTTTGGACCCACTTGGACACTTCCCCTTCCTGGATGTCCTCTCGCCAGTCTGAGCTATATTGTTGTGATTCCTGAAACATAAGCTTATTAGACCTTCAGCACTAACAAACAAAATATTAATTTTCAATTGATTAAGAAATGTCTGAAGGAGTTGATTCACAAGAGGCCTTTTACTTAAAAGAAAACCAATAATAAAAGATAGCTAGACCAGGGATCTAAAACCTGCAGTTCCTCAGCTTTTTTTTCATTAACTTTGATTTGATTTGATATACCTTTATTAGTCCCACAAGGGGAAATTTCATAAGGCTGCCGACCTATTGGACGCAATGGCGGTGCCATCTTACCCTCCGACCATACATCCATTACACAAAACATCACATGGGGAAGACATGTCAGAGAGGTATAACAATGGAAAAATGCACCACACGAGGAAAGATAAGGAGAAAAAAATAACTCCCCCCAAGACTGAGCTCCAACAGGGAGATCAGTTTGAGAACAGAAAAAAACACCTCTGCACATGAAAAAACTCTTAATACACCAAAGAAACACATGACAAGCAACAGGGGTGGGTAAAGGGTGAGAGACAGCTGATTTAGACAGTACATCCGGGGCTGCGTGCGCTGGTCTCCTTGATCCACCGTCAGCATCGGAAGGGAATAAGCGTCGAAGGCGTTTGGAAAGGGAGGGGGGATGAGTGTGTGCATATCAGTGTATATGTATGTGTGTGCGTGTCCAGAGTTCAGCTGAGACAGTGTCCTTCGCCCTGCTAGGCTAAGTAAACAGTCTTCACGCCAACCCAGGTGGCCTTGCATGGAATGGGAAGGAACAGTCTAGACACAGTCGTTATCAGGGTGTTGTTGTTCAGCTCCAGCCTTGAGACCGCAGCTGGTGCCGAGAGGGTATCCACATGAAGTGATGGTGCTTTTTACTTCAGTGCAAACAGCTCATATGAATTTCAAAGCAGTTCTACAGTCCAACACTGGTCTCTCAATCTCCAGTTGGAGAGCCGCGAGCTTCGCCATACTTGCGTTCTGTGATGTTGTCATTTCTTGTGCTCAAGGAGCCGATTCTGAGAACTCACGGCAGTGTGCCTCCCCGAGATGTCATCCAATTTGCGTTCAGAGATGTTATTCTGAGCTAGCCCTTCCGAGATGTAATCCAGTCTGCAGTCAGAGATCTTATTCTGAGTATTCACAGCAGCCGTAGCCTCTCCAAGATCTTATCCGTGCTGCACTCAATGAGCCCATTTTGAGAAACTCACGCCTCTTCCCAACGTTTCAATCCCAGTGGGCAGCCTTGTGGGGGTTTGAACAGCCGGTTCCGCTTTCTTAATTCTTCGATAAGTCAGAGCCAAGCCAGCTCCGATCAGCCAGAACCCTGTTACCATGGTTCCGAATAGGTAGATATCTTCAGCACTCAGGCTCACCCGAGCCCAGACTTCTCGTTGAGAAAGGGTGTCAATTGCATTTAGGGACCAGTTGATCCAATCCATATTTCCTCTTTTAGGTTTTAGAGAACAGACTGTGAGAGAATGTTCCAGGGAAAAGTAATACAAAAGACACAAGACTAGACAAGGACATAAGAAGTTAAGCAGGGAAGCTAAGGGACGGGCATCGGCAAAAAAATAGATTAAAAAAAAATTGCTCGTGCTGCCCCGACATCATGCCAGCGCATATTGGGAATGGCATAGGCACTGATCGGTTTTCTATCGCCCATTTGCTGGGAGTAAGGACGCCCTCCGTTTGCGAGGTGCACCTGCTGCATGCGGCACAGGGAGGAGAGGGCGGGGTGGCGCGGGATTCTCTGGCTGGCTGGAGCAGCATCTAATAACCAACTCGCAAAATAAAACAAAATAAAAACAAACCAACAAACACGAAAACACCAGACATTATGATACAGACTTATAATTTGCACCGATATTTTTTCGAAATTCTACACGCGAAAAGTGAGCGCGAGAGCCCTTGGTGCACCTTGCTGCTCAAGTCAAAGTAAACTTTACTGTCATCTCTGCTACATACAGTATAGTATATAGAGAAACGAGACAACGAGGCTCCTGTTACAGCAGTGCAAGTAAACAAACAATAAATATAAGAGTAAGAAAATAAATATACACTTTAGGATTAGGGGTGAAGGGATCAATAACAATTTAAAATTTATATTTTATAGTTTGAGGCAGCACGGTGGGGGCAGCACTGTTGCCGCACAGCAAGAAGGTCCTTAGTTCAATTCCACCATCAGGCCGGGGTCTTTCTGTGTGGAATTTGCATGTTCTCCCGGTGTTTGCGTGGGTTCCCTCCGGGTGCTCTGGCTTCCTCCCACCGTCCAAAGACATGCAACTTGTGGGGATAGGTTGACTGGATAATCCAAATTGCCACAAGGTGTGAATGTGCGAGTGAATGTGAGTGCGAATGGTTTCTGTCCCTGTGTGTTGGCCCTGCGACAGACTGGGATAAAGGATAAGCGGAAGCGAATGGATGGATGGATTTTATAGTTTGATGATTTAAAGTCTCACACACATAACCAGTTGAAAGGGGAGGGGTTATGTGTGGGACTAAGTTATTTTATTAACCTGTAAAATATGTAGTCTTGTGAGAAGTGAGTAACTCTTTTTGGAATGTGTGAAAAGTAGTATTTCTAGCACAAAGCACAGCTCCTGTGAGCCGCATCACAACATGTTACGTTCCCCTGGGGGGGTCTAGGCGTTAAGGGGGAAGTAACAAAAGTGACTGGGTCAGAAAAAGGAGTCAGGGAGGCAAAACAGTTAAATAAAACAGTTTTATTGAAGTAATTCAACTAAAAGAGACGGACAAGCCGCTATCACCATAAAAGTGACACAAACAAAACTCAGGCGTTGGTCAATAAAGCACAAAGTCAAAAGGAAAGAGCAGCTCACTAGCTGAAAACCACAAAACACAGCTCACTCACTAGAAACACTGCAAAACACTCAGCTCACTAGCTGTACCCACACACAAATGGCACTCTGGCTCAGCTCACCCTGCTCTGGGCTTAAATACCTTTAATCGCTGATGGGAATCAGCTGTACCGGCGGGAAAGGTGGCATCTCAGGCAGGAGGTAGTGGGACACGCCCACACAGGCACCCTCAGGAGAGAGAGGCCCTGCTAGGGCCGTAACCCCCCCCCCTCCCATAAATGCAAACCCATGGTTTGTCAAATTACCATAACCAAAATTGAGTCCATAGCCGTTTCATGACAAAATTGCAGGCTTTCACCTACCAAACCGCGTAGCAACGGTTAGGCATTGCCTGCGGGAGCTGCCAATCCCATCTCAGTGGGTTCACCACATTACCAGAGAGTGGCCCCAGACCCTCGAAACAGTGTCCCATGGGATAGCCGGGGCTTCGAACCATCACGTGTGGAGAACCCAGCAGGCAGCTAGCAGGCTTCACTGAAACACAGACATGATTGTTAACAAGAGGTGCAGATCTGAAGGGTGGTTTTAAACATGAACCAGAAAAAGGGTCAACCAGCAGCAGCTCAGGGTTAGTTGGCCTCGTACACTGGTTACGGGATGCTACCGAGCAACTGTGCTCCAGGTTTAGCCTTTTAGTAGGCCTGGCAGGCTTGTCAGTTTGAGAGCCACGACTGACTTTACTCAAAACAGGCCCCTTTCGTGTTGAGTGGGCTTTCTGTTTGAGTGCCAGTCTGACACAATTGGCAACCACATGGCCAGGCTTGTGACAGAAAAAAAAAAAAAAAAAAAAAAAAAAAAAAAACACAGTTTGGGCCTAGGTCTTAACACCATAACTGCGTTTTCCTTCTTAGCTGGCCCACTTTTACCTGTCCAGGCTGCGCTATAGTGGAGAGGGATATCCTGTCCTACCGCACTTGCTGTATGAGTCAGCTTAAACTCATCTGCCAGGGTGGCAGCTTGCTGTAGAGTTGTAACCCTCTGTTCACTTAAATAAAGGGCCACAGACTTAGGAACAGAGTTTTTAAAATCCTCCACCAGCATAAGCTCACGTATGGACCCCACATCATTAACCTGGCTTGCCTTACACCACCTATCAAAGAGCCTCGCCTTCTCCCTGGCGAAGTCAAGATAGGACTGTCCCTGCGCCAACTCCAACCCTCGAAAATGCTGCCTATAGGCCTCAGGTACCAGTTCATAGGCTTTGAGGACGGCACTTTTGATCTTCCCATAAACCAGGCCGTCCTGCCTAGACAGACCAGAACACGCTTCTTGAGCCTTACCTGTCAACCGACACAGCAACATCACCCCCCCACACATCTTGAGGCCACTGCAGTGCAGTTGCCAGGCGTTCGAACACACTGAAAAAGCTGTGAACACTGGATTCACAGAAGTCTGGAACCAGGTGAATGTTATTGCTCACAAACGAGCCTCTAGACACCTGTACACTAGCAGCTGTGTCAACCATTTTGGGGATGGTGAAGGGTTAGAAAAAACACCTAATTAGGACACTGCCACACCCGTCTGCCAACTCACGCAGACTACCCAATAATTAACCGATTAATGGAAAACTACACAACTTACTTTAACTGACCAACTTACCTCTTGCAGTATACACTAAACAAACACAACTTACCCAGTTCCTAAGCACAACAAACTTTACCTACCCATCTTCTGGAGCGTGCTGGGCTCGAGGCGACTTGAAAGGCAGAACTTCAGCGACCGGAGCCCTGAATTGCCTACCCCCAACAGAGAATTAATCCCAACCCAGGATTACTCCAAAAATAATAAAGGCAAAATAACAAAAGAGTGCCCGAAGGAGGAACTTAAAAAGCTCAGCTGGACACTCACCTACCTTAACTGGGAAGTTATGAATCTCTAAAAGGTGACAAAGCGAGATAATCAAAAAAAAAAAACAAATCCAACACAGAACTCCCTTTTCAATTATCCCGGACGAGCCCCCACTTGTTACGTTCCCCTGGGGGGGGTCTAGGCGTTAAGGGGGAAGTAACAAAAGTGACTGGGTCAGAAAAAGGAGTCAAGGAGGCGAAACAGTTAAATAAAACAGTTTTATTGAAGTAATTCAACTAAAAGAGACGGACAAGCCGCTATCACCATGAAAGTGACACAAACAAAACTCAGGCGTTGGTCAATAAAGCACAAAGTCAAAAGGAAAGAGCAGCTCACTAGCTGAAAACCACAAAACACAGCTCACTCACTAGAAACACTGCAAACACTCAGCTCACTAGCTGTACCCACACACAAATGGCACTCTGGCTCAGAGCTCACCCTGCTCTGGGCTTAAATACCTTTAATCGCTGATGGGAATCAGCTGTACCGGCGGGAAAGGTGGCATCTCAGGCAGGAGGTAGTGGGACACGCCCACACAGGCACCCTCAGGAGAGAGAGGCCCTGCTAGGGCCGTAACAACAGGGATCTCAAAAGACTCGCATTGCAGTATGACAGCTTTCCAAATGCTTTTTTGTGTGGTGCCGCAAAATAAGAGGAAGTATTAATTATTCTGTTCTGCCTTTCCTTATCACAGGCAGATAAGGAATATATATCTATATATATATATATATATATATATATATAGAGAGAGAGAGAGAGCAGTGAGGAGGGTGAATCCCTCTTTCTATTGACCCAGACCTAAGCCCAGCCATTCACACACACACACACACTGACGCAGAAACACTCACCATTTGCTCATTCACTCACCTACCCACTAATGACGCACGGACACACACTGACCCCTGCTCCCTTAGGTGACAGTGAGCAGATGCCTGGTGTTTTTTGTTGGTGTGTTTGTTTTGTTTTTGGTTTGTAGAGTATATTGTTTTATAAAACTGGATGTTCAGTAAAACCTGATACTTCTCTGGAACTGCTCACACAAGATTGTAACTGAAGGAGTAAAAGAAATACTTATTATCAAAGGACTTTCACGATGCTAACTATGCGGTGCAAGAGAGCATGAAAAGACCCCAGCACAGAGAGCCAGGGCATCGATGGCAATTAATGCAAGTGGTGTCTCAGACAAGCAGGCTAATGAGTTTTAATATACATGCAGGTGAGGTAGAGCTGAGTCACTGAAGCCCTTAATGAACCCATGACAGCCTAATTAGCCACAATTTACAATTCTAGGATGCTAATCAGAGTAACTGAAATGCACACATCTTTGTATGAATGAGTCTTTTTAAATACTGCAATCTGCTGCCTTGATTGATGATTGCCTATCTTTTTTTCTCACTCACTTTCTCTTTACTCTATCCAGATTGTTTCTCGACCAGCTAAGTCTATAACATTGTGAAAGATGTTTTGATTGTCAACAATCCAACACACACACACACACACACACACACACACAAATTCCCATACGCCCCCGTACGCTCATACTCAAACATATATTTCTATACCTTGAGCAACCCCCACCCTGAAGTGGACTCCACCACTTGTTTAGAGAGACACTGGTAAGTGGAATATAAATATAAATTTCAATATTAGACAAAGATAACACAAGTAAAAATAAAATGCATTTTCTAAATTAAAGTGTTTATTGTTAAGGGGGGAAAAAATCCAAACCTGTATGGCGTTGTGTGAAAAAGCAGTTATTAGTGACCTAATAACTGTTTCCCCTCAGCAGGAACAACTGCAATTAAGTGTCTGTGATAAACAACTTTATTTAGAAACAATACTAATGTTCCTCTTCTCTAACTATTAATAATACCATAATTCCCTCCACACTCACAACCAAACTGGAGCACCTGGGACTCAGCTCATCTATGTGTCAGTTGATCTCCAGCTTCCTAACTGGCAGACCACAGGCAGTAAGGATGGGCGGACATGTCTCAGCCTCCACCACTCTCAGCACTGGAGCCCCCCAGGGGTGTGTTCTGAGCCCCCTGCTGTACTCTTTGTACACATATGACTGTGTGGCCACTACCAGCTCCACCACCATCATCAAGTTTGCTGACGACACCGTCGTGGTGGGCCTGATCTCTGACAACAACGAGAAGGAGATTAGGAATCTGGAGAACTGGTGCCAGAGGAACAACCTCCTTCTAAACGTCAATAAGACAAAGGAGCTGATAGTGGACTTCAGCACTAAGCAGGAGAGGAACTACCAGACCCCTGTCATCAACAAGTGCCCAGTGGAGAGAGTGGACTGCTTCAAATACCTCGGAGTTCACATCACACAGGACCTGTCATGGTCCTGTCACATCAAAACCGTGGTGAAAAAGGCCCGACAGCGTCTCTACCACCTCAGACGCTTGAGAGACTTCCGACTGCCCTCCAAGGTGCTCGGGAACTTTTACTCGTGCACCATAGAGAGCATCCTGACGGGAAACATCTCAACCTGGTTCGGAAACAGCACCATGCAGGACAGACGAGCTCTACAGAGGGTTGTGCGGTCAGCTGAGCGCACCATCCGCTCCGAGCTTCCTGACCTGCACTCAATCTACAGCAGGCGGTGCTGGACCAAGGCCAGGAAGATCGTGAAGGACCTCAGCCATCCCAACAACAGACTGTTCTCTCTGTTGAGGTCAGGAAAGCGATTCCGCTCCCTGAAGACCAACACAGAGAGACTGAGGAGGAGCTTCTTCCCGCAGGCGATACAGTCTCTCAATCACACCACCACACAGTCCTGACCCACACATATAGTTCTTACACACACACACTGGACATTCTGGACTTTGCTTACACTAATTCAATTAGATGCGTGGTCATCTAATCCAGCGGTCCCCAACCACCGGTACCGGTCCGTGAGTCGTTTGGTACCGGGCCACGAGAGTTGAGGCTCAGGTCTAAAATGTATGGTTTTCAGGGTTTTTATCAGTTTTTAGCATTATTTTGTTATTGTTTTTATCGTTAACTCGGAGTCTTTTCACGTGTGTTATGAATAAATCTTCTTTTTTTCGGTACAGGTACTAGTTTTATTTTGTTGTATTTATCCGCGACACCTTAAAGGCCGGTCCGTGAAAATATTGTCGGGCATGAACCGGTCCGTGGTGCAAAAAAGGTTGGAGACCGCTGATCTAATCGAATCACCTCATCACTAAATCACTTTAAGCACATTTGCACTGCACAAGACACTTACAAATGTGAATTGCACAACACTGGACATTATATTTCTTCATTTCCACTTAATACTGTACAGCTGCTGTTATTGTATATATATATTTATATTTCTTCATACGTTCTTATATATTTCTATACTGTGTATTTGTGTATTGTGTATTTTGTTGTACAGTTATTTTATTTTCAACTTTAATTTATATATTTTATCTTATTCTTTCCCAGTTAAATTTACCCTTCATTCTAATTTGTTGTTTTACAGTTATTTTATTTTTAACTTTAATTTTTATATTTTATTTCATTCCTTCCTAGTTAAATTGACCCTTTTTAATTTTCATATTTATTTCCTATCTTATTCATAGCCTTTTTTTCCCTCTTTAGGTCACGAGCAGTTGTGTAAGCATTTCACTGCATATCATACTGTGTATTTGACAAATAAAATTTGAATTTGAATTTATGTGAAAACTGCAAAATCAGCCTTTGTCCACATTAAATAGTCATGGATGAATAATGAAATGCTACTTTAATAATGCAATGGTACAGTTTACTAACAAACAGTCTCACAATATGCTTCAGAAAAAACATGAAAAGTAGTACTTTTCTATTTTAGTGTCTTGCCCAAGGATATTGGGCATGTAGACTGGAGCAGCCAGGGATTTCACCACCAACCTTCCAATTAGTAGATGACCTGCTCTACAGCCATCCTTTAAGGCTGTAACAATGGATAACGTTGCACAGGACTGAATTTTGAACAAATACCTTGCAGTCTGTGAGAGTAGGAATACCAAGTAGGATTTCTGGCAGTTATGAAGCTGAGTCCCTTCTTTTCAATTTCAGAAACAATCAAATGGTTCAAATCTCTGCATGGACATTCGTTCACATAACATTTGGGTCACGACTTTGTCAGTCTATCTGTACTTTTGGGGTCATTCTAAAACATACGCACATGACACAAACCTAATTGGGGACATTCATCCAAGGAAAACATTTGGTAACCAGCATGTTGGTCTATTAGTACTTTATTAACACACGGACAATAAAACCCGTACAGGTCATAACTACATAAAATGGCCAGAAGACAGATTGATCATATCAGTAAACTGTCCACCAGCTTTTTCAGGCTTATCTACCAGAGTGGTACTAGTACTATCACTAGCTTTTAACACACTGGTAATGCTCTCTGAAATAGTTTTTCAGAGCCCTACTTTCTTAAGATATGATAATATGTTGAAATAACTTTTATTATTAAGGAAAATACAAGATTTCTATTAAAATTAACTGCTGAAAGCTAACCAGATAACAACTTTATATAAAAATTTAGCTTTTTTTGTACCATTAAAATAAAAAAAATGTAGGAGCTGCTCTTTGTCCTAAGTGCTGTATAGTATATTTTTTAAGACAAAATGTGACTGATAATATAAATGTATAGAACAGGTACAGTCATAATAATGGTCTATATTTTTATAGCGCTTAACCCTAACCCTAATGCTCACATATAACATATATAGGTCAATCATCACTTCTACTCAGCCTGCACTGTTAGCATGGGTTCATAGCCAATAGCCTGTACTGTTGCATGCACTGTTAGGTGTTAGCCTGTTCTACACATTTATTTTTTAAACTTTCAAAATATTGCAGTGCATTTTTGTTAGATTTTTCACATTTCCTATCTATGTCTAAGTAAAAAAGAAATTAAAGTACTTTAAGCACAAACCTGAACTTTAAAACTAAAAATTTAAAATCACTCCAGTGACATTGATCCAAGTTAAAATTTGATCACTTGTCAGTTTATTAGTACTTCTGGGGTCATTCCAAACAGATTCACACACAATACACACCTAATTAGATACAGTGATCCAATTAAAACATTTAGTTACCAGCATGTCAATGTATCAACACTTTTACTCACATTCAGCAGCAGAACACTTCGTGATGTTTTCCTACTCTTCTTTCATGTGAAATGTCATAGTGCATGTGTGCAGGCAGTCAATCTCTCCCGTTTCCCAGAGCGGTGGAGTGGGCAACTCACACAACCTAATTGCAGACACTCAGCTGACTAACATTATGCACCAGTATGTCAATAGTTTTATTGGCATGTGGACAGAAGAACCGTATAGACAATATCTTGATTGGCTGCTAGAAGGAAACTGAAATCATATCAGGAAAGTTTATGCAACTGTATTGAGGATAATCCATTTTGCATGCAATGCCCATGTTGCACTAGCAGTAAGTAACTTTAAATTAGTAACTTAGTTACATTACTAGTTAGTTCTATCAAAAGTAACTCAGTTACTTCAAGTTACTCGTTACTTTCAAAGTAACTAGTTACTAAGGAAAATAACTTTGGTTTTACTCAGAATTCTCTTATTAATGTGTTGCTTCCCAAACTGGATACCCAGCAAGGATGCCAGTCTTCTAGCTTGCTTTTTACGTCTAACACAGAAACTGCAGTTGTGTTGCTTTCAATTATACTCAGAACTCGGAAATTCTGCCTTCCAAGTAGGAAGATGTAGGTAACTCCAGACTGCAGATGAGCTGCATACAGGGCTGGACTAGGAAAAAAAACATCGGCCCGGGCATTTTGACTCGAGACCGGCCCACCATTATAGGAAAAACCATAAAGTCTTTAAATGAAAACAAACGTTGTTGTGACAGTGATGTACACTGTCTTGTTGGTATATATGTATCAATCCAATAAACATAAACCTACATCATCCTCCCTATTCTGGTATTCTATACAGTAATTATCCGAAACCCAAAAACTGCTTGCTCGAGTTAACCTCCTGAACTATTTACAACACATGAGAATAAGAAAGAAAAGTATTTATTTGTGCCCCCCTTTCCCTGTTAATGCCCTACCTAATTCACCCTCATCTCCTCGTCCACTCTGCCTCAGTCACAGCGAGCAAGCCCTCTCACGCCGCCGCAGCGGACGGAGCTTTCTTCAGCCCCACTGCAGCAGCTGCAGTCGCAGCATCAGACTTCTTCCCCCCTCACGTAAACCACCCCTCACCTGCCTCATGCCTGGCAGGAATGTGGTCGGAGGATGAGGGGCCAGTCACCGTTGCTCCGACACCTTCTGTTTTCTCTGCCACTCCCATTTCTAAGAGAAAGCGGCATTCTCGCCGTCGCCGTCCTTCACCGCAATCGGAATCCAGTTCCTGCTCTTCAGAGCTGGACGTTGTGAGTGAACAGAACGATTTTCACCTGGCTTCTTCCACACTGGGAATTTTAAGCTCTGAGCCAGTAAATTCAGAGTCAGTTAACTTTTTGACTGTTAACTCAGAGTCTGTAATGATAGAAACTGATGATCCTAAGATGGCTGACTCTGAGGCTGCCTTTCGGGACTCTGAGCATTCTAATTATCCCTTTTTTGTTTCTTCCAAGTTTGAGAGAATTCAGGAATCAGATTACCTTATTTCAGAGTCAAAAGAAGCTTTGTGTTCTGTAACTGAGAGTGGTGTTTCTGGGATTCATTCTGAAAAGTCTGGGGCTTCTGTTTTCACTTCTCAGCCAAGTTATGTTGATTCCGAGCCACCTGTTTTTGGATCAGTTAATCGTACGACGATGGCTTCGGGAGTACTAGTTAATAGTGAGCTTTCAGATGTAGAAAACATATGTGAATCTGTTATGGAATTTTCTGACTTGGACAATCATAATCTCATTCAGGACGTTAAAAATGCTGTTCAAAAGACTATTTGCCGCTCTGCTCAAAAGACAATTTCTCCTACTGCTAAACTAAACCGGGACAGTTCAATTTCCCAGCCAGATTCCATCTATGCTGTTCTGGCTACACCTCATGAGACTGTTGTTGGTGTTGCTTCACCCATGTGTTACGCGGCTCACCGGCCAGTTCATTCTGAGGCTGCCTGTGACAAACCTCACGTTTCCATAACCTCTCCTGAGTTAAATTTCACAAGCCCAGAGTATGCTCATTCAAGGACTGTTTGTGTTGCTCATTGTGAACTCTTCGAGACTATGCATTCTGTGACTGTCCAGGTTAAGACCAATCAGGTGTCATCTGCTGTTAACAAGCTAGTAAAAATACTTGGTTTGAACACTGCAGAATTGGTTGCTCAAGTCAAAGTTTTGGTTCCACGATCATGTCTGTATAACCATGCTTTTCAGCCAGTAGCCCTGGACACTATGTGTGCAACTTCCCAGGCTGCATTTTGTAAGACTGTGTTTTATGTTGCTTCACACCCAGTTTATTCAGACACAGCTTGTATGATTTCTCCAGCACCTGTGGCTGCCCCTGAACTCATCTTTTCTAAGACAGCTAATGTCAACCTGGACAACGTAAGAGTAGCAGTTTTACCAAGGTCAGCCTGCCATAAGTCTCGGTTTTCTAGACCCATGTCTGGTACCATAAACATGGTTTTCCCTGTGACTGTTACAGCTCCTCTACTCTGCTCTCTGCATCCAGTTCCAGTTCCCAGGCAAACTATGGCTCCGTTCATCCCTGCACCCATATCTGCTTCTCAGGTGGGGATGACGGGAGCCTGGTCGTTGCCTGTGCCTGTTCTGGTTCCCCGGGTAAGGGCAACTGAGACCCTGCTGACTCCTGCACCCGTTTCAGCTCCTTGGGTGGGAGCAGCGGTGGTCCAGCTAGATCCTGCACCCACACCGGCCCCCAGGGGTAAGGCAGCCAGAACACAGCTCTTCCCTGGACCTGTATCTGTTCTTCAGGTGGGGATGGCTGATGCTTGGCCAGACCCAGTACCCGTCCCTGTTCCCCGGAGAAGAGTAGCTGAGAGTCGGTTACCAGCTCTGTTGCAAGTTCAACAACCATCACTACATTCAGCACGACCATCATCACGACCACCACTACAACTTCTGTTTCAGTCAACTGCCCAGCCGGTAACTCAGCAATTAGTGCGAGCACCTATGCAGCCCAATGGTCCCAATGGCCCCCTGGCCCTGCATCTGCTCACAGCTGGAGGTGATCCATCCGTATCTCTCAGTATCCGGACCGGCTTCTGGTCTCCCGGCAACCCAGTCAAAGAGACAACTCTGTCAAAAATGAAGGGTTTAAAACACAACTCAGGGTCACCTACTACCCCCTTTGACCCTACTAGGCCCGCCCCCTTTGGCTGCTGCTGTTTACACTTAAGGGCTAGGCAATCAGAGACTATATGACAGTAAAAACACTGTCTATCTGTTTTGACACCCAACGAGCCTCTAAAGGGCGGCGTTTTCACCGCCTGTCCTCCAACTGACGGTTCAGCCTTGTTAAAAATGGCTTTATGCGTCAGGGCAAACTCCTCAGCCAGGACAGCTGGCTCCTGTAGCCACCTTCTGCTCATTCAGATACATCACCGTCTGCTCAGGACCACAGTTCTTAAACTCCTCCAGCAATATTAACTCGCACAGTGACTTAAAGTCTACAACACCTCTTGCCTGACTCCACCTTTCAAACAATATTCCCTTTTCGCTTGCAAACTCAAGAAAGGTTTGCGTAGGAGCCTACGGAGGAACCGGAAACGCTGTCTGTAAGCGTCAGGCACTAATTCATATGCTTTGAGAATGGCACTCTGTACCCTATCATACACTCAACTTGGTGAGAGCTGCATACACCTCCTGCACCTTACCTACCAGTTTACACTGCACCAGCAGAGGCCGAACCTCTTTGGGCCAGTGGGCTATGGCAATACGCATTAAAATATGCCTCTACTTCTGTTTTACGGAATGGTGGAACTAATGCTATATTCTTAACCACATCAAATGCTGGAGGGGCAAGCACCATAACGCTACTCAGCCACGGCCCCTGGAGCCCGAAAGACGGGGCAGGAAGAGGGAGAGAGGAGTGAGAGGGAGAAGAAAAAAAACAGAGCGTTCTCGAACAGGGAGAACCTCCTAGCAACCCATAACAACAACACCCCGAAGGATCTCAGGCGGTGGAGATGATTTAGACCCTTCTTGTAGAGTGCATTTCTATTCATGGACCAATCCAGTTTGTAATTGAGGTGAACACCCAGGTATTTGTACTCCTCCTCCGTTTCAATAGAATACAACTTTATTTATATAGCACATTTAAAACCAAAGGTACATCAAAGTGCTTCACAACAAGGTTAAAACAAAAGATAAAAGATAATAGGCTATAACAGAGTACAAAAAACCCAAAAGGTACAGACGAAATAAGAAGTAAAATGTTAGAGCATAGTTTAGAAGACAAAATTACAGGGTATTCATAAATATAAGGTGGGGGTATTTATACAGTGGGACATTAGTAGAAGATAAGTAACATAAGGGTAAAATATAGGGGAAGTGCACTAACTAACTGAAAACGCTGGGTCAAACAGATACGTTTTTAACTGAGATTTAAATGAATAGATGGAGTCAGAGGCACGAAGGCAGGAAAATTGTTCCAGAGGCTCGGGGCTGCCAGGGCAAAAGCACGGTCACCTCTGGTCTTTAGCCGGGATCTAGGCTGAACTAAGAGTAATTGTCCTGATGATCTTAGGGCTCTCCTAGGGGTATATGGACTAAGGAGTTCAGTGAGGTAGCACGGTGCAGTATTGTTTATGATTTTAAAGGTAAGCAACAGAATTTTAAACTTAATTTGGTATTTGACAGGGAGTCAATGCAGGTCAGCAAGGACTGGAGTGATAGAGGCAAACCTTGGGGTACCAGACAGAAGGCGTGCCGCCGCATTCTGGACAAGCTGCAATCTATGAAAAAAGGTGGAGTGGAGACCAAAGTAAAGGGAATTACAATAGTCTAATCTAGAGGTCACAAAAGCATGGATTAGTTTCTCAAGGTCCTTGTGCGGTATGTAGTGCTTGGCCTTGGAAATTTGACGCAATTGGTAGAAACTAGATTTAACTACAGAGGATACTTGCTTGTCAAACTTAAAGGAGCTGTGAAAGAGAACACCTAAGTTGCTAACAGTGCCAGAAAGAAAGGCGGCAAGGGGTCCAAGAGTGTCAGCAAATTGGCCCCATGAAGTATGGTTGTCGAACAGCACGATTTCTGTTTTCTTCTAATTCAATATAAGAGAGTTGTCGGAGAGCCAATCTTGACCTCTCTCAAGCACTCTAGCAGACAGTTTTGGCTGACTAATGACGAAATGTAATTAGTCAGCCGAAAATAAATTTGAATATCGTCAGCATAAAAGTGATAGGAGATATTATACTTCTCAAAGATAGAGCCTAAGGGCAGCATATACCTGAGAGGACTACTTTCTCCAATGCTTTAGACAAGAATGGAAGTTTGGAAATCGGCCTGTAATTTTTCAAGGTTGTTATGATCAAGATTACTTTTATTTTAGAACAGGCTGTACTACCGCATTTTTAAAGACTGTTGGAATGCAGCCGGAACACAATGATAGGATTAAGGATAGGATACTGGGCCAAATTACATCAAAACCATCCTCGACAAAGCGAGATGGGAGGATATTGTCAGCCGGTGATCGGCTGTGATCAGCTGATCACGGGGCCGGGGTTAAAAGAGAGACGCCACCCACCTGTTCGCCGCTCAGACATCAGTATCTTCGTGTCAGGAGCTCCGAAACTCTGCCGACGTCAGTCTCCGCCTGATTCAGCAACTGTGAGTTACAATCCCTTTCAATCCTTTTTCTCTTCCCGGCTCCGCTCGCTCGCTGTCTGTAACGACCGTTCCGAAGCCACGCTTCGTGCACTGGTCATTACTAGAATAACTGCGTGTCTGCTCCAAACCCACCGCTAGCCTTCGCCGCGCTTGGGTCTAGCCAGCACGCCACACGGGCACGCCGAATTACTGCGTGTAATCCGCCCGGCCGTGACAGGATGTCTGAGCCGCATATAGACCCAGCGGAATTCGAACGGCTGAAAGCCGAAGTGTTATATCTTCGCGGTGTGGTGGATCGGATGAGCACAAAGATGGAGTCTCTCACCGAAACTGTCCTCCAGCTTTCCTCTTCCGTCACCTCGCTGCAACGTCAGCCGGCGCCGGTGAGCGCTGAACCCCGGATCGGACTACCCGACAAGTGGAACGGAGTAGACGGCCGGCCTGATGGATTGCTCGCCACCTTAGACATGATGTTTGAATGTCAACCCACTAAATACGCCACTGCCCGTGCAAAAGTGGCGATGCTCACCTCTCTCTTGTCTGGCCAGGCTCAGGAATGGGCCGCGGCTCTCTACAACAATAAGTCTGCAGCGTGTAATGACTATGCTCTGTTTGTGGAGGAGTTAAAAAAGACTTTCGTTCCCCCCAGCAGTGAAGTGGAAGTGGAGTCACAGCTGCTTCATCTACGCCAGGGCAGCCGACCAGTCTGTTACTTCGCCTCCCAATTCCGCACCCTGGCTGCAAAGCTTCAATGGGGAGATGCTTCTCTGCGCTCCATCTTTCTAGAGGGGCTGGCTGATTACATCAGGGACGAGATGGCCGGCCGTGAGGCCCCAAAGACCTTGGATGAGGCCGTGGACCTTGCCCTGAAGATCGACCAACGTGTGATGTCGCGGCCTCGCCATGCCCCTCGGGCCTTAAAACCCTTCCAGCCTCAGCGGACCACGTCGTCGCGACCTCCTCCCCCCTCTGATGGAGCCACGGCTAGCCCAAGCAGCACATCCAGCGAGGAGCCCATGCAGCTGGGTGGACTCCCCAAAGAGGAGAAAGAGAGACGCTGGCGTGAGGGCCTCTGCGCCTACTGTGGATCAGCTCGACACCGTCGTCCCCAGTGCCCGCTACGGCCGGGAAACGACGACGCCAGGTAGACTGCGGGGGTGTCCCACCTGGCCCTTCCCACTCCTCCGATCCCTCTCGTTTTCTGTTACCGGTCACATTTCACCTGAAACACCAACAGCTCTCATCCGAAGCCCTCCTGGATACCGGAGCTGCCGAGAACTTCATCGACCAAAAACTAGCCTCTCGGCTTCGCATCCCATTGACTTCCGTCGACCGATTTCTCCCGGTGACCTCAGTAGACGGGCGACCACTCCAACCCTACCCGGTCCAGTTCCAGACCCAGCCAGTCCGCATGTCTGTCGGGGATCATCAGGAGGAGATCCGGTTTCTAGTAGTCTCGGCCTCTTCCTCTCCTCTCATCCTCGGATACCCCTGGTTCCGTCGACATGACCCCCACGTCTCCTGGTCTTCCTGCCAGATCCTGGACTGGGGTCCCCGGTGTTCACGCCGCTGCCTTCTCCTCCGGACTGGACAGGACTCAAAGTCAGAAGAGGCGTCACCCCCGGAGCCCGTCGATCTGGATAGGATCCCTCCGGCTTACCATGACCTGTCCGAGGTCTTCAGTAAGAGGCGAGCCTCCACTCTCCCTCCTCATCGCTCCTACGACATGGCCATCGAGCTCCTCCCGGGAGCAGTCCCTCCTCGTGGTCGCCTGTTCTCTCTGTCAACCGCAGAGAACAAAGCCATGGAGGAGTACGTCGCTGAGGCTCTCCAACAGGGCTTCATTCGCCCTTCTACCTCCCCTGCAGCTGCGGGGTTCTTCTTTGTAAAGAAGAAAGACGGCGGGCTTCGCCCCTGTATAGACTACCGAGGCTTGAATAAAATCACTGTTAAGAACCGCCATCCTCTTCCTCTGCTATCCACCGCGCTCGATTCCCTCTCCCAGGCCTGCATCTTCACCAAACTAGACCTACGCAGCGCTTACAATTTGGTGCGGATTAGAGAAGGGGACGAATGGAAGACGGCCTTCATCACCCCTAACGGGCACTGGGAGTATCTGGTGATGCCCTTCGGCCTCTGCAACAGCCCTGCTGTCTTCCAACACCTGATCAACGATGTCTTGCGGGACATGCTGGGCCGATGGGTGTTTGCCTATCTGGATGACATCCTGATCTACTCCCGCACCGAAGTGGACCATATTCGCCATGTGCGGGCCGTGCTAAGCAGGCTGCTCGAGTACCAGCTGTTCTGCAAACTGGAAAAGTGTGCCTTCCATCAACGGTCCACTACCTTCCTGGGCTTCACCATCTCCTCCAATGGCCTGACCATGGACCCGCAAAAGCTCCAAGCCGTGACCCAGTGGCCTCAGCCTTCCAGCCTTAAGCAGCTACAGAGCTTCCTGGGCTTTGCCAATTTTTATCGGCGCTTTATCCGCAATTTCAGCACCATTGTCGCGCCACTGACATCCCTCACTAAACCAGCTAACCTGCCCAGGCCCTTCTGCCTCCCCCCTGGTGCGAAACTGGCCTTCCGAGACCTTATCCGTCGGTTTGCTACAGCTCCCGTCCTGCTCCACCCTGATCCTGCCGGAGATTTTGTGGTGGAGGTGGATGCCTCCGATGTTGGCGCTGGCGCCGTCCTCTCTCAACATGGCCCGGATGGAAAACTTCACCCGTGCTGCTATTTTTCAAGGAAGTTCTCTGACACGCAGCGACGGTATGGTGTCGGCGACCGGGAACTCCTGGCCATCAAGTGGGCCTTGGAAGAATGGCGGCATTGGCTCCTGGGAGCGAAAGAACCATTTCTGATCTGGACTGATCACCAGAACCTGATCCATATTCGTTCTGCCAAGCAGCTCAACCCAAGGCAGGCCCGTTGGGCCTTATTCTTCGAACCGTACAACTTCCACCTCGCCTACCGCCCTGGCTCCAAGAACACCAAGGCAGACGCCCTCTCCAGGCAGTTCGCCCAGGACGACTTCACGTCAGACCCTGGACCTATCCTACCGTCTCATTGTTTCGCTGCCCCCCTTCGGTGGCCCTTGGAGGACTCTATCCGGGATGCCCTGACCGCCGAACCGCCTCCGCCGGAGACCCCAGCTGGGCGGCTCTATGTGCCATCCCGGTGCCGTCAGGAGGCCTTGCTCTGGGCTCACTCCTCCCCGCTCTCTGGTCACCCAGGGCCCGACAGAACCCTCCAGCTCCTCCGTCGTGCCTTCTGGTGGCCCTCCATGACTCGGGACGTCCGTGACTTCGTTTCCGCCTGTGACACCTGTGCTCGGGCCAAGTCCTCCACCCAGCCGCCCGCTGGCGACCTTCACCCTCTCCCGGTGCCGAGACGTCCCTGGTCCCATGTCGGCCTTGACTTTGTTACCGGCCTTCCATCTGTGGACGGTCTTGACACCATCCTCACCTTTGTGGACCGGTTTTCTAAGGCGGTGCACCTGGTCGCCCTGGCCGGCCTCCCCTCCGCCAAACGGACGGCCGAGCTCCTCCTGGACCATGTCGTCCGGCTTCACGGATTCCCCAAGGACATAGTCTCCGATCGGGGGCCGCAGTTCACCGCCAGGTTCTGGAAGGCCTTCTGCCGCCTGATTGGAGCGTCTCCCAGTCTCTCGTCCGGCTATCACCCTCAGACCAATGGGCAGGTTGAACGGACCAATCAACAGTTGGGGCGCTTCTTACGGTGCTTCGTCTCCGCCCAACCGTCGCTATGGCCTCGTTACCTGGTGTGGGCTGAGTTGTCTCATAACCTTCACATCTCTTCCGCCACCGGTCTCTCGCCCTTTGAGGTCTGTCATGGATTTCAACCTCCTATCTTCAGCCATCAGGAAGCGGAGGTCGACGTGCCGGCTGCTGAACGGATGGTCCGCCGCTGTCGCCAGGCCTGGATCAAGGCGCGGGCTGCCATTTCCCGGGCCAACGCTCTGTACACCCGGCAGCATCGTCGCCGCCACCGCCCGGGTCACCCCTTCCGGCCGGGGGACCGCGTCTGGCTCTCCACTAAGCACCTACGGCTGCGCGGTGAGTCCAAGAAGCTCGCTCCCCGGTTCGTCGGCCCGTATGAAGTCACCGCCCGGCTCAACCCCGTGGCTTACCGTCTCCGGCTTCCGCCCGCCATGAAGGTCCATCCGGTTTTCCACGTCTCGCAGCTTAAGCGGCACGTCGCTTCCCCACTGGCGCCCCCCTCCCGGGCCCCGCCCCCGCCCAGGATCGTCGATGGGGGTCCTGTCTACGCTGTCCGTCGGATCTTGGACTCCCGTCCCCGGGGCCGGGGGGTCCAGTATTTGGTGGACTGGGCTGGCTACGGCCCTGATGAGCGCTCCTGGGTGCCGTCCCGCTTCATCTTGGATCCTTCCCTCATCTCGGATTTCCGTCGCCGCCGTCCTGGCCCGTCGGGTGCCGGTCCTCGGGGGGGGGGTCCTGTCAGCCGGTGATCGGCTGTGATCAGCTGATCACGGGGCCGGGGTTAAAAGAGAGACGCCACCCACCTGTTCGCCGCTCAGACATCAGTATCTTCGTGTCAGGAGCTCCGAAACTCTGCCGACGTCAGTCTCCGCCTGATTCAGCAACTGTGAGTTACAATCCCTTTCAATCCTTTTTCTCTTCCCGGCTCCGCTCGCTCGCTGTCTGTAACGACCGTTCCGAAGCCACGCTTCGTGCACTGGTCATTACTAGAATAACTGCGTGTCTGCTCCAAACCCACCGCTAGCCTTCGCCGCGCTTGGGTCTAGCCAGCACGCCACACGGGCACGCCGAATTACTGCGTGTAATCCGCCCGGCCGTGACAGATATCAAGGACAGAGTCAGCATTTCTCAGTTGATCAATTATACGCTTAAGTGTGGGAAGTGACACCAGCTCAAACTGATGAAAAGTCGATGGGCATCCTGAGGTAGGGGGAGGGCTCCTCACTAAGGGATGTAAGGCTTTTAAAGATCTAATTTTATCCGTGAAGTAATTTAAAAATTGTTCACAGAGAGTTGAGGGGGCCGCCCACAGCACCTCGGGACAAGGATTTACCACTGAATTAAAGATTTTAAATAACATTCAGGGGTTGTGAGCATTGGTAGCAATAATGTCCAATAGAAGAGTTGCTTTAGCCATTTTAGCAGCATTTTGAAATTCCGAGCGGCTCAAACGTAGTATGTCAAAGGAAACTTGGAGCCTGTCTTTCTTCCATCTCCTCTCGGCTCGACAGCAAGCACGATGTAAGGCACATATAGTGTCATTTAACCAAATTTGAGAGTGACTTCTGGGACATTTCACCTTAACAGGGACAACGGCCTCAAGAATATGAGAGCATGTAGATATCAGAGAATTAGCATAATCATCAGTCGTAAGAGATATAGAACAGTCAATTACAGATTCTGCAGAGTAAGCAAAGGCTGCAGAGAAGTTAACCATGGTATCGGGGTTGATTATGCGCAACAGGCATCGGGGACCATCAGAGTGAAGCTTTAATTTGCATAGATCAACTTCAAACAAAACTGGGAAATGGTCAGAAATGCCAATATTGTCAATGTTCTTAATACAAACATCCAGGCCACACGAAAGAACCAAATCAAGAGTATGGCCTTTATAATGGGTAGGTTCGTTTACCCACTGAAACAGGCTAAAAGAGTCAATAAGAGCGAGAAAATCCTTGGCTAATGGATCATCCTTGCAGCAGATATGAATGTTAAAATCACCAATAATAAGAGCACAGCCATAGCTTAAGAGGAGAGATCCTAAAAGAACAGCAAAGTCAGCAATAAAAGTCTTATTGTATTTCGGTGGTCGGTAGACCACCTAGCAGGTGTCCAGCCAGTTCCAAAACTTGAACTTCAAAACTGGGGTAGGTAGGGGATGGCAGATGCCGCACATTAAGTTTATGTTTAATAACCGAGGCTAGACCTCCACCTTTACCAGTGGGTCTGGGTGAACTAAAAAAGACACAGTAGCTCAGAGAAGGATAGCGACTCACCAGGGCGAATCCAGGTCTCTGTCAGAAACAACGCGTCCAGCCCAGAGGTGAGGAAAAAATCATTCTGAATGAAAGTCTTATTCACCAGCGACCTCACGTTTAGCAGTGCCATCTGGGTCAAGGGCGCCGTGTTTTTATTTGGAACGCGGCTCAATCGGCTTAGGTTGCTGCAGTGTACGCCACCTCGAAAAGTCCTTATCCAGGTCCGGCTAGGCAGGCAGGCCACAGGGAAGGCAGAGTTAACCTGTTGTCCGACGGGTCGGATCCATCGATGGGTGACCGATCTAACAGAGAATCGGTCCTGGGAAGTGGGAGGATGTAGCAGGATATCCATAGTAGCATGTAGATTAGCCACAGCCCATGCTTTGAGGTTAGCCTTAAAACATACACGAATACCACTCCGTTTACCCCGCTTCCTGATGCATTTCTTGTACGGGAAGGGTAGAGGCAAGACGTGTATGCTGGTGGAAAAATCCATCCAGGGCGAAGTAGCATCACCTATATTCCAACATGGTTCCGGTCCATAGTGGTGAAAAGATCGAAGATTCAAAAGTGTTTGCCGATCGTAGGTAATTAGTGCATTGCCACTTGGAGAGCAGATCAGGAGGATAAGGAAAATTAAACAGAGATCAAAAAGGAGGGGTTGAAAGCAGAGTCGAAAGCAGAGTCGAAGACGGCCAGCCATACACACCAACGCCATCCTTTTTTCTTTCTAGACTGCAAAAAAATAAATAAAAATGTCCAAACCCTGGATGTTCACTGGTGTAATAGGGGGTGGCTTCTTGCTGAAGTAAATCACCAGCTCCTTTGTCTTGCTGGCATTGATGTGAAGATGGTTCTGTTCACATCAGCTGATGAAGTCACTGAGCACCCCCCTGTATTCCAGTTTATTTCCCTCTGACCGCGATGGCGGTGTCGTCTGAGAACTTCTGGAGATGACAAGTGTCCATGTTATGATGCAGCAGGTAGATGACATCCATACCAATGGTAGGCAAACTGCAGTGGGCCTAGATGTCTCCCAACTAGTGGGTGAAGGTGGTGGAGTATGATCGTCTCCATGGTCTTCATCAGGTGTGAAGTCAGTGCAAAAGGTCTGAAGTGGTTTGGCTCCTTGGGGTCAGTTGTCTTTGGGACCGGTACCACGCATGAGGTCTTCCACAGAATGGGGACCCTCTCCAAACTTAGACTGAGGTTAAAGATGTATGTGATAGCCTCACAGAGTTGACCTGCACAGTCCCTCAGTAGTCTGGAGCTGATTCCATCCGAACCTGTGGCCCTCCTGGTTTTCATCTCCTTCAGCTGACTAAGAAGTTAAGTTTTATGTTATAAGCTGTCTGAGGTTTTTCACTGTCATCCAAAATCTGCTTACTTACCCAATTGTTCTAGAAAAAACTGGATAAATTAAATATATCAGCTTGAATTAGCTCAGATCTGCAAATAAGATATTGTTCATGTCAAGTCATTCAGTTTGAGCTGAGGTTGACCAAAAAAAACATTACATAAGCTGTTACTTTATTTATAGGGAAAATTAAATCAGATTTCAAAATGGCGCCTGTGTGTGTGGCTCACCATCAGCTGTTACCTGTTTTGATTCTACTAACCCTGTTTATATCTGTTTTTCTCAACAATGTCTGCTCTTTTTGTGTATGATTTCCAATCAATATTAAATGTCCAAGCCACTGTTGATGAGCAGTATCATATGGCCCCAGGAGGCGAGGATTACCGAGTCCCACCTGTGGTAGAAACTGTACCACTGTTTCTCCGCTGTTATCCACCTAGCCTTCCCCTCAGGAAGAAATGCTAGAGAGGGCGAGGAAAACGGAGTGGAATACTGGTAAAACTCAGAAACTGCTTCGCTACTTACATGGCAGTATTCCCGTTAACTAATCCTCATGCTCTTCTAAAGAACTTTGCCTCGGACAGCAAGTTCATCTCCTGGCGTTCCCTGGAATCAGAACCTCGTTGGATTGCACTAGTAACTCCACTTCAAGATATCCAGCATCCACAGTGTCCTTCCCCACATTAGATTAGATTAGATAGAGATTAGATAAAACTTTATTAATCCCTCAGGTGGGTTCGTCCGGGAAATTCGTTTTTCCAATAGCACAGCACCGACAGAAGTTACAGAATGTGAGCAGAAATATACCATATATACACATATTTTATATATTTGCAGGGGTGAAGTGGATTACTAGAATCTTCGCGCTCTACGTCGATCATCCAAGCCAGCTGTGAACACTACTGGCCCTGGTTAACGCCAGGTTGTTGGCTAACAAAACCTTCATCCTGAATGACTTTTTCACCGCTTGTAATTTAGACTTTCTCCTGGTGACTGAAACTTGGCTCAACTTGGGTGAGTGCAGATTGCTACTACCTCAGTTCACCCCGAATTGCAGATCAGGGTGGAGGATTAGCCACTGTTTATAAAAACTGCTTCAACTGTCGTCAGTTAACAGCAGACACCTACGACAGCTTTGAACTGCAATTATTTGAAATTTGTTTGTCTACTCCAGTGCTATGTGCGCTAGTGTATCAAAGGAGCTTGCAAAGAAAAGCGTCTGGACTTCTTTAAGTTACTTGAAGACGTTTCACCTCTCATCCAAGAAGCTTCTTCAGTTCTAAGGTCAAATGGTGGAGAGTCCCAGATATAAACCTAGTGCGAGTAACCCCCCACAGAGGGACAAAAGGACCCCTGATGATCCTCTAATCGCCTGAGCCAAGGTGTGAGACTGGGTGTGGGTCCCAATCAGCCAGAGTCCAGAAGTCCAGTTAAAGAAGTCCAGACGCTTTTCTTTGCAAGCTCCTTTGACTACGATGACCTGGATGACTGAGAACCTTCACAGACATACGCTAGTGTATCAACCTCTGAAATATAATAAGGTCTTCATACAAGACTTTTCTGAATTCTTGACAAGAATTTTACCAAGCTATAACAGTGTTTTAATTGTGGGGGGTTTTAACATTCACGTTTGCTGCCCAAACACTCCGCCGGCAAATGACTTTTTAAATCTGATAGACTTTTTTAATCTTGTTCAGTCAGTCAATGGCCCACTACATGAATGTGTTCATACTTTGGATTTGGTACTACAGTATCTTGTGGCCTGTCACGTCTTGACATTGAAATCTGTAGTATTAATTTTTCTGACCACATGCCTGTAGTATTTGAGTTTCCTCTCTTTGGTCAGTCCATCAAATCAGATGTGCCTAAATACAGGCACGACAACAACTTAACTGGTTTTTATTTCCTAGCAAGGGAAGGCTGGTCGGAACCAGGCTCTTGGAGCTGAATTCTCCTCACCTGTTTCCCAGCCAACTTCTTTTTTTTTTTTTTTTTGGCCTGTCCCGTTTGGCTCTTTTGCCATCAGAATTGTTGTCTAAAGGCAAAGAAAGATGCCCAACGGATTTACTTTACCAAACTGACCATCCCAGCCTTGCCGTAATGGTCCATTTGATTCACCTTTTATTGTTTATTTTATTTTCACTTACTGAATACGGGACAGACTTGACTGGGGGAAAGAAGGGGAGAAAGAAAGAGGGAAAGAGAAACAGCTGAGAAGAGGGACGGGGGAGAAGGGCAAAAGACAAAAACCAACAGAACGGGCAGAGAAAAAAAATGCATATATCAATCACCTGGATCACCTGCTGAGAAAGAAAAAAGAAAGCAAGCAGAAGAGAACAAGTGTAATAGAATAAACAACATCACAATGATATATGGGAATATGACAGTAAATACTAAATATTAAACATTATTGTGCAGCACATAAGATCAACAGAACACAGTGTGCTTTGAGGTAGGAGCCAAAAAGGGTGTAGTTTGTGGGTGTGATCACCTGTGTGTACACCTGTGAGCATGGACGCGCTTGTTTTTTGTTTTTTTAAAAGGTTCCTTCATGTAATAATCTGCTAGAGGGTGTGGGGGGGCCACAGCCCCGTCCTCCAGGGCGTGAAGCAGGTGTGGAGGAGATCAAAACTCCAGACATCCAGAGGCCCCCAGAACACAAGAGACCAAGGAAGACCAACAGAGGGGCAGCCGCGCCACTGTCCCAGAAAGAGCTGAGGAGAGTCCCAGATGAGGGCTCACTCAGCAGCCGCGGAGCAGAAGCCAGGGGGAGTTGCAGTGACGCGCCCGTGAGCTCCGCCGGCAGCCAGCTGCGCCTGAGTGACCGTGCCCCAGGCCGAGAGGCCGGGGGCACCCCACCTCCGAAGTGGCCCGAGCGAGCCCCAGGCTCCAGGCCCCGATAAGCGGCCGCCAAGGAGTGAGCCGGTGTGTACCTGGACGCCCATCCCCGGACACAAAGAACCACCAACGCACCGATGTCTGAGGGGGTCCGCCACTGGCAGGGGAAGTGGTGGTGGGGGGAGATAGGCCTCCAAACCTTGGAGGGCCTGAGATGTCCCCAGAGAGGTGACGCCTGACACCCAACCTGACATATAGACACAGACATACAGGCACACACAGATACAAACATCCATTCCCACCCTCATGCTCTCATATGCACTTACTCCACACTCAACCAACGTGGAGACAGACATAAAGAGACGTTGTACACACGATCACACTCCCCAAGCGTACTCTACAAACCGGGTCTAGGTGCCCTCGCCCCTGGAGGGGGGAACTGCACCCAGACCCAGGTGGTGTTTCCCTTTTCCCTGCGGTGGGGGGAGGCAGACCGCCCCGACTCCGCAGCAGCAGGAAGGCTCCACACTCCAGACCGCAGTCAGACGGCCAACTCCTCCTCCTAGCCCCCCTGCTCCAGCAGGTCGCAGAGAACGGGGGTGAGAGAAGACTCCAAACCTCCCTCCACCCGCTCATTGTAATGTTGATGCATGTGTGTTCTAAGGTGCATTTAAAACCCAGGAGGGCATGGAGCTACCTGCCAGAGAGCAGCAGGTAAGCGCATGGTCCCTCCTGCTAGCCCTCAATGTCTACGTGTATTTAAAATTGAGAGGTGGGCAACGATGCCAGGGGTGGGGTGTACACCCTGATGGTACTTTGGACTCCGTGTATCGTGCCCACCCCCAAGATCCTATATGTATGTGTAATGAGAGTGTGAGTAATGTGAATGTCTAAGTTGTGGGATAAAATTGAGGCAGAGGCAGCCAGAAGGGGACAGAGGGGGGGTAGCCTCCTCTGCACCCTGGTGACATACCCCTACTCCAAGGCCCTGCATGTGTGGGTGGTTGTGGTGGAGCGGGAAGAGGGAGGCAGCTGGAGATGGGGAGGGAAGGAAGGGAGGGGCAAGTGACCCCTCTCTGGGGCCAGCTCCCCCGCTGACCCCAGTAGGCACCCCCATACTCCGCGACCCGCCAGGGAAAGGGGGCCCAGGCCCATCCAGACCGGGCCCAGTGCAGCAGCGCCGCCCGGCCCCACAGAGCCCGGGACAGTCCACCCAACCCCACCACAGAGAAAACTGCACCCACCCCACCATCCACTCATCTTCCAGACTACATAAGACAATAAACACCCAGGCTGAGATCTTCCTCCACCTCTCCTGTATCTCCCCCTCCTGCAGAGGGAGCTCCTGAGGAGAGGAAAGCTCCTGCAAGATGTGACAATCTCCCCCACCAGTTGAAGAGCCCCCCAGGTGGCTCGACGCACCGGCGGCACCCTGCTCCAGGGCTGGGCCCCCATGCACCCACCCGCCCACAACCCCGGCAACACACCAACCAGGACCCAAGCCCCCGAGGCCCAGTCCGGGTCCCAGCCCAGAGACGGAGCGCCCCCAGAACCTCACGCCCATCCCGGACCCACCCAGGGCCAGCCAGGCTACCAGGTCAGTAACCCACGTCCGTCAGCACAGACCCTCCCCTAGCCCCGCTGCACGCAGCCGCGAGGAAACAGTCACCGGAGAGCCAACAGAGCCCCTAACCGGACATGACCGCTACCCCGGGTTGAGCCCCCCAAGGAAGATGCCTCCGGGGAACCCCCCGACGCCCTAAGCCTGTCCCTACCCCCACACCAATCACAACAGTGAAGGCGGGACCAAACTATGACCCCCCACCCCCACTAGGTGATGGAGCTGATCAAAGGAGCCCAGAGCAATTGATCTGATGTGGTGGCAGAGGCTGTATCAAGACTAATGTAATCTAATAGATAATTTCTATATTGGTTAGAATTAAGATTATTTTTATTTTTCCAGTTCATGAGGACTGTTTTCTTGGCTATGCATAGGGCAGTGAAAACCATATGGGCGATATTCTTTTCTGAAGTGACATTATCTAAGCTGCCCAACAAACACACTAAGGGGGAAGTTGGAATGTTACATTTCAGACACTTCGATAAGTCTTCACATATCTCGCGCCAAAACTTCTGAACTGGTGGACAGAACCAAAGAGCGTGGATATAATTGTCCGGTGAATTGGTTTGGCAGTGTGAGCAGTTGTTGGTAGACGTAAAGCCCATCTTGAACATCCGATGACCTGTATAGTGTACTCTATGTAATATTTTGTATTGAATTAATTGAAGACTGGGATTTCTAATTAGATGAAAGGTTTTTAAGCAAATCTGAGACCAGAAGTTTAGGTCTAAGTTAACTGATAAATCCGCTTCCCATTTTGCAATAGGAAGTGATATTGATTCATCCGTTTTAGAAAGCATTCTGTATATTTTGGATAGTAATTTGGGGGGTTTAAGAGTAAGAAATTGAACCACACTTGGTGGTGTTTGTAGTTCAACTTGACCCGGTTTAAATTTCTTTTTTACTATGGATTTAATTTGTTGATATTCTAAAAATCTTTTCTTGTTGATCCCATATTGTGTAACTAGTCCGTCAAATGAAATAAATTCTGTTCCTTCTAGTATATGTTCTAAATATTTGATTCCTTTATCACTCCAATCTGAAAAGTTTATCATATTATTGTTTTGTAATATGTCAGGGTTGTTCCAGATAGGTGTACGTTTGCATGGGATTAATGAAGACGCCGTCAATTTTAGAAACTCCCACCATGCTGTCAGAGAAGAGCTGATGTTGATGCTTTTAAAGCATTCATGTCGTTGGATGTTTGAGCTGATAAATGGTAGGTCTGAGATCTCTAGATTATTGCAGAGTGCTTGTTCTACATCTAGCCAAGGTTCATCTAAGAGGGTGTGTTTTAGCCATCCTGAGATAAACTGAAGCCTGTTGGCTAAGAAGTAGTGCTGAAAGTTAGGCAGTTCTAGTCCTCCTTTATCCTTGGTCTTTTGTAGTGTTTTTAAGCTTATACGTGGGGTTTTATTTTTCCAAAGGAATTTGGACATACATGAATCTAGAGATCTGAACCAATCTTGTGGCGGTTTAGTTGGGATCATTGAGCCAACTTCAAAGAAACAGCCTTCCCTGCAGCCTTTTATTCAGTGAATACAAACACCACCCACTGTAACACCCATATGGTCACAAAAGGTTAAAACACTGTGTGTGTGTGTGTCTGTACACATGACTTCCTGCCACACAATATATGCTTACAACTGTTTAACTACATTTCCTAGTTTGTCATGATCCTGGGTCTTTTGACCCAGCGTTTTAAGTTTGAGTTTATTTTGTTCATTAGGTTATCTAAGTTCATTTGGTTATTAGACTCCTTGTGTTTTCTTCCCTTGTATTTAAGTTTCCCCTCAACCTTCGTGTTTCATGCTGCGTGTCTTATGTTATCAAGTTTGTATTATCATGTCTGTCTCATGTTTCCTGTTTTATTTTGAAGGAGTCGTGTGTTCTTTGTTCATTGTATTTAGTTTCACTTCCCTTGTCCTGTCATTAGGCTCATGTCAGTCAGCTGTTCCTCCATGTGTTCCCACTTCCCCTAATCACCTGCTGTGTATTTAAGTCCTCTGTTTTCAGTGTGTGATTGTCAGGTCGTCTGTTGTCCACGCCATGTTTCCTATGCCATACCATGCTTCCAAGTTTCTTGTCTAAGTTTTTCTTATTGTTTGTTTAGATTCCCCAGTTTAGGTTTGTGTTAATTTTGCTTCAGTTTGCCTTGCCCTTTGTTTGTACCTTTTCTACCAGCCATATTAAACGGCTCGCCTTTTGTTAACATTTCAAGTTCTGTTCCCTGTTCCCTGTTCCTTGGAGTCTGCGTTTTGGGTCCTTTTCTCAATTCATACAGTCTGCCCTCGCCAGACTGTGACATAGTTATCCAAAGGTCATCTCCCCACACTTGTATAAGGCTTAACTTTAATGGTTCACCATATGCAAGCATAGGCGAGCCCCTAAATGGCCGGGAGTGGACATCCTTCACAAGATAAGGAAACCAGAATCACACATGGAATGTGCCTGCAGTTAAACACTTACAGCTAATTACCTCCTCCAGCATCATAGATGAGGAACAGAAGAATATCTAACCATGCAGTTTAAGGCAAGGTTTACAAACTTAAGTACAACAATGACAACATTTAACAATTTACTCTGACAACACCAACTATAACCTTATGCGACTTAGACACCGACTACTGTGAGCAAGAGCCATATAGTGTTGTCATACACCGAACAGAACGGAATTGGTGAGTTTGAACTTTTAAGTGACTGTTTGTGATGCTAGCAGCTGACGCTAATTGGCTGCTGCCGGTCCAAACAATTTGAAGGATTGTTTTGAGTTGACTGATATTTGTTGGATAACAAATGTTTTGAAGGTATACAATCTGTATATTGCAGTCGTAGTGTTTTAATTAAATCTATCTAAATATATTGTTTATTTATTTATATATAATTTTTATATATATGAATTATGTACACAGGAACAAGAATAACTCTATTTAGCTCAACTGGCTGACATTTTCATATTCTTGTGATTTGTTATTGGCTCTGTTTATTTAATGCAGGCCAGGTGACCCTTTTTGGATATGAAAAAGGATGGCGAGCCAACGAACGGCTAGGAACAGGAATTGTTCTGCATTGAAGCTTCCACTTCCATTGGTCTGGTAGGAAGTTATCAAAGACGATGCTCTGTCCTTTTCTCTGAAATCATTTTTCAATTACACTGATTTCTACAATCATACACACCATTCCCCCGTTTATGGACAATAGTGCTTGGACATCTCTCATGGACACTCAGATAAAATTCATGGACTTTTCCCTCTTCAGCGTGGACCTGTGTTTTTGATGCTGATGTGTGTTATTTATGGGGGAACATTTTTTTTAAATTTGAGAATCTATATTGCTTGATATAAGCTACAGGATTATTTAGTTGTCTTTGTGCACCTTAATTGGGTTTTTGATTGACTAAACCGCTGCAGCAGGAATGATTATTTAAGTTTTTCTTTTTCTTTCTTTGTTATTTTCCTTTGTTTTTTGTTGAAATGCATGGTAAAAGCAAAAGCATTTTGTGTTGTGTGTATTTATTAATTACTGACAATCAGCTCCAGTAGCCATTCTTAAATCTTCTGATTAACAATAGCCCAATATTCTGCTTAATACCTGATGTGTATTAATTCATTAGCGCTTTATCAGTGTTACACAAGTCTGTAGAAAAGCGGAACAAAAGTGGAAAAAGCCCGATTACAGGTATCGTTTGAGACTCTCAGAGAATCCTTGTCAAATTACCAGAAAGCCGTTAAAGCAGCAAAAACAGAAGAATTTTTCTAAGATTGTGTCCAATAATCAAATCAAATCACTTTTATTGTCACATCACATGTGCAGGCACACTGGCACAGCACATGCGAGTGAAATTCTTGTGTGCGAGCCCCACAAGCAACAGAGATGTGCAAACACAACAACACAAACGAGCAAAATACAAGAATGGCCAACCTGAAACTAATAAATATATGTACAATATATATTAGTGTATGCATTTCTGGATGTGTATACTAAATATTTTCCTGTGTGTGTGTGTGTGTGTGTGTGTGTGTGTGTGTGTGTGTGTGTATACACATTTTTACAAATTAAATAGTAAAAAAAAAATAATAATAATAAAATATATAAAATATACAGAGTTGAATATGTGCAAAACAAGTGGCATTTATATACAGTGTGGAGTGCATAATGTTGAAGTTCCAGTAGTGAAGCTGAGGTGTCTATGACGTGTTCAGCAGTCTGATGGCCTGATGGAAAAAGCTGTCTCTCAGTCTGCTGGTACGGGACCGGATGCTGCAGAACCTCTTTCCTGATGGAAGCAGTCTGAACAGTCATCATGAACCTCGTATTTTATTTGGCATTATAAATTCAGTTCTTAATCCACCCACTATCGATCCGTTAGCAAATATAACAATGCGAAAATCTTCTGAAATTCTTTGTTAACAAAATTGTTGACATCCCACATTAGTCTTCCTACTATTGACCCTACTATTTACTCTCCAACGTTTGCCGTTTTTGATCATTTTCAGCCAGTGTCCTTTTCATTACTTAATGAAATAGTTAATAACTTGAAACCTTCAAAATGTTCCTTGGATATGGGGTGGTTGTAGCTCAGGAGGTAGAGCAGGTCATCTGCTGATTTGAAAGGTTGGTAGTTTGATTCCTGGCTTCCCCAGTCTGCATGCCAAATATCCTTGGGCAAGATACTAACCCCCACTTGCTCTCTGATGCATCCATTGGAGTATGAATGTGTATGAGTGTATGTTAGTTAAAGCACTGACAAAGCATAGAGTGCTGGTGTGTATGGGTGAATGCGGTGTATTGTGTAGAGCGCTTTCAGTACTCCAGGAGAGTAGAAAAGCGCTATATAAGAATCAGTCCATTTACCATAGCATTCCACCTAGATTGCTGAAAGATGTGTTTGACACTGTTGGTATATGTTTGCTTTCCATTGTAAATAGCAGTCTTTAGTCTGGCTCTGTTCCCTTTGACTTTAAACATGCAGTGGTAGAACCTATCCTTAAAAAGCAGAACCTGGACCCAACAGTTCTATCAAATTAAAGACCAATCTGCAGATTTGCCTTTTCTGTCAAAGTTCTGTAGAAAGTTGTCCTCCTTCAGCTCCAGACCTTTTTAGATAATCACAGCATCGGTGAAATATTCCAGTCTGGTTTTAAAATGCATCATAACACTGAAAATGCTCTTTTAAAAGTTTCTAATGACCTCTTAACTTTTATAGACTCGGGAGATTCCGCCATTTTAATATTACTGGATGTCAGTGCTGCTTTTGATACAGTGGATCATAGGATTCTTATCTCTCAGCTGGAACAATATGCCAGTATTAAAGGGACTGGATTGCAATGGTTTAAATCTTACCTATCTAATCAATCCTTCTCTGTTAGTTTCAGAGACACACTATCCCCAAGGATCTCACTCTTTTCTGGGGTCCCTCGGGGAACTATTCTTGGCCCATTACTCTTCTCAATTTACATGCTTCCTATGTCGCGCTGACCTAGTAGGTGTGGCTGTTACTCGTCTCTTCCTCCTCTTGCCCACTACCTGCTCTGTGCTGCTGCTTGCGCGTGGCCGCTGATTAGACCTTGTGCAATCTACAACTAAGCACGGCCTGGTGCGCACCGCTCCGCCAGGTGAGCTAAATTAAAGCAATCATGGGCTGGCATGCCTAGTAGACCTTAAAATGCATGCAGCAGTCATTTGACCCAGGTGCGACATACTGAGAGGACAGCAAACAAAGCACAATCCGCTTTCCACTGTGAGGAAGACTTTGAGCTAGACGGGCTATCGGTAAGCTCTTGGACTCATATTTGCTGCTTATATGCTTGGGATTTATGGAAATGTATTTATACTTTGGGAAATAGTTACTGCATTTAAGTGTCTTAAAGATGGCAGAAAGTTTTTTTTTAGAAGTTTTGGTTTGAGTCTGGCTTTTTTTTTTTTTTTTTTTTTTTTTTTTTTTTTTTTTTTTTTACTGCACACAGTGTGTTGTAGTGATGGGCTTTTCGGCTCTTTTGGCTCGACTAACTAAAGGGAGTTTTGTTTTGTTGCTTTAATGAATTTATTATTAACAACAATTAAATTATGCACAAAAGGAATTACTAATGTAAAAACAAGTGGTTTTATTTATGTTTACATATAAATATTTACGGTGGCCCCTCGAGACAAAGCACGTACAAACTCCAAAACACATTTGTAGCGTTAACTGAACTTCCAAAACAGAGCTACCTAGATCGCTTAAATTACACAATTGAAAGCATGTGTATTTTATACACAAGCACTCATATATTCAAATTTAAAAAAAAAAAAAAAATTGTTCGTTTACCTGTTACTACCACACACCAGATCCGGTCGTTGGTACTTCCTGGCTTGTGTAGCCACTAGGTAACAAAAGTTCAACACTGCGCCCTAGCATCCTGGAGCACTTCTGTCTTGTTTTGTACGCGCTTTGTCTCTAGGGGCCACCGTAAATATACTTTTATTTATTCACTCCACATAAAATGTAATAAATCATATAATACAAAAACAAACTATTCACGGTTCAACTTTTAACTATTTAAATTTTCAGCTTTTTTCCTTTTAAACAAATTTAAAGTGAAACAACACAAAACACTGCAAACCACAATGCAATTAAATATAAATTAAAATATGAAAACAAAAAGAAGATGCACATTCTCTGTCATATGGGCCTGCATGAATAAACCTTCTGAATCCTTTATTATCCACAGCTGAAAATAGTTGTGGATGATTACTATACCTTTCTAATGAGACGTTGTTGTCCCTGGCTCTTTCTCTCTCTCTCTCTCTCTCTCCCCCCTCTGGCTCTGTTCCTGTGCTGAGTGTAACTACCGCTCCTCTGCCCAGCGTAAAGCACAAGGCTCGCGTGCGGAGTGAAGCGGAAAAAAAGTGCGAGAGAGAGGGGGGGAAACAAAAACAAAAATCGAGCCCGCTTGCGTCGTTCACTTCAAAGAGTCGGCTCTAAGAGCTGTTTCGTTCGGGACCGACACATAGTGTGTTGTATAGTAGGTTTGGATTCACACTGATACTAACAGGCATAAACAGAGAAAAGCATTTTCTCAGGAATGTGGCCATGATCATAAATCAGGTGCTGCTGTTATGCAATCTATAACCAGATAAACTAGTTAGCTATTAATTATCACATTTCTTTCTTTAGTAGGTATGTCAGTGATGGGGGAAGATTTATACCAACTAGGGGAGACCGGGGATAGTTGTAACATTTTTGACATTTCTGTCTGTAAATTGAAGCTCTTTTAAGGTAGTGGATTCAAAATGTAATGCAAAGTATTTACATGTCTCTGCTATTAAATAATGCAGCTATTTTCTCTGCAGCACAATTACCCATTGCATGGTATGGTCTCAAACACAAAGAGTGAAATGTTACAATTAACCCCATAGTCTGGGTTAGTTGTAACATATCCCGGGGTGAAATGTAACACAATGAAATAAGGGTACTAACAAAATATTAACATGTAATCTTTGTTTATTCAACACATGAATGCACTTAGAGCCATTTATGTAGCTGTGTGTGTGTGTGTGTGTGTGTGTGTGTGACAGAATGCAGAAATCTAGCTTTTGAACATATTCCAACCCCCCAAAAAAGACAAATTCTGGAATTTTCTGCAACTGAATATTTCATTAATTTTGATTGGTCTTCCTTGAGTTTGGCCTCATTGGCTCAGTGGGCATTATAACCTACAACTCTTGCACCAATTTTGAACATAACAATGAAGCTGAAAAAATGTAGTTGTTCACCAGCATCGCAATTCCATTACTTTTTATCATGGCTTACCTTGGTGTGGTTTGCAAAGTGCTTCAGAAAGATGAGGAAATCTGTTCCTTGCACCCATCCTGACTTATTTCCACTACCAGTACTTCCTACTGGTCCATCTCTGACACAGTGTTCTGCATAATGTATGTGTGGGAACACAAACAGTGGAGGAATTGTGTTGCCAATGGCATTAACCGCATATACAAATGCGACCAGTGAACCTCTCTCTGCTGATGTCGTTGCCCCAACTTGTTTAATATAAGTTAAAGTAATAGTGTGGTAAGTTGTAACATACATTATTGTTACAACTAACCCAGACTGTTGCTGTTACAACTGACCCAGACTCCTATAGCCATGAACTAGCTAACATTACAGCCAACGGCTAAAACATTAGCACTAAAGACATAAGATAAGATAACCTTTATTAGTCCCACACGTGGGAAATTTGTTTTGTCACAGCAGGAAGTGGACAGTGCAAAAGTTATGAGGCAAAAATTAGAATACAATAAGAATAAATACAGTACACAACTGTACAGAATAGAATAGAATAAAATACTATATACAGTAGAATAAAATAAAATAAATATACAATAAGATAAAAATAGAATACAAATACAAATACTATATACAACTGAGTAAAAATACGATGACAGAAAGGATTATTGCACTTAGTATTATTGCATATGTATGGATGTGTGTGCTTGATCAGTTAGTCTTTATTATGGAGTCTGACAGCAGTGGGGAGGAAAGACCTGCGAAATCTCTCCGTCCCACACCGTGGGTGCCGCAGTCTCCCACTGAAGGAGCTGCTCAGTGCTGTCACAGTCTGCTGCATGGGGTGGGAGATGTTGTCCATCAGGGATGACAGCTTAGCCGCCGTTCTCCTGTCACTCACCACCTCCACTGGGTCCAGAGGGCATCCTAGAACAGAGCTGGCCCTTCGGATCACCCTGTTCAGTCTCTTCCTGTCCCCAGCAGAGATGCTGCCGCCCCAGCAGACCACGCCATAAAAGATAGCAGAAGCCACAACAGAGTCATAGAAGGTCTTCAGGAGTGGGCCCTCCACTCCAAACGACCTGAGTCTCCGCAGCAGGTACAGCCTGCTCTGCCCTTTCCTGTAGAGGGCGTCTGAGTTATGAGTCCAGTCCAGTCTGTTGTTCAGATGAACACCAAGGTACCTGTAGCTGTCCACAGCCTCAATGTCCATACCTTGGATGTTCAGTGGTTGCAGTGGAGAATGCTTGTGCTGTGTGCCTACACAGAATATATCCCCATAGACATACAAATAACATAATTCAAGTTTGATGAGTTTAACTGCAAAGCAGATAATGCTATTAGAAATTGAAATAAAGTAGAAAAACGTACTTTTTGGCATACAAATTACTTTTTTTCGTGTTAAATTGTCTGTGTTTGACAAAATGTGCTGATTTTTCACATGTGATAGCAGAGCTGAATTGGGCATGCACAGGATGAGTCACATCATTTGAAACTTAGCCCTGATTGGAGAAATTGTAAGTGTTACAACTGACCCACGTTACAACTATCCCCGGTCTCCCCTACTTGGTTGGTGTTCAGCCATGGGCTTTTTTTTTTTTTTTTTTTTTTTTTGGGCCATGAAGGCTTTCCAGCTTTTTGTGATCTGCAGGAGTCTATGCTTGATGGTCAGTCCATAATTATAACAACACAGACTAGCAGTTACAGCTAATGGATTGTTTACTATACTGTAGCGCCAAAATTTTAATTCAGTAAACCTCTTTTCCAGTGTTTTTAAAAGCATGCATGTCACTCCACCTATCCAACGAAAAGGGCAAAGGGGCAATATTACATATACACTATATCTTTCAGTAATTTTGCAGTCATTTCAAACAGCTACACATTCAGTGTAAAGAAATCCTAAAGGAATCATCCTAATTAAAACATGGATAATCATCTGGTTTAAAGATGTTCATTTCAGTTAAGTGCAGAGTTAAACTGTATTACCTAAGCAACCATAGGATTTTTAAGCTCTTTTTATTATCGGGTCAAGTAAAGGTTACATATTAAAAAAGGTTAGCTAAAAGCTCACCAGAGACCGTTATGGTTTAAATACTAGTGTATGGATAAAGAACAATTGGGTCTTATTTGTGTCATCCTAGGATGGTATAATGTTCGTTTTTTTTAATGACAAAATGTATGTATGCTCACTGTCCTACCTCATGGCATTCTCTCTCTCCCTGTTTCCCGGACTGGGGTGGGGTGATATTAACATAAACACATCAGCAAATGCAGTTAGGGAGCCAGCCAACCAATGTTTTAGATTGGCATTATTTTTTGGTTTGGTCCAAATGCATACATACAGTCAATGTAAACCTAATTGAGGGCATTAATCTAAGTAAGACAGTGGTCACCAGTCTTTCACTACTTTTAACAACATACAGACAGAAGAGCCCATACAAACTATTTGGGCTACCAGAAGAGGTCATCATCATATCAACAACGATTATGTAATAATCACATCACCATATTGGTGATGGAGACTGTTGGGTGATTGGTATGGGCAGAACTTTGTGCCATCAGAAAATGAATTTGAATAAGTTAAATTCAAATTTGAATAGTTCAGCTTGAATCTGAATTGTAACTCGAATAAATGCTTTTTAAAACTGAATTTAAATTAGCCTAACTTGAAATTCAACATATTTGTTTGAAAATGATTGGCACCAGGTTGAAATTGAATTTTATATTTTGAAACTGAATAAATTTGCTTTGAAACTATATTTTATCCTTTAAAAATGTAGCTCTCAAATAATTTCAGTTTCACTTCTCACCATTCAGTTCTACAATTCAATTTCAGTTCAAAAATTCAGTTTTTTGGGACTTACATCCGGTTCCGGTTCCAGAGTAATCAAGCGCAGATTATTAGAACTCCCTTTTAACAGCGGACCGAAAGTGTTACTGACGGCAATCTACATCATCTTGAGCTGGAGCTGGATTAAGACCTCGGAAGTCCTTCGTCATGTCGAATGACCAGCGGATGAACTTTCAGGTTGGGAATAAATGTATTACATGTGTAAGAACAAGCATCTTGTTAACAAATGATTGCTGTACAGTAACCTTTGTGCTTATTGTAGCTGTTAGCTAAAAACACTAATTTAGCGTAGTTTATCCTGAATTCAGCTTTGACAAACAAATATGATTGACTGTTTCTAGTAGAATTCCAAAGTTGTCATTTTGTACCCTCTCAGAGCCCCGTGTGCTTGCAGAGACCCCTACAGTAAGGAATTGTGCAAAAGAATGTCCAAACTTTGTATTTTAAGTTTATTTATGTCTTACACAGTATCCCAACTCTTTAGCTAGCATAATAACTTTAGCTAAAGTGAATAGTTCACGGCTCGCAAAATTTCAAAATCCCTGGTAGCCCTTCGGGCAGACACTCTTTGTTATGGAACGGCTGTATGCAGGCAGGAAAAGGACCCAAAGTGCAGACTCCGGAGACAGACTGTCTGTGAAGGTTCTCAGTCATCCAGGTCATTGCAATCAAAGGAGCTTGCAAAGAAAGGCGTCTGGACTTCTTTAAGTTGCTTGAAGACGTTTCACCTCTCATCCGAGAAGCTTCTTCAGTTCTAAGGTCAAATGGTGGAGAGTCCCAGATTTAAACCTAGTGGGACAGACGTGAACTCAAAACAGCTTTAATGCTGAACTCCAAAGGGTAACAAAACTAGGAATACAAAATACACTTATGCAGAAAGCACACACAGCCAGATAAGGGTAGATCACAACACCGACAAACTGAAACACAGGGCTGAAATACACAGAGGGAGCAATCAGGGAATGGGCAACAGGAGGTAAACACAGCTGGGGCAAATCAGGCCTAACGAAACTGGGGAAGCAAAACCAGATACATTAACATAAGACAAGGATCTTCAAAATAAAACAGGAAACATAACACAGACTGAACTTACAGACACAGACTCACAGGCAGGCACTACAACAGAGGGAACAGAGACATGGGACCAGGACAGACACTGACTGGACACGGGGATATAGCAGAGAGGGGAGACAGCAACTAAGGATTGCACAGAGACATAAACCATAAGAAAGAACTCTAACAAAGAAACCAAAGACTAGAAATGATAAATGATATAATAACCTCAAAAACCCTGGGTCAACGACCCAGGCATCCTAACACTCTTCAGTTTTTGGTAGCCCAAAATAAATTTAAGTAGCCCAAAAAAAAAAAAAGTGGACAGTTTTTTTTGATTGGTGTTTTGTTTCTTTTACAATATTATACATTAAAGCATAATGCATGGGACATTTCCACTGAAATCACGGGCAAGAGGTAAGTGGAACCAAGATCTAGGACATTTGCTTTTTGAAGTTTGGCAAAATTTAGCAGTCTTTGCAATGGTGGTTCACTCTTTGCAACATAGTACACTGTTCTAAACAGATTTTTCAGGTTTATTTCAGGTATGTTTTTTGCAATTGGTGTTTGTTCTGGGAAAGATACTGCAGACTGAGCAATAATGCATTTCTTGCATTTCTCATGGGTTCTGATGGGACCTTTCTTAAAATTACTGGTCCCAGTAACAAAGGCGCTTGTCGACTCAGAAATCGAGGGAAACTCACGACACACCCGACAGAAGATTACGTTATTTAGCTCGCCATATTCCAGCCACAAATTCTTTTGTCCATGAAACTAAAAAAGCTGCGCTTTCTTTTTGCCTCATAGTCTGATTTGTCATAACTTTTCCGTTTTGTGGTAGGCTTCTCTTTGGCTGTCCCTTCTTCACCCTGACCTTTATTATTTGGCTCTGCAGAACTAAAATACCGGCGTAAATCCTGCTGCTTTTACACACGTACTTACATAACGGTTAGCGATTCTCTGCACAATCAACCTCTATCACATGTTTAACCTTCCTCTCGTGTTAGCTTTCTGTTATCATCTCTTATGTTAGCGGGTCGGTTTTGACCCGTGAATTAAATCAGCTATAAAATATACTAAAAACAATAAGTTATCATCCAATTTGTTTCTCATCTCTTGGTTACCTTGTTAGGCTTCCTTATCCATGAAAATGTTGGTTTTAATACTTTTGGTGTGGGCCTCTGGGTCTTTTTTTGTCACTATACCCCTCGATTTCAATTAAAAAAAAATTGTAAAATTAACCTCAAGAGAATCATATTAATAAATAAAAGGTTTCTGTGTTACCTGAGTATTACTGAGGGGTATAGGACACATCTCTTAAATAAATCTGTTTTATTGATTTTTTTTCATTTTAAGATTAATAACTAAAATGACATCGATGGTGTTACGGGTCAATTTCGACCCATAGACATTTACATCAAGAAAAGACAAAAAAAGTTTGTTTTTTTTTCAGCAGTAGACCTTTAATATAAACTGAAAAAAAGAAAAAGTCCTCTCCTCCTTTGTTTTGGTTATAGCCGTGGGTAATTGTGGGCTTTTTATCACTTCCCAATGATACAGCTTCACCTCAGTTTCCTTTGTGAAGTTCTTGTCCAAGGTCATATCTGGTATAAAATAAAATATCACAGCTGATATTGTGATCCTGCAGTCCAGTGGTCATATGGAGGACCACACATTTTCATTGTTTCTTCTCAGGGGTGCCACTCGCAGCTTTGACTGTGAAAATCTGTACATTCCAGGCATAGTTGGTTTTTGCATCACAGGCTTCCCAGATTTTTCTGCCGTTTTTCCCTTGCTTACTGGGTATATATTGCCGGAAGGGGCATTTTCCTCAAAAAGTGGACAAGACATTCATCCACTGTCACTGGCCCTGGGATGAACATCAGTGGAAGAAGCTGAACCCATCTCTCCCAGACATCCCTGATGGGAGCAAGTTTTTCAGACCTCGGTCTGGTCTCTCTGTTGTCAAATCTGAGGACTCTTGAATCAAAATGATATCAAATGTGTGAAGTGACATCGTTGCCCAGAAAATGTTTCTGCCTGTCGATGCATCCCATAGACGATCAGTGGCCTCATTGCAGCATCTGTACACTCCCGCAAGAACAATGAAAGCATCCAGGTATTCCTCATCATGTCACCATTGACTTTTTTTCCTTCATGGTTTATCATAGTAATGATGATTCTTTCTAGTGACAATGGCATAAATATCTCAAAACATCTCTTGATGTCACTGACTTTGGTCAGAGCAAACCTTGTGATTCCAGGGGTCATTTTGATGACATTTGCAGCAGCTGCCCTGCCATGTACATCATGAGGTACTGAGCTCCAAAAGATCTTACCATTTTTGGACTTGAATCTTTCAGCAGGAGTAGCTTCAGCACCAGCGACCTCCACCTCTGATCAGATGTGTCTGTGTCTTCTGGATGATAGTCCACATTGTCTTCCTCCTTAGAAACCTGCCCATCTGAATCGCTATGCTGCTCTGTGTCCTCTCCTTCATTTTCACCAAAAATATGATCCAGAACTTAGCTCACTGTGAATCTTCTCATTTTTTGTATGCTGCAAATTGTAAATGTGCACTCTGGAAGTCAAATGGCCACTCAAATAGTGAATTCACCTCACATGCCCGTGTTTATTTTGTTTTGTTTTTGTGCAGGTATACTGCAAAAAACATGCAAAATAAGAATCCCCTAAAGCTCATATGATTAGGAGAGGCGCTTGCTGTAAGTGTTTTAGCTGACAGTGCACTTATGATTTCAGTTTTGGCTTTAATTATTGCTTTATACTCATAATATTATACCTGGGTCGAAACCGACCCTAACAACACAAAGGTCATAATTTCAACTAGGGCATTTTATAATTTAGTGAAAATATTTTTTATTTTTTATTTTGTAGAAATAGAGGTTCCTGACAAAGTCAAAAAGCCTTGATACAATAAACAAATGTATGTGATTTTTTTTATGCATTTGAAATTTAAAATGGGTCGGTGCCGACCCTAACACGAGAGGAGGGTTAAGCTGCGAGAGATTTCACTTGTCACGTTTGAATAGTAAGCTAACAATTGATAAGACGATGCCAGAGGAATTGGTGCGCAACTAATCTGTCACTCACCAATCAGTACTGCCGCTCTCTATACAGAATTCGCGCGATCGCAAAGTGAAAGCAAAAAACAAGCGCAAATTCAAACGCGATTTCAATATGTCACATATTGACAGTGGCTCACCGATGCCAATGACATAATTACCCAGCTATATTTGCGAAAGAATGCAAAAGTATTGACACACAGTTTTCCTTTCTATGATAGCCCGACGGGAAGGGCTGAGATGGATTTTGGTAGCGCGACTGGAAACTATTGCTAGCCCGATGTCCCGGGGCTAGCGATTTTGCAAGCCTTGTAGTTAGTCTAGGAAGTTGCCTCCCCTATTTCAGTACTGAAGTAGTGAAGGTGTGTGGAGTCAGAATGACTACAGCAGAGCTGGCTGGACATGGCAGGCTGGAAGTATCAGGGTGCTAAAACATAGAACTGTAAATATAGCAAATTCAAACTGTGATCACAAAAAGTGTGTGGCATGAATCGTATCAGGTCTCTCAGAAAACTAATTTGGTTACACCTTCATTCTAACGTGGTCTTAGTTTGTTGCGACCTTGATCAGTTTTGTTTCGTGGTCTTATGTGTTTTATTTTATTCCCATTTAATTGGGTATTTTCGATTTGCTGTAATAATAAAGTTGACCTTGGGAGTTTTTAAACATGCATATTAATACAATGCATTACTATTACTATACATTTTGTTTAAGTGCTTTCAACAACACTCAAGTTTAAATGTAAAATGTTTAAATATTATCCCTGATAAGGATAAACAGGAAAGAATGGCTAGCTAGACATCATCATTATTAGTATTATTATTTTTGTTGTTGTTTGTATAGCCGTGGGACCAGTTTTCCTGTGCTTCACTCGTGTAAGTTAGTTTGAAAAGGAAAAAGAAAAATTTCCACGGGATGTGAAAAGAAGCAAACATAGATTTATTCCACAGCTTGCAAATCTTCTTACAGGAGTAATCAGGTTTGATTTATCCTCAACAAAATAGCCACACGGTAGGAAAACCATGTGTCTCTGATCTCCTCGGCTGCAGTGTCTTGCCCTACGCCGTACTAACCTTTTTCTCTCTCTTCCCCCTCCCGCACCCCATGCACTCATTTGCATAAATCCGTGATGCCGGGATTTTAACTATAAACCAAGCCTTTAAGGCAGACACATTCATGGTTTTACTTAACCAAGCCAACACAATATATGAACTATATTAACTTGGCTCCCACATACCGGCCCCTAATTGTGACTCTATTGCACAGTTACCAAATTAAAACTTGTGGAGCCAAAGTACACAAATGTTCTTCATTCACAACATAAACAAACTTCAGTCTCTGCTGGTTATTACTTCAGCCTGATTCCTGCAGAAGGCAAATCTTTGTAATGGGCCTGTCCAGCATACTCGTTTTGGTTTTGATCCTCACTTGTGGCACCACTCTTGTCTTGTCCGAGATGGTATGGATTACTTTCCCTGTAATCCAGGAGTTGTGTGGGGCTGTAAGATGTAGCACTACATCTTCACATTCTTTGACTTTACTAGCACACACCAGGTTACCTTTTACATCTGGGTCATCTGTAGTCAGGTCTTCAAATGGGTGCCCAATCTTTGGACATTCTTCCATGGGTTTGGTGAAAAGGTCCAGCCCCTGAAGCTGCAATTCAGATGCCCTTGAGCCCATGACGGTTCCCCGCATGGAACTTACCACAGCAACAAAGGCTCATGGGTTTTGTATAGTCTATTTATCATATGAGAGCTCATTTATAATGTCTATAATGTCAATACAAAAGCCTGGATTTTGTTTTTTCATCTTGATGGACTCTACAATCAATCATTAATGCCACCAAATGCATGAGTCATCACACTTTTCTAACTGTAACATCAGCCATAAACAGCGCCCTCATTAGTGATTAGTGATTGCACAGTATCATTAGCAGCTAGTACACTGTAAAAATGAGAAAACTGTTGTTTTTACAAAAAAGAATTGGCAGCTGTGGTTGCCAGAGAGTTTTTGTAAAAATACAGAAGCACAGTAGACAGCTATACAGACAAAATATGTTAATTGATTTACAGTGAATGAAATGCACATTAAAAACTGTTAAATCTACAAAAAAGACGTTAATTTCACACAACGATCTTGTACGTACATAGACTATTTCCTGCATTTTTTACATGTAATAATTGCTTATAGACCCTGTACGTGAGAAAATGCTAACTTCCTGTTTTAAGATTGGACGTAGGGTTTTACATTTCTGGTAGCTTTATTTTGCAGTCAATTACTACTGCGAAGGTGGACTCAATGTCCAAAATACGAAAATGGAAAGATTCCGTTAAGTTACAAAGAGCAGAGGGTGGGAACATTCACTATTGCTGTGTCATAAAAAAATCAAATGATCAATTTCTTTTTCTTTTTTTTTGATCTTTACCAGTTATTTTTATTCTAAGTTATTGTAATCAGGCCAGACTGGACTCGGGGACGGGAAAGGAAAAACAAGAAGAAAAGTTCAGGAGAAAGTTAACATAAGGAGAGGGAAAGAAAAAGGAGAAAAGAGAGAGAGAGAAAAGACAATGAAAATCTGCTTCATCACCTTTGTCTTTGGGTCCTTTTTTTTTTCCTCTTTTTCTTTTCCTGGATCACCTGTTGAGAAAGAAAAAAGAAAACAAGCAGAAGAACACTAGAGCAATATAATAAACAACATCACGATGATATATGGGAATATAACAGTAAATACTAAATGTTAAACATTATTGTGCAGCACGTAAGATCGACAGCGCACAGTGTGCTTTGAGGTAGGAGCCAAAAAGGGTGTAGTTTGTGGGTGTGATCACCTGTGTGTACACCTGTGAGCATGGACGCGCTTGTTTTTAAAAGGTTCCTTCATGTAAGGATCTGTTACAGGGTGTGGGGGGGCACAGCCCCGTCCTCCAGGGCATGAAGCAGGTATGGAGGAGATCAAAACTCCAGACATCCAGAGGCCCCCAGAACACAAGAGACCAAGGAAGACCAACAGAGGGGCAGCCGCGCCACTGTCCCAGAAAGAGCTGAGGAGAGTCCCAGATGAGGGCTCACTCAGCAGCCGCGGCGCAGAAGCCAGGGGGAGTTTGCAGTGACGTGCCTGTGAGCTCCGCCGGCAGCCAGCCGTGCCTGAGTGACCCCACCCCCGAAGTGGCCCGAGAGAGCTCCAGGCCTCGATAAGCAGCAACCAAGGAGTGAGCCGGTGTGTACCTGGATGCCCATCCCCGGACACAAAGAACCACCAACGCACCGATGTCTGAGGGAGTCCGCCACTGGTAGGGGAAGTGGTGGTAGGGGGAGATAGGCCTCCAAACCTTGGAGGGCCTGAGGTGTCCCCAGAGAGGTGGCGTCTGATACCCAACCTGACATATAGACACAGACATACAGGCACACACAGATACAAACATCCATTCCCACCCTCATGCTCTCATATGCACTCACTCCACACTCAACCAACGTGGAGACAGACATAAAGAGACGCTGTACACACGATCACACTCCCCAAGCGTACTCTACGAACCGGGTCTAGGTACCCTTGCCCCTGGAGGGGGGAACTGCACCCAGACCCAGGTGGTGTTACCCTTTTCCCTGCGGTGGGAAGAAGCAGATCGCCCTGACTCCGCAGCACCAGGGAGGCCCCACACTCCAGACCGCAGTCGGACGGCCAACTCCTCCTCCTGGCCCCCCGCTCCAGCAGGTCGCAGAGAAGGGGGTGTGAGAAGACTCCAAACCTCCCTCCACCCACTCATATGGGGCGACCATGGCTCAGTGGGTTGGGAAGCACATTGTAACCGGAAGGTCGCTGATTTGATCCGCGGGCTCTCTGTCCTGGTCGTTGTGTCTTTGGGCAAAACACCTCACCTACCGCCTACTGGTGGTGGCCAGAGGGGCCGATGGCGCAATATGGCAGCCTCGCCTCTGTCAGTCTGCCCCAGGGCAGCTGTGGCTACAACTGTAGCTGCCTCCACCAGTGTGTGAATGCGAGAGTGAATGAAAAGTGGAATTGTAAAGCGCCTTGGAAAGCACTATATAAATGCATTCCATTATTATTATCATTATGTTTTGATAATGTAGCACTTGGTATAGGTAGCTCTAGGGAAACCCTCTTTAAGACATTACTCTCTTTTAGAATGCCTATTAGTCCTGGATTATAGATTATCTGACATAAAAACAAAATATATGCATCTTTAGAATTGTGTCTGACAAGGTGGTCAGCAACACCAGGGCACCACAAGAGACTGTCCTCTTCCCTTTCCTATTCAATCTCCACACCACAGACTTTAGCCACTGCACAGAGACTTGCCATCTTCATGCATCACTGGGGTGATGAGACAGAGTGCTGGGCTGTGGTCAACTCTTTTGTCACATGATGCGAGCAGAATCCTCTGTAGGTCAATATGACAAAAACCACGACTGTGGACTTGAATTTGGAGGATAATGATTGTGGAGGACCAAGGAACCACTGACTCCTCTTACAATCCAGAGGATTGATATGGACATTGTGGAGGAATGTTAATACCTCACAGTACACATTCACAATAACCTGGACTGGATTAAAAACACAACTGTGTCGTTTCTATTTTCTGAGACAGTGGAGAGCATTTAACATCTGCTCTGGATTTTCTACGGGTGCGTTCTGGCCACTGCCATGCGTAATGCTGTTGTATGTTGGGGCAGCGGGCTAAGGGTTGCAAATAGCAACAAACTCAATACACTGATCTGCAAAACAAGTAATGTTGAGGGAATGGAGCTGGACTCTCTAAAATTGGTGTCTGAGAGGTGGATGTTGTCCAAGATACGGACAATGCTGGACAATACCTTTCATTCGCTCTATTATGCTTTGGCCAATCACAGGAGCACGTTCAGTGAGAGACAGATTACTGAAATGCACTGCTGAATGACACAGGAACTCATTCCTGCCTCTTTGTACAATTCCTCCATCTAAAAGCACAAGTACACACTGCAATAGTTGCACTCTCTTGATATCTGAACATCTACAGATTCTCTAGAGAGAAAATAACAATAGTCAGTATGATAAGAGAGACCTCAATTTCAACCTTAGCTATATTTAATTTTGTGTAATAGACTAAGATATTTGTGTAGAGCTATTTGCATTTATTGGAGGTATTTTATAATATTTTGTGATTTTTTTTTTTTTTTTTTTTTTTTTTCCCCCCCATATTGTTTTATTTATCTGGTACTTTAACATATTAGTTATTGTTCTTACTGTCTTGGAGCAACTATCACGACATAACTTACTCCTAGATTAATAAAGTATTATGGTTCTGATTTGAACTTTGTCTGATCTATTAAGTTCAGGCATAAGGCAGGCTACGTCTTAGGTCCTAGACAGTAACACACTTTCAACAGGGGGAAATGTGGAGTTATACACAGTGGGGATCATGCCGGGACACACACACACAGAAAAGCTGAAAAAAGTCACTTTTAGGGGCAATTGCAGTTTTAAGACAGAAATGCAGTTTTAAGTGCACTGAATACAATAAAAATGAAGTTTCTCAATGGCAACAGCATCCCCAATATACTGGTGTGTGAGTTGACAACCATCCACAATTGTTACACATGTAAACTTACACACACACATATACACACAATCCAAGCCACTATTTAATCAACAAAACTAAATTAATTTGGGGTAGTCATTGCAGTAATTGTCAATTTAGTGTTATGCATGATTTCTAAATTCTACATCTGAGGGGCTCCCAGCAGGCACAGTGGAGTGGGTCAGCTGCCACCGACTGGGTGACATGACCACTACACTGAATAATCTCTCTCTTTTTGCTATCTTTTCAGGAGTCCCGAGGTGCTGCACCCCACCCAGCGGAAGTGTCAAAGCAGGAGGGCTGGAGGTGCAGACGACCAGGGCATGTCCAATGGGAGTGCCCACGGATGGAGGAAGGACAGGTTTTCTGTGTCGCAAGCCCTCCAACATCATCCCGAGCCTGAGAGTGACATACAGGGAGTGCAGAATTATTAGGCAAGTTGTATTTTTGAGGAATAATTTTATTATTGAACAACAACCATGTTCTCAATGAACCCAAAAAACTCATTAATATCAAAGCTGAATGTTTTTGGAAGTAGTTTTTAGTTTGTTTTTAGTTTTAGCTATTTTAGGGGGATATCTGTGTGTGCAGGTGACTATTACTGTGCATAATTATTAGGCAACTTAACAAAAAACAAATATATACCCATTTCAATTATTTATTTTTACCAGTGAAACCAATATAACATCTCCACATTCACAAATATACATTTCTGACATACAAAAACAAATCAGCGACCAATATAGCCACCTTTCTTTGCAAGGACACTCAAAAGCCTGCCATCCATGGATTCTGTCAGTGTTTTGATCTGTTCACCATCAACATTGCGTGCAGCAGCAACCAAAGCCTCCCAGACACTGTTCAGAGAGGTGTACTGTTTTCCCTCCTTGTAAATCTCACATTTGATGATGGACCACAGGTTCTCAATGGGGTTCAGATCAGGTGAACAAGGAGGCCATGTCATTAGTTTTTCTTCTTTTCAGAATCAGAATCGTGTTTATTGGCCAAGTATATGTGCAGACACATACAGGGAATTTGGTTCCGGTAGATGGTGGCTCTCAAGCACAGCAATGTAAATCTCTCTCTCACACACACACACACACACACACACACACACACACACACACACACACACACACACACACACACACACACACACACACACACACACGTGTCTATATATACACATTACACATACATACACAAAGCTGTGTAAACCAACTATAAATAACGAATCTAAACGTATATACATAAAATACAGAAATGAATGAGGTGGAATGAATACTACAAAATGTACATAAGGTGCAGTTGCAGTCTGGCAGTGGGAGCAGTGTGACAGGTCAACTGTTAAGAAGGGAGATGGCGAGGGGAAAGAAACTGTTCCTGTGTCGGGTGGTCCTGGTCTGCAGGCTTCTGTACCGTCTGCCAGAGGGCAGCAGATCAAAAAGTCTGTGTGCAGGGTGTGAGGGGTCTGCGATGATTTTCCCTGCCCGTTTCCTGGTTCTTGAGAGGTACAGATCCTGGATGGAGGGCAGGGGGGCGCTGATGATCCTTTCTGCTGCCCGTACAGTCCGCTGCAGTCTGCTCCTGTCCTGTTTAGTGGCTGCTCCATACCAGACTGTGATGGAGGAGCACAGGACAGACTCAATGACCGCAGTGTAGAACTGGATCAGCAGCTCCTGTGGAAGACTGTACTTCCCCAGTTGTCTCAGGAAGTACATCCTCTGCTGGGTCTTTTTGAGGATGGAGTTGATGTTGGTCTCCCACTTCAGGTCCTGGGAGATGGTTGTACCCAGGAACTTGAAGGTCTTCACAGTTGACACAGGGCTGTCTGATATGGTGAGGGGGAGCAGAGTTGAGGGATGTCTCCTGAAGTCCACTGTCATCTCTACAGTCTTAAGAGTGTTCAGCTCCAGATTGTGCTGACTGCACCAGAGTACCAGCCGCTCAACTTCCTGCCGGTATGCAGACTCATCACCATCTTGAATGAGGCCAATGACAGTGGTGTCATCTGCAAACTTTAGGAGTTTGACAGCCGAGTTATTGGAGGTGCAGTCGTTAGTGTAGAGGGAGAACAGTAGTGGTGAGAGGACACATCCTTGAGGGGCACCAATACTGAGGGACCGGGTTTCAGAGGTGATCTCCCCCAGCCTCACTTGTTGCTTTCTGTCTGTCAGGAAGCTAGTGATCCACTGACAGGTAGCTGGTGACACGCTGAGCTGGGAGAGTTTGGAGGAAAGAAGTTCAGGCACAATGGTGTTAAAAGCCGAACTAAAGTCCACAAACAGGACCCTGGCATAAGTTCCCGGGCGGTCAAGGTGTTGCAGGATGTAATGCAGCCCCATGTTCACTGCATCATCCACCGACCTGTTTGCCCGGTAGGCAAACTGCAGAGGGTCCAGCTAGTGGCCTGTAATGTCTTTCAGATGGGCTAACACCAGTCGTTCGAAGGATTTCATGACCACAGACGTCAAGGCGACAGGTCTGTAGTCATTCAGTCCTGTGATGGTGGGTTTCTTGGGAACAGGGATGATGGTGGAGCGTTTGAAGCAGGAGGGAACTTCACACAGCTCCAGGGATCTGTTGAATATGCGAGTAAAGATGGGAGCCAGCTGTTCAGCACAGGTTTTGAGGCAGGAGGGTGAGACGCCATCTGGTCCGGGGGCTTTCCTGGGCTTCTGTTTCTGGAATAGTAGTCTCACATCCTGAGTGTGTATTCTTAGTTTCATGGAGGAGGAAAGGGGGGTGAGAGGTGTGGTGGAGGTCGTTGAGTCTGGGTTGGGGAGGGGCAGGGAGAAGGGGGGGAGAGGTGGAAGGTGTGTTGGGGGTCAATGTCTGAAGCAATGTCCCTGGGGAGGGGAGGGTGGGGCGTGGGAGTCTGTCCGTCTCAAACCTGCAATAGAAAGTGTTTAACTCGTTGGCCAGGTCTTTGTTTGCTTCAATAGTGGGTGGGGGGGGCGTCTGTAGCTGGTGATTTCCTGCAGGCCCCTCCACACTGACGCAGGGTCGTTGGCTGAGAGCCGTTCTTCCAGCTTCTGGGAGTAGATCCTTTTAGCTGCTTTGATCTCCTTGGTCAGTGTGTTCCTGGCTTGCTTGTACAGGACCCTGTCACCACTTCTGTAGGCGTCCTCCTTGGCCTTACGAAGATGTTGGAGTTTAGGAGTGAACCATGGTTTATTGTTGTTGTATGTGCAAAAGGTCTTTGTTGGCACACACACGTCTTCACAGAAACTGATGTATGATGTCACAGTGTCCGTGAGCTCATCTAGGTTCTCAGATGCAGCTTCAAAAACAGTCCAATCAGTGGAGTCAAAACAGTCCTGCAATTCCTGCTTTGCTGCGTTAGTCCACTTCTTCACAGTTTTGACTACAGGCTTGGCACGTTTGACTTTTTGCCTATAAACTGGAATAAGATGGACCATGCAGTGATCAGAATGTCCCAAAGCTGCCCGGGGCACAGAGCGATAGGCATCTTTTAGAGTGGTGTAGCAGTGATCCAGTATGATGATGTCCCTGGTGGGGCAGTCTATATGCTGTCTGTATTTAGGGAGTTCGTAGTTTAGGTTTGCTCTGTTAAAATCCCCAAGAATAATTGTAAAGGAATCCGGGAATTTCCTCTCCAGGGTAGTAATCTGGTCAGCCAGCTCGCACAGTGCGTTGTTCACGTTGGCCTGTGGAGGGATGTAAACTCCGACCAGCATGAAGGAAGAAAACTCCCGCGGTGAATAAAAAGGTTTACAGTTGATGAAAAAACTTTCCAAGTGTGGGCTGCAGTGTTTCTGTAACACTGTGACATCAGTACACCAACCTTCATTAATGTAGAAGCAGACTCCACCACCCTTTGTTTTCCCTGAGAGCTCTGTTTCGCGGTCCGCCCGGTGAAGTTGGAAGCCCGGCAGATTTAAGACAGCGTCTGGGACTCGCTCACTGAGCCAGGTTTCAGTGAAGCAGAGGGCAGCAGAGCGTGCAAAGTCCTTGTTAGTCCGGTTTAAGAGCAGTAATTCGTCGACTTTGTTTGGAAGAGAGCGGAGATTCGCGAGGTGAATGGAGGGGAGTGCCGTGCGGAATCCTCGCCGACGTAGTTTCACCAGCGCACCGGCGCGACTCCCCCGTCTACGTCTTCTCCAGGAGCCAGAGAGCTGCTGCGCCTCCAACTAAAATCTCCAAAAAACTTTCCGGGTTTGTGAAAAATGGATAAGAACTATAGTGAGATGACTGCCTGATGTTAAGCAGTTGATCTCTGGAGAAAGTGATGTGGTCTGAGTGACCAAAAGCGCAGAAAATAAACAAAAACAAGAAAAGTGCGAGAGAGCGCAGTACCGAGGCTGCCATCCGCGGCGCCATCTTGAACATCTTATACCCTTTCTTGCCAGCCATGCTGTGGAGTACTTGGACGCGTGTGATGGAGCATTGTCCTGCATGAAAATCACGTTTTTCTTGAAGGATGCAGCCTTCTTCCTGTACCACTGCTTGAAGAAGGTGTCTTCCAGAAACTGGCAGTAGGACTGGGAGTTGAGCTTGACTCCATCCTCAACCCGAAAAGGCCCCACAAGCTCATCTTTGATGATACAAGCCCAAACCAGTACTCCACCTCCACCTTGCTGGCGTCTGAGTCAGACTGGAGCTCTCTGCCCTTTACCAATCCAGCCACGGGCCCATCCATCTGGCCCATCAAGACTCACTCTCATTTCATCAGTCCATAAAACCTTAGAAAAATCAGTCTTGAGATATTTCTTGGCCCAGTCTTGACATTTCAGCTTGTGTGTCTTGTTCAGTGGTGGTCGTCTTTCAGCCTTTCTTACCTTGGCCATGTCTCTGAGTATTGCACACCTTGTGCTTTTGGGCACTCCAGTGATGTTGCAGCTCTGAAATATGGCCAAACTGGTGGCAAGTGGCATCTTGGCAGCTGCACGCTTGACTTTTCTCAGTTCATGGGCAGTTATTTTGCGCCTTGGTTTTTCCACACGCGTCTTGCGACCTTGTTGACTATTTTGAATGAAACGCTTGATTGTTCGATGATCACGCTTCAGAAGCTTTGCAATTTTGAGACTGCTGCATCCCTCTGCAAGATATCTCACTATTTTTGACTTTTCTGAGCCTGTCAAGTCCTTCTTTTGACCCATTTTGCCAAAGGAAAGGACGTTGCCTAATAATTATGCACACCTGATATAGGGTGTTGATGTCATTAGACCACACCCCTTCTCATTACAGAGATGCACATCACCTAATATGCTTAATTGGTAGTAGGCTTTCGAGCCTATACAGCTTGGAGTAAGACAACATGCATGAAGAGGATGATGTGGACAGAATACTCATTTGCCTAATAATTCTGCACTCCCTGTATAGTGTACAGATAAGGTTCCAAGGGATTGTATGCTAGCCTATGGTGTATTCAGGCAGCACAGATGTTGTTAGAGGCATAAGTGGCAGGTACAATGATGCAAAAAGATAATGATACAAAAAGGCATGGCAAACAGCTTTAAAAGGTGAACTATGAAGGCCAATTATACCCCAGACTCCAGAGGGTTAAATTCTGTATGACATCACTAGTTTCTATCAGAGAAATCACTGCAATAACTGCAGGTTCCAGTCATTGCACATGGTAAAATTATTTCTTTGGCTTTCTGTGTCATGGTCAGGTGTGTGGAGAATGGGGAGAGAGGACCAAAAGAAAAATGCAGGAAGGCGCCAGCAAGGCCAGAAGCAGCGAGACCAAAAGCAGCGAGGCCAAAAGCAGTGAGGCCAGTGGCAGCAACGACTCTCATCTGGAGGCTGGCTGCGAGGCCAACGATGCTCCACTGTGGACTGTCGGAGGTGATGGATATCCTCGCCACAGCGTGGCTTGGTAGGTTGCTGGTGGTGTAGTGTCGCTGGTGGCGTGGCTTGGTGCAGACCTCTGGCTTAGACGAAGCAGCAGGAGCAGGGCAAACAAGTGGACAAACCGCTGGCAGAGATGCAGCAGAGCCAGCTGGTGCAGAAACCACTGGTGGAGAAACCACTGGTGGAGATGAAGCAGGGCCCGCAGTTGCGGAAACCTCTGGCGGGGGCTACGCAGAGCTTGCACCTGGCTCTTGATGCTGTGCCTGAAGCTCATGTTGAGCTGGGAACTGGGAACCAGTACAGGTGGAGGAACTGGCCGAACCCCTCCATCCCCACCTGAGGAACAGGTACGGGTGCAGTAATGGGTTGGGTCCTGGCCGACCTCACCCTAGGAGCAGGGACAGGTGCAGGAGCTAGCTGGACCCCAGCTATCCTCGGTGTGTGTGCAGGAGCCTGCAAGATGCCAGCCACCCAACCTGAGGAACTGGTACGGTTGTGGGGACACACTAACCCCTAGTCGCTCTAGAACAGGGATAGGGACTGACTGGGTCCTAGAAACCCTCACTTGAGGAACTAGGTGCAGGGGAAGGCAGGGTCTAGGCTGCACTGGGAGATCCATTTTAGAAGGATAAATGTCCTTAATGAGAGCATCAAAGGATGGAACAATATTTATGGAAGCAGGTTGAAAATGAACAGTCCGCTGATAGTCACAGCAATAAACAGTCTTAGATCTTGCTGGGCTGTATATTGCACAGCAGCCCTCAGCTTATGGTGAGAGGGAAGAAAAAAAATCAGTCTCACTCAACCCCTACTACTGTGGCGTCAGGAACTTAGCCTTCTCTTGTCGGAGACGGGGGAAAGACTGAATGACAGTGCCTCCGCCACATGGATACGGGAGGCAGAGCTGCTCAGTTCCATCGAGGCAGAAGAGGCGGTGGGTGAGGTGGCCGGCGGACAAACAAGGAGCAGAGAGGCGGACAAGCAAGGAGTGGGGAGGTGGGGCAGCGGTGTAGCTGAAGTTCAGCGAAAGACACCCACTCTCCACTGCGGCGGTTTGAGAGCAGGTGAAATTCGAGCGTGCAGAGAAAATACAACTAAACACAATGCACACAGACATAATGTTATCATAATTAAACAGGAAACATATGTTTGAAACTAAACAGTGACAAAAGTGCAAACTGAAAACACTGGGTCAGTGACCCAGGAACCCTGACATTCTGTTACAATGTACATCGGCCCCAGATAAGCGGAAGAAAATGAATGGATGGGTGCATGGACATAACCGTTGGTGAAACAAACCACTGTAGTACATATAGTAATAGTAAAAGTGATAATCCTCTAGTTGCAGAACCTGTTGTATACCTAGTGAACTTTCACCACTGTAGAATATAGAACATCAGGCAGTAGATTTGCTGTCTGTGCATCCTATGTTTTTAATGTGGCTTATGCAGGATGCCCATCATTGTGTAAAATGCTGCTTATTTCCAGTGTTATGCCAGAACTTCTTAATATGCTGACTAACTTTTGAAACTCCAACATTAAACCCTAAGGTGAATTATAAATAATTCAATAAGGAATTGAACATGATTTATTGATGTACAAAATTCAATTTGAGGTATTTGGTGTCTGTCTCTGTCTTACTGTGGCAGGGAGATCTGATCTAGCCCTCCAGTTTTGTTCACTGCCCGCCCCTTACTTTAGTGTTCCCGGTTGACAGGTTTGTTTTAATAGCTCTTGAATTAGCATAACAAACATTTTTCACCACAAAATTCAGATCAGTGGGTTGTTCAGTAGGTTGTTCAGTTGGTCATTCTGCAGGTCATCCTGTCAATTGTGGGCTGAGGGGGTGTGGTTGAGTGGATTCCCATTCATTTCCTATGGTGGTCCTATGGGGAACACCACAGATGTAACAAGGTTGATTAAAACACTCAAAGTTCAATGAAAGAGGTGATCATCACCTTTATATGTTCAAGTGCATAGTGTGGAGGATGTGATCTGAGGCAATCAGATGTAAAACACAATATTTTAAGTTGTAAATTGGTCAGATTTGACACAAACGCAACAGAAAGGCTAGAGGGAATGAAACACATGATGTTTAGCAGTAATGCATGGCAGAGGGCAAGGTATAACATGCACAAGCACCACATTGAGTGAGAAACTCATGAAAGGGTCTGGTTAGCCAGGAGTAGAGCAGCAGAGTGGGTCGATGGCCGCCTGAGGCAAGGAGAGTGGAGAGAAACTGAAATAAGACGTGAGGACAAACTACATCTAAAATTAAGAAGGAAGGCCTTTTATAGGCGCATGGCTGATCTATGACAGAAGTGAGACAGATAATTTGCGATACGGCTGAGAGTTTGCAAAGGAGACAGTAGAGATAAGAGGGCAGAGAGGCTTGCCTTAAGGCTTGGGCCGCTGGAGGCCAGTCTGCCGGAAAAGTGAGAAGGATAAGAGTTGCAAACACAGGAGAGAAGAGCCTGTATTAAGGCTTGGGGCCGCTAATGGCCGACAGAGAACAGAGAGCCTGCGAATGACTGAATGCTGTAAGACAAGAAAGAGAGGAGCCTTTCTCAAGGCTCAGGGCTGGTGATGGCCAACAGACCAGAAAGCCTGCAAAGGCTAAAACCTGGCTGACTGGAGAGAGCACAGAGACTGTACAGCTGAGAGCTGGCAGAGCAGGAGAAAGGAGGGAGACTTTCATACCACAATCAGCTTTATGCCAACATGCCAGGAGTTTTAGACTTTATATGTTCAAGGGACTAGATCAGGGGTAGGCAATTCCAGGCCTCGAGGGCCGGTGTCCTGCAGGTTTTATATCTCACCGTGGGTCAACACACCTGAATCACATGATTAGTTCGTTACCAGGCCTCTGGAGAACTGCAGGACATGTTGAGGAGCTAATTTAGCCATTTAAATCAGCTGTGTTGGTCCAAGGACACATCTAAAACCTGCAGATACACCGGCCCCCGAGGCCTGGAGTTGCCCACCCCTGGACTAGATAGAGAGAGCATATTTCTCCTGTATTGGCTTCCCTTCATTGGCTTCCTGTTAAATCCAGAATTGAATTCAAAATCCTGCTCCTCACATACAAGGTCTTAAATAATCAGGCCCCATCTTATCTTAATGACCTTGTAGTACCATATCACCCTATTAGAGCACTTCGCTCTCGCTCTGCAGGCCTACTTGTTGTTCCTAGAGTATTTAAAAGTAGAATGGGAGGCAGAGCCTTCAGTTTTCAGGCCCCTATTCTGTGGAACCAGCTTCCAGTTTGGATTCAGGAGACAGACACTATCTCTACTTTCAAGATTAGGCTTAAAACTTTCCTTTTTGCTAAAGCATACAGTTAGGGCTGGACCAGGTGACCCTGAATCCTCCCTGTTATACTGCCGCGGGGATTCCCATGATGCATTGAGCTTTTCCTTTCCAGTCACCATTCTCACTCACTATGTGTCAATAGACCTCCCTGCATTGAACCTGTTATTAATTTCTCTCTCTCTTCCACAGCATGTCTTTATCCTGTCTTCCTTCGCTCACTCCAACCAATCACAGCAGATGGCCCTGCCTGCCCTTCCTGAGCCTGGTTCTGCCGGAGGTTTCTTCCTGTTAAAAGGGAGTTTTTCCTTCCCACTGTCGCCAAAGTGCTGCTCATAGGGGTCATGTGATTGTTGGGTTTTTCTCTGTATGGATTATTGTACAATCTACTGTACAATATAAAGCGCCTTGAGGCGACTGCTGTTGTGAATTGAATTGAACTTTAGAATATTAAGCCTCTTAAGCTGGCTTTTGATGCACTGTAAGACTGAATAGTAACAATTTGATGTATTAAATTAGTTACAACTTAAATACCTGTTATAAGTTCATACGCCTTTATTTTTTTGAGTAGTTTGAAGAAGTTTGTTTTTCCAAGTTATCAGTACTTGAATATATTGGTTAGTTTCTGACATTGCCCTCAAATAATTTGAGTCGACACTGACATCGCGTACATGCCTACGTACGTATGTGCCTACGTGCGCCACCTGTTTCTTCATGAGGTGCTGGAACCATCTTGGATTCCTTGCTTCCAGTGCGAATGGCCGCTCATTATTCCAAAAAAACTTGTGGAACATTAATATCCAAACAGAAATAAAATCATTTTTTGCTGCCTTTGACGCTGTACAAAGGAGGACGTGCTATGGCATGTTACAGACTTTTGAACTGGAACAGCTAATGCTCTGCACTTGGCTAGCTGCCTTTACCACTATTGCAGCAATTTTGTCTTCAGGAGCGCTTTTTTGGTAAGTTTTATTTTTTCTGAAACAGTATTTCTCGCATTTAAGATTTACATGCATGACATGAGTCATTTTATCCATGTTACCTAATGTAAACAAAGGTTCCAGTGTATGGTCTTGGTGGCAGTGGCCCCAAAGTGTGTTTTGTATGAATAATGCTAATAAGCTCACATTTAGAATAACACATTATTAGTCCCAGCAGAGGTGCGCACTGCTCATACTTTTCTAAGCTCCTACTATTTTAAAAGAAGGATTTAGAAGGCACTTCTGAAGTGCTAAACAGACTTGCAGATTATAAACTGCCTTGTGGATAAATTGTTGAATCAATGTGCAGTGCTACGCTGCTTCACACTTGGCGCATACCTGGATATCGACTCTGGCTAACCTGTTAGGCTAACTGGTGGAACTTGAAACCTATGTTCAGTTCTCTGGAATTGTTGGTGCGTTTCTAGTAATATTTGGACATATTGAAACTGGGGCATCAAAATTGTAGGCGCAGGATGATATTTACAAAAGCAGTGATTAATCATTACATAATTACATTTACCATTAATTAGGCGGAAGAACTTAGTTTGCATTGCAAATAGTTTTGTATACTAAGTTGAAATGTAGAATCTTCTGAACTGTAAAATTGTTGTGCCTGGTCTATTTTAGGTTAACTTGAGGGTGAATCCATCAATAATATATATACCAAACAGTTTTTTTCCCTTTTATTTTATTCTGAACCCCAGTGTACATTAATGAAAGACCCAGAATTTTGACTTTATTTTTTATTTTTGCTTTCTTATGTTATGTTGAAATGAAGTGAAGTACTTGTGTTATTAGTTACGGCTTAGTTGAGTTCTGGGCTAGTTATGTTTCATCCATGTCTCCTTGGGTATGTCTCTTCTCTGTTCTCTGTGTAGTCTGCCTTGTCTTCTTTGTTTTACTTGCCAGGGCAGAAGTAAAGTTTCTGCCTAATTTCCCAAGGGGTGAAGATGCTGTTGCCTTGACCAGCTAAGACTACAGATTATGGACGAAGTCAAGAAAAGTGAAAAGAATTACGTCCTGATTACAATGATGTTGATGCACACCAATTTGGCTTTGTGACGCAAAGAGATCATCAGCGTTGACCTAACAGTAGGTCAGATCATGCATTGCTGGCCTGCTCTGACCTAACAGTAGGTCAGATCATGCATTGCTGGCCTGCTCTGAAATTGGAGTCCCAGGTAAGAATGTATATAGATGTGTCTAACAAGATGTATTTTATATTGACTTCTGTTATCTGGCTTGTCTGAACAAATTATCCCTTGGTAGTGTGAGGATTTTGATGTATTTTGCAAAGATTTGTAGACTAATTGAAACTTGTAAATGTAAATTTATCCGGTGTGTTCAGATCTGTACATAATTCCACAGGATTACAAACCTCTACCTGAAGAACCACTTTTATGCTGTGTTGCACCAATATGCTCCAGAGCTTATTCAGAAAGACAGATGCTCGCACAGGAAAGGTGTCTGATGTTCGGTCTCAGCTCTTCAGAAGCTATAATCTCCAGGTTAGTGGGGTTTTGGCTTGTTTTTGAGCTTTTTGATTTAATCTGATCAATTTTTCATACATTTTCCATACATCACTGTACAAATTGAACCCCCCCAAAAAACAAAAAACAAAAAAAAAAAACAGAACTCCTACTGCCTTTCTGTAGTTATTGCCACGAAGAGGTTTCTGAGCTAGGAATAATCCAGAAATGTGACTTATATAGATGAAACTAACAGAAATAGGAATGCACTAACATATAGTCATTTTGTTTTCTGAAGATGATGCAGTCGGATGAATCAGATATTAGTGAAGCGCCTTATGATTGCCAATTCCAGCAATGCATCATTCTTCTGCCCTGAGAGGATTGTAGTTTTGGTTGAGGGTAACACTGAGGTTGGTGCGTTTCTAGTAATTTTGGACTGACTTACACCCTGCATCAAAGCTACCCAAAACATCTGTCCAACACATTTGACTTTATTCAGAAAGTTTCGGTAGGTCTGGAGGATGGGGGGTTGAAGCCCAAAGTGCTGAGTCTCAAAAATGACCTTTTAGCAGCAGAGGCTCCTACGCAGTCCTCAAGTGCTTGTTAAAGCAAATAATTCAGTTTGTCATTTTTCCAAGTCTGGATAGGTTTAAAAAAAGAGAATAGAATAAAGAAAATGTTGGCTTTTGCAGACTCTGCATGTTTGGCTTTTAGATAATCAAAGTAAAAGGGGAAGGTCATTTTTTTTCCCCCATCAGCACTTGTGTTTTAGTTGGTTGTGATTCTGTATTTTAGTCACATAACTGTTAATCCATACAGAAAATAAAGGACAATCTCACTACTATTCTAGCTTCTAGGTGGGGATCTTAAACGTCACTTAAGGAATGTTCCTCCTGAACTACTCATAACTGACATAAGGCACTAAGGAGATTATAAGCCTTTGTTTTATATGTTTCTAAAGAAGTGTTTTTCTATTTAAGGTTGTATTGCTCTGTTGTTGAGAGCATGATTGCACTCTACAAAGGTGCATATTGGTTTCAGCAGTAACCCTTTGCTGTTTTTTTCAAAATCATAGCATTGGCATATTAAAATGTTACCAGTAATATTTCAGTGGATTAGCTGCACTGCAATTTACTTTCATTCAGTTTTCTCACCTATTAATGCTGTCATGATCTTGGGTCTTTGACCCAGCGTTTTGTGTTTTCTATTATCATGATGTATTTTGGTTCTGGTTTTCTATTTCTTTGGGTTTTGGTTCTGTTCTTCCTCAGTTTAGTATTTAGTCTTTTCTGCCTGTGTATTCCTGTGTTAAGTCCGCGTTTCTTAGTCTGTGTCTTTCCATGTGTGAGTTCCTGTTTTGTTTTGTAGGTCTGTGTCTCTCGTCAGTGTTTCTAGTTTCACTCCCCTTGTCTCGTTATGTCCTATTACTCCCAGCCATGCCTCCCTCCTGTTTCTCATTCCCTGATTGCCCTGTGTGTATTTAAGCCCTGTGTTTTCTCGTGTGCGTTGCTGGTTCATCTGCGTATCGCCCTCTGTTGTCTCGGCGTGTCTTCCTGTATCTGTGTTTCATGTCTCAAGATTTCAGGTTTGTTTTTGCTTAGCTTTTCCCAGTTTAGGTTACTCTTTGGTTTAGGTTTTTGTCTACCACGTTCCTGTTTGTTTCACCCTTCATGTAAATAAAGCTCGCTAACTTCTGAAGCAGCCTGCATCTTGGGTCCTTAATGATTCACACACAGCTTGCCCCGGCAATCCGTGACAAATGCAGCATTTTATCTTTTCCTTTCATTTGTTTTTTTTGATAAAAACACCATACTCATGTGTTAATCAAATCTGAATACTGTTAAAACATGTTGTGAAATTCTTTATTTCTAATATTGTGACCTTGTGCCTAAACTGGATATTTCTGAAATTATCCCCTACATTTTGTGGTTTTATTTCTTTGGGCTTGCCAGAGATCAAAAAAACTTATGAACACGCATGCAAGGAAATGTAATTTGTCATAGTGAAAGAGGATCTCAGTGGTATCCCCTTGCTATGTGTTTTTTTTTTTTTTTTTTTTTTTTTTTTAATACATATAACCAGGTTTCTTTGTTAGATTTATTAAAGTAACCAGTAAGTAACTTGTAATCAAAGAAGTAAAACAGACCATCAGTTGCTACATACGGGACAGACATGACTGGGGGATAGGACAGGGAGAAAGAATGAA
>NC_138957.1:2730000-2932500 GCF_965226115.1 Aulonocara stuartgranti | reverse complement strand
TGTAATTAATCTCTGAGATTATAACTCATACAAGCACACATGTTATGATCGTTGGTGTCACAAAGACATACTGTTGTTGGGGTGTTTTTTTGTTTGACCCATACTAAGCCAAAAAAAAAAGTCATTAGTTTAGTGTCTGCTACCTTAAATAGTTCTTACTTGATGTTGTTAGTGATGGTTCAGACATCTAAGGACCACAATTAGCTAAAACATTGGACTTCTGTGGAGGTTGCCTGTAGCAATGTGATCTGTAGTTTGACATAATTCTTACTCAGCTCTTGTTTTAAAGCCACAGACTGCAGTGTCAGGTCTCAATTTTAAGGCCAATATGATAAACTTGATCTACCCCATCACTTGTAGATTCATTATTTGAAATCCAAATAAAATCAAACCACTCATGAAGATCCTGTGGAAAGTCCTCTGCAAAGCAAAGCAACCCCAGGGTGAAAAGTCAACGAAGACAAACAAAGATGAAGACTCTTGGTAGACTTTGGGGCCCTTATTTATTGGTGAGGAGTCATCACTACTCTTCCTTTTATGTAAATTTCCATATTTTTAATCTTCAAATTTTTTCAGTCCCTGTCTTAAACCCTATTTTATTCCCCCAACTATGTCTGAATTGTTTCCTTTACCAAACAAATACTTAATAGATGTGTTTATGCATGTCCTACTTTTATCAGTGCACCATTTTAGACCATTTTGCATCCTTCATGGTATTAAACACTTGTGTTGCATCACTTTTTGGGCACTACTCCCAGACTCTCATTGCAGCTATTTTGATAGATCTGTGCTGTAGTATTTATGTGATAATGATTGTTTCACTTGCTTCATAGTAGGAATACTCCATTTCACTTGGCAGTTCTATGACTTTTAAACCCGGTTGCACTACCAGATAAATCTCTGTAAATCTTACTAATTGGGGTTTCTGCCACTTCAGACAGTATAATGACCAGGTGCATTTTCAAATCGGCCAAATTCTACCAACTGTAAGGCACAAACCATTCAATATAGACCACAGCAGTCAAGGTTACCCACCAGTCTGAAACATTAGGGGGGCGATCGTGGCTCAAGAGTTGGGAGTTCGCCTTGTAATTGGAAGGTTGCCGGTTCGAGCCCCGGCTTGGACAGTCTCGGTCGTTGTGTCCTTGGGCAAGACACTTCACCCGTTGCCTACTGGTGGTGGTCAGAGGGCCCGGTGGCGCCAATGTCCGACAGCCTCGCCTCTGTCAGTGCGCCCCAGGGTGGCTGTGGCTACAATGTAGCTTGCCATCACCAGTGTGTGAATATGGTAAATGGCCTGCATTTGGATAGCGCTTTTCTAGTCCCTAAGGACCCCAAAGCGCTTCACACTACATTCAGTCATTCACCCATTCACACACACATTCACACACTGGCGATGGCAAGCTACATTGTAGCCACAGCTGCCCTGGGGCGCACTGACAGAGGCGAGGCTGCCGGACACTGGTGCCACCTGGCCCTCTGACCACCACATCCACTGGAAATGTAAAGCGCTTTGGGGTCCTTAGGGACTAGTAAAGCGCTATATAAATACAGGCCATTTACCATTAGGTCTTAAAGCAACCACTGCACATCAACAAGTGTTCATATAAATAGTGTAAGCTCTCATACAAATGTAGATAATAAGTGAACTAAGTATATAGGTCAAAAACAATTTAAGTATGTCAGTCAACTGCTTAACATTGTAATTTCAATCCTTAAAGCACTCCAGTACAAGTATGTAGTGTATACAAATTGCGGAGGTTAATTCCTATTTTGTTGTTGTGACATGCACAGTTATTGATATAAAAACCACTGTTTTGCTAGCAAAATTTCAACCACATGGTTGCACAATCTATCAAAAGAATGCGTTAGCTGATTTGTAGACAAAGGAAGAGAATATAGTTTGGAATAAGAATTTGTGTTATTTATCCCATCTTCACATGCACTTACAGGTAATTCTTAAGGGTTCCAGTATTCCTGGATAACATAATCATAACATAATCCATTGAACTGCACTATTGAGCTAAGTCACATCACAGGGATTAAAGACAGCTATTAAAATTAAATCCACTTATATTTACCAAAGGATGACATAAAACTTCAATTGGAGTTTGGGCTTTAGGAGTTTCATTTTGATTTTGATGGGATTTTCTGATCCTTTAAATAAAGCCACAAAAGAGCTCTCCAGCTGCTACGAAGCTAAATTAATGTTTTATGCAATAGGAATTGGGAGACAGCAGGAGTCCACGATAAAGTGATGGTTTATCACCATCAGTTTATGTGAGACCAAAAGACATGCTAATGGCATGTTCATACTGCTGACCAACTAAAAAAAGAAATACTTTAAATGGATTCTATACAGGAGTAAATACAGCATATATAAGTGAGTGATAGTGAGTCATGCTTCCTTATTTTTTCAGTGGTCTTTTTTTTAAATGACAGTGATGGCAAAGGTTGAAAAGATCTTTCTTTTTAACAGTTCTTATAATCAACTCCTACTTCATCTCCAAGGTGGGCCATTTATATGGATACACATTAACATGGGAATGGTTAGTGATATTAAAGTCCTGTTTGTGGCACATTAGAATATGTGAGGGGGGCAAACTCCTCAAGATGGGTGGAGACCATGGTGGCCATTTAGAAGTCGGCCATCTTGGATACTTTTGTTTTTTTTCAATAGGAAGAGGGCCATGTGACACATCAAACTTATCGGTAATGTCACAACTACAACTTTAAAATATATTTATTTTTACACATCAAAAGGCTGTAAAAAACATCATTTCACAAACATGCCATGTTTATGTAAAAGATACAACAGTGGCAGTATAGTTTTATGCTGTAAATACATGTCTAAAATTCCATGCATTGAGTATAATTCAATTCAATTCAATTTTATTTATTCAGCGCCAAATCACAACAACAGGCGCTTTATATTGTAATGTAGACCCTACAATAATACATACAGAGAAAAACCCAACAATCATATGACCCCCTATGAGCAGCACTTTGGCGACAGTGGGAAGGAAAAACTCCCTTTTAACAGGAAGAAACCTCCAGCAGAACCAGGCTCAGGGAGGGGCGGGGCCATCTGTTGCGACCGGTTGGGGTGAGAGAAGGAAGACAGGATAAAGACATGCAAACATATAAAAAGACAAGTAGTGGTAAAAAATAGTATGAATATTTTTCTATAAATATATAACATCTGCAAGTAGTGGTAAACGGTCTGTAGGCATGATTACAGTAAGCTCACCCATGGTGTCTTGATGCATTCTCAATCATCCAGGAAAGTAAATCTCCAAAAAGTTGATTCTGTTCATCTGGACATAGCGTTTTGTGGGAGAAACGGTTCGTCACTCACCCAAATGACTTCTTCAGTCTCAGCTGACTGCAGTTGAGTTACATCTGTCTTCACTTGCATCCCAGTCACGGAAGCATTGGAGGTAGTCCGTAAGAGATCACAGGATGACACCAACCTCAGCAACAGGACCACTCTCAGCATCGACCAAGTGTGTTTGCTTTTGGAACTGTGTCTTCATTCCACCTACTTCACAGACAAGGGTCAGTTCTACAGGCAGAAACATGGGTGTGCCATGGGTTCCCCAGTTTCACCCATCGTGGCCAATTTGTACATGGAAGAAGTGGAAAAGAGGGCTTTGCTATCCTACCCTGGAACACCACCAAGCCATTGGTTCAGATATGTGGATGACACCTGGGTGAAAATCAAATCTCAGGACGTACCACAATTCACGGATCACATTAACTCGGTGGACCGACACATCAAATTCACCAGGGAGGATATGAAAAGTGGCAGGAGGGGGGTCTAAGGGCCCATCTGTCACCATCTTATAATGCTGTGATTGCAGCCATTCTCCAACTCTCTGTGAAGAGGGGAAAAAAGAGAAAAAAAAATCCTGTGCCTTCAACTGCTGATCCCACTCCTGACACCACTTGTGATGGACCGAGCAGTGAAGGAAACTTAGGCACAGGTTAAAGTCCAAAAAATTATTTTTTATTTAACCCAAAAAACATAATTGGCTTACTCATGCAAAAAGAATCAAAATCTTGGGCCCATAAAAGAGGTCAAACTAACAAAACTCTACTCAAAGTTGACAACACAACCGATAACACAAACAAACTGACCTAACTTAATGAGACAAAGGGGAAACTTAAATAGTGGCTGATCAGCCCACAAAAACAGGAAAAGGGGTAAAACACACAAAACCTAACTAAACCAAACATAATGAACTCCAATTCCCCCCATGGTCCTGAGTTATGGCGTGAACCAATTTGTAGCCTTCCTTTAAAGCTCGCTCCGCCCCTTTTCCACCTCTTGGCTCCTTAATCAAGGGACTGGAACGGCTGCAACTAAGGTAACTCAGAAAACAAAAGATTAATCATACATAACAGTGTAAACTAAAATGTGCGCACTTATTTTAGAATGCAGCGTTATGTGGATATGTGAATTAACTAAACCAAAACCAGTTTTTTATTGTCCTGTAAATAAATTCCTATATTTAAAGAAAAAAAAATGTGAATGCAATGTTACTTATAAGCCTCTACACTAACATGGTGGGTATTACCACTGTGTGGCTGTAAGTGCAGCCATCACACACTCCCCCTCTTCAGATCTCTCCCTGGGACAGCGAGAGAGACAGTCTGCAGTGCAGTTATCCTTGCCGGGGATGTGGTTGATGGTGAACCGGAATGGCTGGATTGCAAGGTACCATCGCGTGATCCTTCCATTTGTGTCCTTCATTCTCTCTATCCATTGAAGAGCCTTGTGGTCTGTTTCCAATATGAACTCCCGTCCGAGAAGATAATACCTAAAGGAGTCCAGGGCCCATTTGATGGCAAGTCCCTCCTTCTCGATGGTTGAGTACCGCACTTCCCTCGGAAACAGCTTGCGGCTGATGAAGGCCACTGGATGACGCTCTCCAGGCAGTCCCTGTAACAGAACAGCTCCCAATCCTCTCTCTGAGGCATCAGTCTGAAGAATGAAATTTCTCTCAAAATCAGGGCTCTGCAAGACTGGGCTCCTACTCAGAGATTGTCGTAGGTCCTGAAAAGCCATCTTAGCCTCCTCTGTCCAGGTGATCTTATTGGGACTTCGGGCACCAGTCAAATCCGTCAGAAGAGCTGCCCTGGCGGAGAAATGAGGGATAAACCGATGATAGAATCCTGCCATACCTAAAAATGATCTCAGCTGTTTTCTGGTCTCTGGCAAGGGACAGGATTCTATGGCAGTGACCTTATTGACTTGAGGTTTTATTACTCCATGTCCAATCACAAACCCAAGGTACTCGGTTTCAGCCTTAGCAATGGCACACTTAGCTGGATTAACAGTCAACCCTGCAGACTGAAGACGCCCCAATACCTTCTCCAGGTGTTTCAGGTGTTCTTCCCAGGTAGAACTGAAAATCACTATGTCATCAAGGTAGGCTGCAGCAAAATCAGACATGTCAGACAGTATCTGGTCCATCAGTCTCTGGAATGTTGCCGGGGCACCATGCAGTCCAAAGGGCATGACTTTAAACTGGAACAAGCCCCACAGGGTCCGGAAAGCAGTCAGCTCTTTTGAGCGCTTAGTCAGTGGTACCTGCCAATAACCCTTGCAGAGGTCTATTGTTGTCAGGTATCTGGCCTTCCCAAGACGCTCAACCATGTCATCAATGCGGGGAGTTGGATATGAATCAAATTGTGATATTGCATTCAGGTACCTGAAGTCTATGCAGAAACGGATACTGCCATCCTTCTTTGGCACCAGGACCACCGGGTGGCACCACTCGCTCTTCGAGGCTTCAGTGATTCCTAGTGACAACATCAGGTCGATCTCCTCTTTCAACGGGATCAGTAGACGCTCAGGTATCCTGTAACTCATTCTCCTCACAGAAGCTCCATCTTTCAACACAATGTCATGTTCCACAATGTCCGTTCTACCAGGATTTTCACTGAACACATCTAATTTACACAGGTTTCTCACCTGAGCCTGTCTTTCCTCAGGAAGATGGTTTAGATCCAGGTCCTGAGGAGTGGGTTTTGGCAGATACTGATCATCCACTTCCTCCTCCTCCGAAACCTCCCGGATCAGAAAGACATCTGCTTTTGGTCTCTCCACCCATTCCTTAAGCAGGTTAATGTGCAGTACTGTGCTGGAGCGGGGCTGATCTGGAATAGCGACCTTATAGGTTGTTTGTCCAAGTTTCTTTTGGACCTCATATGGCCCTTGCCACTTTGCTAACAGCTTACTGTCATCACTTGGAAGAAGCACCAGCACCTTCTCACCAGGACTGAAGGATCTTTGCCGAGCTGACTGGTCGTACCAGGCCTTCTGGTGCTGCTGTGCTTCCGCTTTGTGGGCTTGGGCCAGCTCCGTCATCTTCTCCAACCGTTCCCGCATCTGGACAACATAAGAGACAACATTGACAGCCTGTGATCTTTCTTGGTCACCCTCCCAAGTCTCCCTTAGAAGAGACAAGGGGCCTCGTACCTCATGGCCATACAATAGTTCGAAAGGTGAAAAACCTGTAGAAGCCTGGGGTACTTCTCTATATGCAAAGAGGAGGTAGGGCAGCCACTGATCCCAGTCTGTACCAGTTTCATTGACAAATTTGCGTAACATTTGTTTCAGAGTCTGATAGAAGCGCTCTGTTAGGCCATCTGTCTGAGGGTGGTATGGCGTTGTCCTCAGGCTCTTAATCCCAAGGAGCTGGTACACCTGCTTCAACAAAGTGGACATAAAGTTAGTGCCACGGTCAGTAAGAATCTCATGAGGAAAACCAACCCTTGAGAAGAACTGTATGAGACAGAGGGCGACTGCTTTGGCTTTTATTGATCTCAAAGGAAAGACCTCTGGATACTTTGTAGCGTAATCTGTCACAACCAGCATGTAACGGTTGCCTGCCTTGCTCCTTTCTAGAGGACCAACAATGTCCATTCCTAGCCGTTCAAATGGAGTGCTGATAATTGGTAGAGACTGGAGAGGAGCTCTGGAGGGGATTTTAAGAGAAGACTTCTGGCACTGAGGGCAGCTTTTACAGAACAGCTTTTACAGTTACATCTGAGCGCACACCAGGCCAATAAAAATATTTTCTAATGCGGGCCATGGTTTTGTGCTTTCCCAAGTGGCCAGCCCATGGAATGGAGTGTCCTAAGGAGAGCACCACCTTCTGGACTGCTCTAGGAACCACCAACTGCAATGCTGAACCCTGCTGACGATACAGAATGCCATCTTTCAGCAGAAACTCCCCCTTGCTGTTCAATTCTTGCTCAGTCCCTTGACTCCTCTCTGCAGCTTTCTGGAACAGAGATGTTAGAGATGGATCGTCATGTTGCATTTCAATAATATTAACAGGGATTTTTAAACCCAAAGGTAACTCAGGCTCTGTGCTAGGAGCTTCTCGAACAGCAGTATGTAGAAACTTCTCTTGCCTTCTCTGTTCACGTGACTTACGAGACTTCCCGGGTGCAGTCTCTATGTCCGCATCATAGAAGGGCAAGGCACGGAGTGGGTGTAGGGACTCCTCTTTCTTCTTAGCTTGAGCTCTTGTTACTGCAACATTGCATGTATGACTAGGATTCAGCAAGTCAAACAACACAGGCAGATCTCGACCCAGCACTACTGGAAATGGCAGATTCTCTGCAACACCAATATTTAGAATATACGTTTGTCCTTGTACCTTGATGTACAGATCTGCTGTTGGATATGATCTCTCATCTCCATGAATGCAGCGAACAGGGATTGTCTCCACATTAACTTTATTTGCAGGTACAAAGTCTCGGTGCACAAAAGTCTGAGTACTTCCGGAGTCAACAAGGGCCTTTAATGGTTTCCCATCAACCTCAACTAAGGTCATTTTGAAACCATTCTCAAACTCCACTTTAGGCTCCACACTTTGTCGGGGCACAAAACACATCCGAGTTATTTTTGTAGAATTCTTTGGGCACATAGGTTTTGTGTGGCCCTCCATCCCACACAAATAACAAATCACAGTCTTGGGTGGAGGTCTTGACGGCATATTGACAGACTGGCTCTTTGGAGGTTTACTCACCCCTGCTTTCTGGTAGTGAGGGACAGATTTTGAACCACCTCTCATTTTCCATGCTGTGTGGCTCCATGGCTGTCCTTTTCTCCGTGCTGCCACAAACGCATCAGCCAGCTCTGCAGCCGCCGCTGCAGAGTTTGGATTGCGTTATTTAATCCATATCTGTAACTCAGGAGACAGCATTCTCAAGTATTGTTCTAAAATTAATATTTCACTAACCTCATGCATCGTTTTTCCTTTTGGCTTCACCCACTTCTCATATAACTCTTTCAATCTTGCATATAGTTCTTTTGGATTCTCATCAGGTTTTACCTCCAGTGAATGGAATCTCAGTCTATATGTCTCAGGATTAATGTCATATTTTTGAAGGATAGCTGCTTTAACTTTGTCATAGTCTAGAGAGTCATCCATATCCATATGAACATACGCACCTCTTGCTTTGCCAGTGAGTAAAGGAATCAGATGAAAAACCCAGTCCATTTTTTGCCACCGGCAAACCACAGCCATGCGTTCAAATGTTGTTTAAAAAATGTTCAATATCATCCTCCTCTGTCAATATTTCCAGCCTGAGTTCATAAAAGCGAGACTGACCTGACTGAGGATGTATTTGCTCATTACTGGAGCCAGCACAGGGAGGATCCTCCTCTTCAAAGGACTCTACCTCTGGTTGTTCAGGTTCCTCCATTTGAGGCTCAGGGACCGGGGAGGTACGAGCTTGCACTTCTACCTGCAACAGCTGAAACTGATGTTGCAGTGCTCTAAAGCGCTGTTCCTGGCGGGTAAACTCCTCCCTTCTTCTTGCTTCCTGGGCCTCCTGCTGACCCATATGAGAACGAAGCATGGAAATCAGTTCTGACATTGTCAGCTCCTTACCTTGGCTCTCAGTACTATCCACCCCTCCAGAGGCTCCATTTTCCTCTCCTCCTTCTACTTGCTCTACCACTCCAACTGGCTGGTTTTGACAATCTCCTTTTGCTCCTCTGCCACTCCTTCCCATTCTGTGCATGGCTTGATGAGTGAAGAGGGGAAAAAAGAGAAAAAAAAATCCTGTGCCTTCAACTGCTGATCCCACTCCTGACACCACTTGTGATGGACCGAGCAGTGAAGGAAACTTAGGCACAGGTTAAAGTCCAAAAAATTATTTTTTATTTAACCCAAAAAACATAATTGGTTAACTCATGCAAAAAGAATCAAAATCTTGGGCCCATAAAAGAGGTCAAACTAACAAAACTCTACTCAAAGTTGCCAACACAACTGATAACTCAAACAAACTGACCTAACTTAATGAGACAAAGGGGAAACTTAAATAGTGGCTGATCAGCCCACAAAAACAGGAAAAGGGGTAAAACACACAAAACCTAACTAAACCAAACATAATGAACTCCAATTCCCCCCCGTGGTCCTGAGTTATGGCGTGAACCAATTTGTAGCCTTCCTTTAAAGCTCGCTCCGCCCCTTTTCCACCTCTTGGCTCCTTAATCAAGGGACTGGAACAGCTGCAACTAAGGTAACTCAGAAAACAGAAGATTAATCATACATAACAGTGTAAACTAAAATGTGCGCACTTATTTTAGAATGCAGCGTTAGGACTAGGAGGAGGAGTTGGCCGTCCGACTGCGGTCTGGAGTGTGGAGCCTTCCTGCTGCTGCGGAGTCGGGGCGGTCTGCCTCCCCCCACCGCAGGGAAAAGGGAAACACCACCTGGGTCTGGGTGCAGTTCCCCCCTCCAGGGGCGGGGGCACCTAGACCCGGTTTGTAGAGTACGCTTGGGGAGTGTGATCGTGTGTACAACGTCTCTTTATGTCTGTCTCCACGTTGGTTGAGTGTGGAGTAAGTGCATATGAGAGCATGAGGGTGGGAATGGATGTTTGTATCTGTGTGTGCCTGTATGTCTGTGTCTATATGTCAGGTTGGGTGTCAGGCGCCACCTCTCTGGGGACATCTCAGGCCCTCCAAGGTTTGGAGGCCTATCTCCCCCTACCACCACTTCCCCTGCCAGTGGCGGACCCCCTCAGACATCGGTGCATTGGTGGTTCTTTGTGTCCGGGGATGGGCGTCCAGGTACACACCGGCTCACTCCTTGGCGGCCGCTTATCGGGGCCTGGAGCCTGGGGCTCGCTCGGGCCACTTTGGAGGTGGGGTGCCCCCGGCCTCTCGGCCTGGGGCTCGGTCACTCAGGCGCAGCTGGCTGCCGGCGGAGCTCACGGGCGCGTCACTGCAACTCCCCCTGGCTTCTGCTCCGCAGCTGCTGAGTGAGCCCTCATCTGGGACTCTCCTCAGCTCTTTCCGGGACAGTGGCACAGCTGCCCCTCTGTTGGTCTTCCTTGGTCTCTTGTGTTCTGGGGGCCTCTGGATGTCTGGAGTTTTGATCTCCTCCACACCTGCTTCACGCCCTGGAGGACGGGGCTGTGGCCCCCCCACACCCTCTAGCAGATCATTACATGAAGGAACCTTTTAAAAAAACAAAAAACAAGCGTCCATGCTCACAGGTGTACACACAGGTGATCACACCCACAAACTACACCCTTTTTGGCTCCTACCTCAAAGCACACTGTGTTCTGTTGATCTTATGTGCTGCACAATAATGTTTAACATTTAGTATTTACTGTCATATTCCCATATATCATTGTGATGTTTATTCTATTACTCTTGTTCTCTTCTGCTTGCTTTCTTTTTTCTTTCTCAGCAGGTGATCCAGGTGATTGATATATGCATTTTTTTTTCTCTGCCCGTTCTGTTGGTTTTTGTCTTTTGCCCTTCTCCCCCGTCCCTCTTCTCAGCTGTTTCTCTTTCCCTCTTTCTTTCTCCCAGTCAAGTCTGTCCCGTATTCAGTAAGTGAAAATAAAATAAACAATAAAAGGTGAATCAAATGGACCATTACGGCAAGGCTGGGATGGTCAGTTTGGTAAAGTAAATCCGTTGGGCATCTTTCTTTGCCTTTAGACAACAATTCTGATGGCAAAAGAGCCAAACGGGACAGGCAAAAAAAAAAAAAAAAAAAGAATGCAGCCTTATGTGGATATGTGAATTAACTAAACCAAAACCAGTTATTTATTGTCCTGTCAATTAATTCCTATATTTAAAGAAAGAAATGTGAATGCAATGTTACTTATAAGCCTCCACACTAACATGGTGGGTATTACCACTGTGTGGCTGTAAGTGCAGCCATCACAGTACTCATGGCCATTGATCAGTGGTCTTTGATCAGTGGGTTTTGGTCAGTGGTTGTTTGTCCCTCCCTCACCCCTCCCTGAGCCTGGTTCTGCTGGAGATTTCTTCCTGTTAAAAGGGAGTGTTTCTTCCCACTGTCGCCAAAGTGCTTGTTCATAGGGGGTCATATGATTGTTTGGTTTTTCTCTGTATCTATTATTGTAGGGTCTACATTACAATATAAAGCGCCTTGAGGCGACTGTTGTTGTGAAGTGGCGCTGTATAAATAACATTGAATTGAATTGAACTGAATTGAACAGATGAGGACTCAGCAGGCGGAGGAGGATTGGCTGGCTTGGCTGAGCTCCCAGTGGACGCAGGAGTGAGATCCTCCGGGGGTCCAGAGAACATTAAGTCCTCCAGCGCACTCTCCGGTTAGGGCCTGGGTTAATTTCCTAGAGGCCCCTGTAAGTCCCTGAATAAATAGTTTTGGAACCTTCTAATCTTGGGTTAACATTATCTGTCCGTAATTTATTGGACTCCGAAGGAGCATGAAAAAAAAGTCTGTCACTCACCAAAACCGGCTGCTCTGGGGAAGTCCTGGATTCTGACTGTGGTGAGGAGCACCAATGGCGTGGATACCACCACAGTGGAACCGAAGTGGCAGAGCTGATGGCTGGCTGCTGCAATGACGGGCTCTTCAGGTTGCAAAGAAATCTTGTTTACTTTCACCATTCTGTGTCAGAATGTGAGACTTTGCAGAGACCCTTTTAAAGTATTCTAGTTAATGTCCTTCAGTGTCCATGTCTTGCATTTATTTTGCTTCCTTTGTATCTTTCCTTTTCTCAGGGAAGAAACAAACTAAGGTTTAACAAAAAGTGAGCCGTTTATTTGGCTGAAAAAAAACAAGGCAGGGTGACTAGGGGTGAGAACTAAACTAAAACCTAAACTGGCAAAAATGAACTATGAAAACTCAAACACGAACATGGAACTGAACCCGAACATGCAAACATAAACGTGAAAATGTCCAACCATGAACATGAACCTGAGTAGAATCAAAAACTCTGTGACTTGATGAGACTTGACATGAAAATGAACAGACGACCCAACAAGGAACAGAAGGAAAAAGAGGACTTAAATAAACAGGAGGGTGATGAGGGAAGTGGAAACACAGCTGACAAATGAACGTGATGCCACAGGGGAAAATAAAACTAAACACATTGAATATGGAGACACCGGACTCTTCAAAATAAAAGAGGAAACATGGAGAGAAAGACATGACAACACAAGCTTGACAATATGGAACACACAGACATAAAACACATGACAGACTGGGGAGACACGGGACACAAGGAGAAACACAGGAGAACAGATAAGGGAGAAGAGATGAGGACAGGAAAAAGACTCATAAATCAGGAAACATAGATGAAACAAATCTAGAATAAAACTCAACTAAATCCTAGCTAATAATAATGACACGAGAACTCAACATATTTCCAATATAATATAAGAAATAAAAAATACAAAAGAAACTCAAAATGCTGGGTCACAGTCCCAATTTTTCTGCAGTTTTGGCCTCTGAGGCTTCAACAAAGGACATCTACTTCTCAAACATTGATCATTTCTCTCATCCTGTCTTAATGTCAAAACTTGTCTCTCAACCTGTTCCTGCTCGCAGGGTGGTTCAGACCTTGCCTTCCCCTTCAACCAGTTCCTTGGGTGAGGGTGTCTGGGGCCCAGCCAGTCTCTGTACCAGTTCCTCGGGTGGCCCGGGCTCAGCAGGTTCTTACACCCATGCCAGTTCCTCGGGCAGGGGCAGCAAGTGCCCAGCCATCACCTGATCCTATGCCTGCTCCCAGGGCAAGGGCAGCTGAGGCCCAGTCCACTCCTGCACCTGCACCTGTTCCTCGAGTGGGGGTGGCTGGTTTCCAGCTGGCTCCTGTGCCTTCCCCTGTGCCTAGGGCGAGGGCAGCCAGGACCAATCCCATCTCTGCAGCTGTACCTGTTCCTAGGGTGGGGACAGCTAGGGTTCAGCCAATTCCTCCACCCATGGCGGTGCCAAAGGACAGGCGGACCACTCTTCAACACGCTGCTGGCCACACAGCCAACCTCCTGAACTGATTCGTCTCAGCTGCTGGCAACGCGGCCGCACTCCTGAACTTTCTTTTTGGACTCCCCAACCTTATAAACAACACATTTTACATTTGGAATTTACACCTACTGGCCAGTGATCACACTTTCAGTGATGAGAATGTATACTAGGGGTGGGTTTAAAAATGGATTTCTCAGATCCAAATTGATTCTAGTTTAATAATGCAATATAAATTCATTAAATCCTGAATCATTTTTTTAAAATAAATGTATTTTGCCAGAAACACCAGAATCTCAGGTTAAAGCTCAAAAGACTATTGTTAAAACCTCCAAACAGCTAAAACAGCAAACGATTAACCCTTGTGTGGTGTTCATATTTTTGTTACTCAGCCAGTGTTCATGGGTCTGGTGGACCCGCTAGAGTTTTGGCTTTCCAAATTAACACTATCAAACAATTTTATGTTAAATTACTCAACAGATGTTTACTTCATCCCAATTACAAACCATATGAACAGCAAACATGGTTAATTTTTTCCCTTTACCTTTGTTAGATCACGTTTATGAATTAATGTGCTTCTTGGGTTTTTTTTGTTTTTTTTTTTTATAAAATGTTATAAAAAAAAAAAATCAGTTATAATCAAGTGGAGTGAGTGGAAAGACACAACACATTTACACGTGAAGCAATATGTTTCACAACTAAATGGGATCAGCTGCTCATCAATGGTGACATTAGGCCCAGGGTTGTAAAACAGGGGGAGGTGGTGCACACACTTATCCCACACTGTCCTGATGGCAGCTAGCTTGTCTCTCTGCCGTCGAGCTGGTCTGTCGTCTCGGTTATCAAAATGGATAATCCTGGAAATTTTGTGGAAGTTTTCCAGAGACATTGATGCACGGAAAGGTTCTTGCCGGTTTCTGCATCCCACAGGGATTCTGTGGATTCCCCTTTGGACCTGAAAACTCCAGCAAGGATAAAAACCCCAAAGTAGGCCTTTGGGGTTCTTAGATGAATTTGGTCCATCTCCTTCCACCTCTCTCCAAAAACACACCTTCCTTCTAGATTACTGCAATCCAGAATAATTTTCTGGATGGAATCTGGGATGAAAAGCTCAAATGAAGACTTGATGTCCTGCACATGAGTAACTGTCAGCCGTGTTGGCCCTGGCTTATCACAGTAACAGCCCTGCAGGGTGGCTCATTTCTTGGGCAAGAAGACCATCCAATTTCACCAGTTATTGACATCCATATTTCTTCACTTGCTGTCTGGTGGGCTTGTTCTGGTCCTGGAGCTGGCAGCAGATGGGGTACTCGTCTTCGTTTTGTTACTAAATGGTGCTCAACCTCATCCTCTTCTTCAAAGTCACTGTCAGACTCTGAATTTTCAGAAATGTGAAATATTCTGAAACCTCTTTGTCAACATCATCATCCGAAGCCCCTCTCTCTTCCAAAATCAATTGGATGGCCCTCGCAGCAGATAATCTTTTGCCATCTTGATCAGTTGTCATAAAGAACCACACTGACAAAGTCTTATTTATAGTATTATGCCCCTAATTTGCAGGTGGGACAGGGTATGAAAAAATAAAATTTGGATCCCTCAAGAAAGAGGGTAAAATGTGTGGGAATGTAAGAGCAGACAACAATGTTGCAACTTTGTGCTGGAGGGGAAGAAAACACTATCAGCAGCACCAGAAAGGAGGAAGACAGAGTGTGGGAACACAGGACCTACACTTTCAACACTTTTATTAGAATAGAATAGAATAGAATAGAATACTTTTATTTGTCAATTTCTTCAAATGTACTTGCCATACAAAGGAATTGAAATTACGTTTCACACTGTCCCATGCGTAGACATTGACAACAATAAGGTGCAGATGCACAACAAAAACAGCCCTAACAATAAAGTAATAAATAGTAATATAATAATATAAATAGTGCTAAAAGAAATACTAAAAATATATATATAGTAGCAGGTGTGTGGAATTGCAATGCAAGTCAGGAATGTTTTCAGTTCTTGGTTCAGAGAGTGTTTCCTTGTTGGAGAGTGTGCGTGGGTGGGTGGGTGGGGGGGAGTAGAGTCCAATCTGTCTTCCTATACTTCTGCCAATCTGGTGATTCTGCTGGCTGGGAGTCGGGAGGGAAGAGAGTTCAGCAGTCTCACAGCCTGGTGGATGAAGCTGTTGGTGAGCCTGGTAGTGCGGGAGTGGAGACTTCTGTATCTCTTTCCAGAGGGCAGGAGGCTGAACAGACAGTGCGCGGGGTGGGTTGCATCGTTGACAATTGTGATGGCTTTGCGGGTGAGGCGAGTGGTGTAAATGTCTTGCAGGGAGGGGAGTGGTACACCAACTATCCTCTCAGCTGTTCTCACAATGCGTTGTAGAGCTTTTCTGTTATAGTCAATGCAGCTACCGCCCCACACAGTGATGCAGCTGGAGAGGATACTTTCAATAGTGCCTCTGTAGAATGTAGTCAGGATGGGTGGTGGAGCACTTGCCCGCTTGAGTTTGCGCAGGAAGTAGAGGCGCTGTTGTGCTTTCTTGGACAGTGATGCTGTGCTGGTGGTCCAAGAGAGGTCCTCACTGATGTGCACCCCCAGGAACTTGGTGCTGCTCACCCTCTCCACCGCAGCGCCGTCGATGGTCAATGGGGGGTGACAGGTGTGGCCTCTCTGGAAGTTGACAATAATCTCCTTGGTCTTACTGACATTTAGCAGGAGGTTGTTGTCTCTGCACCACATGGTCAGGAGCTCAACCTCTTTCCTGTAGTGGGTCTCATCGCCCTTGGTGATGAGCCCCACCAGCGTTGTGTCGTCCGCAAACTTCACAAGGTGGTTGGAGCTGTAGGTTGGTGTGCAGTCATGTGTCAACAGGGTGAAGAGCAGAGGACTGAGCACACAGCCTTGTGGAGCCCCCATGCTCAGGGTGATGCTGTTTGAGACCTTGTTGCCCACACGCAGCGCTTGAGGCCTCTGGCTGAGGAAATCCAGCAGCCAGTTGCTGAGGCCCAGTCTGTCCAGTTTACAGATGAGTTGTTGTGGTATTATGGTGTTGAATGCTGAGCTAAAGTCTATGAACAGCATTCTCACATATGAGTCTTTCTTGTCCAGATGAGTTAGGGCTGGGTGGAGGGCAGAGCAGATTGCATCCTCTGTGGATCGTTTCGCTCTGTATGCGAACTGGTGTGGGTCCAGGGTGGGAGGTAGGGTGGATTTGATGTGTGACATGACTAGTCGTTCAAAGCACTTCATAATAATGGGTGTCAGTGCCACGGGGCGGTAGTCATTGAAACAGGCTGGGGATGGTTTCTTTGGCACAGGTATGATGGTGGCAGTCTTGAAGCATGATGGAACAGTGGCTTGCCTCAGGGAGGTGTTAAAGATGTCTGTGAAGACATTCTTCAGCTCCTCTGCGCAGTCTCTCAGCACACTACCAGGGATGTTATCTGGACCCGCTGCTTTCCGGGCGTTGATGGTGATGAGTGTCTTCTTCACGCTGGCAGCAGACAGGCACAGAGGCTGGTCGTGTGGAGGTGGTGGTGTTTTCTGTGGGCGTGTGTTGTTCTGTGCTTCAAATCGTGCAAAGAAGCTGTTCAGGTTGTTGAGCAGAGTGGTGTCGCTCTCACAGCTACGCGCTACAGGCTTGTAGTCTGTATTAGACCTGGGTCCAGTGGGCCCGAACACCTTGTATGTAATGTAAATGCGTGGGGGGAGGTACAGTATGAGGTCATTGTAAATTAGTTCAGATTTATGTTCTTCACAGAAAATAAGCCAAAGCCGATGAATTTCAGGTTGAAAAAATAATTCATTGTTTAATTTTTCTTTTGAGAAAAACTGAAAACGGGTCTCACAGACCCGAACACCATACAAGGGTTAAAGAGCATTTAAACGGATTCTGCAAAAAGATGTAAACACAAAGCGTGTATCCCCCCTGTTTACCCTACACGCAGACATTAGATGCCTAATTTCCGTTGTTCAATACCAAGGTAATTTGAACTTTTACAAATTATGCCAAATTGCAAAACGCTTAGCTGTGTCTCTAATTAAACCTCTGTAACTTTGCTCTGCTTCACTACAGCAGCATCAGGTAATGTTCATATGTTGGTTCATGGTTTTCTTCAGTTTTTGATCTACTGTATAATTATTTTTAAAGGGGTTATCGGCTATAAAAAGCCAGGCCAGGAAAATCTCTTTCATATTATTCTGTGTTTTATTCTCTGTTACTTTGACACAAAGGCATCTGCTGTGATGCTCACACACTGATGAAGGTCAAATGTCAGCTTTGTTTTTAGAGCCTACATAGATTTAAAAAAAAAAAAATCAATATGTACTGAGTCAATATGAGTCAGTTATAGAAATCAGTGACGATACCCAGCCGTAATGTACACATCCTGGACAGGGAGGAAAGAGGCTGTTTACGTGAAAAGGGAATGAGCATCTGCGAACCAAGGAAGCGGCCAATGGGCATTCAAAGGACTTTTTCATATACGTTATTTAAAACCGTGTCGGGGATTGCAGTGTGGATGAGGGAAGGAGGACCCATATGCTGGACTCACAGATAGGTGAAGGTTGGTGTTTATTGTAGACTGAGTGAACGAACAGAACAGACGCAGGAAATGGCTGGCTGGCTGGCTGGACGACTGACTGACTGACTGAACTGAACATAGGACAACCTAACCGCGACAATGACACGACAAAACTTGTAAAGCCCAGGAACTTAAATACACAGATTGGATGATGACGATAATTGGGCACAGGTGAATACACAGCTGAACATAATAAAAAAGGAAATGGTACAAGTGGAAAAAACAGAACATGAACTGAAAACGCTGGGTCAATTACCCAGGAATCCTGACTGTTTATTTTAACCTCTGTGTGCAGCGCTTTGTGACTACCTGTCTATGAAAAGCGCTTAATAAATTAACTTTACCTACTTACTTTACTTACTTACCCCCCCCCCCCCCCCCAAAGGCCGGCACCTGACGGCTGAAAGAAAAGAAAACCAGACCAGGGCAACCGGCGACTGAGCTACGGGAGACTGGACTACAGAAGACTGGAGGTGGGTGAGGTGGTAGACTGATGGGTGAACATTCTCTTCCGAGCCTCCAGAGCAAGAGGGCACTGGCTGGAGAGCCTCAGCTGAGTTTCTAGGATGGTCAGGTTGGATTCTGGCTGCCCTCAGCCTGGGTGCTGGGACAGGCATGGAAGGTGGCTGGATACCAGTCACACCCACCCGAGGAACATGAACGGGTGCAGGAGTGGACTGGGTCACAGCTGCCCTCGTCCTGGGAGGTGGCACAGGTTTGGGTGTAGGCTGACTGATAGAGGTGGAAATAATGACTGGATGTGTGATACTGACAGGTTTATCAGGGATTATTCTGGTCCTTCTGCCACCACTATTTACAGTCTTTAACTGAACAGTCTTTGATGGTGTCGAAGTTATTGTCTTGAATAAATCTCTGCTCAGATGGAGCAGAGCAGAAAAAGTCTTCCCAGTCCACATCATCGTCCAGGAGGGAAACTGCCTATGAATCAGAGAGGAGTCTATTATGTGTTTTAAGTGAAGAATCAGATGAAGGGTGTGGAAAACAGTCACTGGAACTCACCACCGGGAGTTGCTGAAAATAGTCCATTTTATGGCGGCGTGTGCGCCGCTTTCTCCGGGAAGAGGAAGTGGCTGGGGTAAACAGCTGAGCCTCTGGCGCGGTAGCCTCCGTTGAGCCGAGGTGGGAGGCGTAGCCGCTGTGCCGCGGAGAGGCTGGTGAGTGAAGCAGCCGGCGGCCGAGCGAGGAACGGAGTGGCGAGGGAGTGAGTGGCCGAAACTTGGCCAGTTACACCCACTCTCCGCGGCGAATGCTCCGATGTAGGAGAGGCAGCAGGCGGAAGAACACGGTGTCCTCGAGGCCCGCCCAGAGCCAGACGAGTCCCCACGAAGACGCGCTCTCTCTCCGCGAAGAGCCACTGCTTTCCCCTAAGCTCCTCCATCCAGCGAAGGAGCGCTGCCTCCTGCCGCTCGAAAAGTTCCGAGTCCGCTGGGTCCACAACGCGGGGTTGTGTCATTCTGTCAGGGTTTGCAGTGTGGATGAGGGAAGGAGGACCCAAATGCTGGATTCACATGTAGATAGGTGAAGGTTAGTGGTGGACGGATCGATCCAAATATTGATAGTGTCGATCCCAAGTCGGGATCGGATCGATACTAGCCTGGGTAGATCGATTCTTTTCTTTGAGCTCTTCTTGTTTGCTATGCTGTGCTTTCGGCAAAAACGAAACAGCCAGGTCGCTGGACTCGCTGCTCCTGTGTCAGCAGAGATCAGGCACACTTTGCCCCCCCTATTATGCACTTAAGACCTATGCGGTTTCACATCCGTGAGAGCCGATAGGGACACGCAGGCCAGCGGAAAAAGCAGAGGTGGGGGACTCATTGTCTACGTTAACAACAGATACTGTAACCCTGGACACGTCTCCGTTAAAGTTTCGGTATGCCGTCCGGACCTGGAGCTGCTAGCTGTTAGCTTGCGGCCATATTATCTACCTCGGGAGTTCAGTCATGTGATCTGTGTGTGTGTTTACATCCCTCCGAGGGCCGACGCAACAGCTGCCTGTGAGAAAATACACACAGTCACAGCAAGACTTCAGACACAAAACCCCGAGGCTTTCATTATTATATCTGGAGACTTTAACCATGCCACACTGGACTCTACTCTGGCTGCTTTTCACCAGTTTGTGAATTGTCCCACAAGGAGCAACAGGACAATTGACCTACTGTATGCTAATGTGAGAGATGCATACAGAGCCACCCCCCTCCCCCCACTAGGGAAGTCAGACCACAACCTGGTTTACCTACAGCCACAATACACACCCCTCGTCCAAAGGCAGCCTGTCACAACGCGCTCCATCCGGAGATGGACCCCAGAAAAGGAGGATGCTCTGAGAGACTGCTATGACACCACAGACTGGGATGTGCTCCTGAGCCCACATGGTGAGGACATAGAGGGGGCGACACACTGTCTTACAGACTACCTCAACTTTTGTGTGGACACAGTCGCCCCTGCTAAGACGGTACGGTGTTATCCTAATAACAAACCGTGGGTAACACAGGAAGTCAAAGCTGTCCTCAACATGAAGAAGAAGGCTTTCAGGAGCAAAGTGAAGGAGGAGATGAAAGCAGCACAGCGGGAGGTGAAAGGCTGCCTGAGGGAAGCAAAGGACACCTACAGGAGGAAGGTGGAGCAGAAGTTGGAGAGGAACAATATGAGGGAGGTCTGGAATGGTGTGAAAACCATCACAGGCCACAACACCAAGAAAAGCACAGTGGGGGGGACTGTGGAGAAGGCAAACGAACTCAACAACTTCTTCAACAGGTTTGACCAGCCCACAACCCCCCCACCCTCACCCTCACCTTCACTACAGAGTCCTCTCCCCACTCTCCTGCCTCCCTCGCTTCCCCCCCTTCCTGACACCATGACACCCCCCTCCTCGAATCCCTCTCTCAGCAGCAAGACATCTCCCCCCCTCCCCTCCTCCCAAACATCTCCCAGTGTCACAGTGGATCAGGTCAGGAGGCAACTGAGGAAGCTTCGCCCCAGAAAGGCAGCAGGCCCAGACAAGGTGTGTCCTAGGATGCTAAAGGCGTGTGCTGCTGAACTTGGGGAGCCGCTACAACGAGTCTTCAACCTCAGTCTGCGACTGGGGAGAGTGCCCGCCCTATGGAAGACATCCTGCATCGTCCCGGTCCCCAAAAAGAACCAGCCCAATGAGCTGAATGACTTCCGACCGGTGGCACTGACGTCACATCTTATGAAGACTCTAGAGCGGCTCTTCCTCAACCTCCTCCGACCACAGGTACAACATGCCCAGGACCCACTACAGTTTGCATACAAGGCGGGTGTCGGAGTGGAGGATGCCATCCTGTACCTCCTACACAGAGCCCACTCACACCTGGATGGGGGGAAAGGCACGGTCAGGATACTGTTTCTTGACTTTTCCAGTGCCTTTAATACCATCCGGCCCTGTATGCTTCAGGAAAAACTGAACAGGATGGAGGTGGACCCCTGCCTGGTCGCTTGGATCTCCGACTACCTCACCGACAGACCACAGTACGTCAGGCTGAAGGACATCACGTCTGACACTGTGGTCAGCAGCACAGGAGCACCACAGGGAACTGTGCTGTCCCCTCTTCTCTTCACCCTGTACACCTCTGACTTCTGCTACAACTCTGAATTATGCCATATTCAGAAGTTTGCAGATGACACGGCCATCATGGGGTGTATCTGGGATGATCAGGAAGAGGAGTACAGAAGTCTGGTGAGGAACTTTGTCGCATGGAGTCACACAAACCACCTGCAACTCAACACCTCAAAGACTAAGGAACTGGTTGTGGACTTCGGGAGGTCCAGAGAAGGTCCACTGCCGGTTCAGATAGAGGGGGAGGAGGTGGAGGTGGTCAACAAGTACAAGTACCTCGGGCTGTGGGTGGACAATAAACTGGACTGGTCATGCAACACAGAGCACCTGTATAAAAAAGCCCAAAGCCGACTGTACTTCCTCAGGAGGCTGAGGTCTTTTAACATCTGCAGGAAGCTCCTGAGGATGTTTTACCAGTCAGTGGTTGCTGGAGTACTTTTCTATGCTGTGGTGTGCTGGGGGAGCAGCACAGCAAAGAGGGACTCATCCAGGCTGGAGAAACTGATCAGGAAGGCTAGCTCTGTGGTCGGCATGAAGCTGGACACTCTGGTGACAGTGGCAGAGAAAAGGACATTAAAGAAACTGATGGACATTATGAACAATGCTGGGCATCCTCTGCACACGGCCATAAACAATCAGAAGAGTCTGTTCAGTGACAGGTTGCTTCTCCCCAAGACAAGAACTAACAGACTTAAAAACTCCTTTGTCCCACACGCCATCAAACTGTTTAACTCCTCTCTGGAGGGGAGAGGGAGGGGAAACAGGAGGACAAAGGAGGGGGGAACAACTAAGCTGTAGTGCCTCTTCACCTCACTGTACAATACCTTGTGCAATACTTTTTGTAAATAGTCAACAGTGCAATAGACTCAATACTTGAAATGTGCAATTCACTTGTATTTTATTTTTTATTCCTATTTATTCTATTTATCCCCTTTGTATATTTTATTTATATTTGTCTCTGTATTTATATATGTGTGTGTGTGTGTGTGTGTGTGTGTGTGTATATATATATATATATATATATATATATATATATATATATATATATATATAACAATTCTGTAACTGTAACTTCGGTCGTTGCTGTGCTTTTTGGAAGTCGAATTTCCCAGAGGAACCCACCCGAGGGATTAATAAAGTTCTATCTTATCTTAGATTAACAAAAAAAAAAAGAAAGATCGCCACCACGGCAGACCCGATGGCATTTTCATGCTTCGCCGCATCATATATATATATATATAGCATTTATATTCTATTTTTATCTTATTGTATATTTTATTCTATTTTATTCTACTGTATATAGTATTTTATTTTATTCTATTCTGTACAGTTGTGTACTGTATTTATTCTTATTGTATTCTAACTTTTGCTTCATAACCTTTGCACTGTCCACTTCCTGCTGTGACAAAACAAATTTCGCACGTGTGGGACTTATCTTATTTATTCTTACAATAACAGTACATTCAATGGCTGCAGCTCTCCCGCTGGCAGCCGTACACATCACCACCACCAAACCAGCAGCGGCATCACAGAACACGCCCTGCCACATACCCCCATCGCCCGCTTCACCCCACCCCGCAAGTAGGGGAGGGAATCGGCCCGGACCATCGGCTCCCCATGCTCCGGCCCAACGACGGGGAAGTGTCCACTCTGGCGGTTGCCCGCAGGACCATGCAGCCTGCATGCCGAAGCGGACAGCATGCCGCCCTCAGGCAGGACCCCTGCGCACCTGGCGCAGGTCCCGCTGGCGCTCCAGCCTCCGGCTTACCCCGAGCCGCGCGCTGTCCACCCTTACAGTGATCACCTGGTTGCTGTGAAGGTGAGTCCATCTCATCTGCAGCAGCATCGCAGACCATGGCTGGCCACAATAATAAAACATTTTTATTTAATTATAAATAAATTATTTCTCCTAATTATATCCTGGGTTTTAAGTAATTACAATACAATACAAAAATACAAAAGGAAAAATCACAAAAAACACTTAAGGTCAAGAAAATTTATTGCGATTTAGCAATTCAGGCATCCATCCAATTGAGGCATCCACCTTATTTATTGAAAAGTATCGGTAACGGTATTGGTATCGGGGATACTGGCCCGTATTTACTTGGTATCGGATCACCCATCGCACACCACTAGTGAAGGTTGGTGTTTATTGTAGACGGAGTGAACAAACAGAACAGACGCAGGAAATGGCTGGCTGAATGGCTGGAAGACTGAATGAATGACTGACTGACTGACGGAACTGATGGAACTGAATATAGGACAACCTAACAGCGACAATGACAGGACAGAGAACTTGTAAAACCTAGGAACTTCAATACACAGAGTGGATGATGACAATAATTGGACACAGGCGAATACACAGCTGAATATAATGAAACAGGAAATGGTACAAGTGGAAAAAACAGAACATGAACTGAAAACGCTGGGTCAATTACCCAGGAATCCTGACAAACAGACTTTACTTTAAACTTTAAATTCACTTCATTACATTCTCTTCTTTTTTATCTTATTCTAAAGATAGAAAGTCAATAACATATGAACATTCAGTTACTTATGAATACTTCACTTCATGTTTCATTGAGTTTATCCCATTTTACTTCGAATAGATTTATCATTAGCTCATTCTCACATGAGCGTTCATTTTAGCACAATCTACTTGTGAGGAATTCAAATACACATTCTTTCATTTTTTTCTCTTCAAAAACAATATGTTTGTCAATTGTTTATTAAGTCATACATGTTAGACATTCTTTTAGCTTAGTGGCTCCTTAGTATCGCTCTTATTTGCTCCCCCCATCCTTCTCACACACATGCAGCCTCCAAGGACATCTGAACACAGACTCTTCAGTGAGAGGCTTATCTTTAGAACCATTTCATAGATTACATTTTCTAATTTGTTATATTGGTTAAACTTTTACCTGAATATATTCTAATCAGTATTAAGCAATTAAGCATATTTACCTATCAGCAAAACGACATATAAATTATGATTAATTCTGTGTTTAACAACTACAACACACTTAATACCATTCCATTCAGAATGATGTATAATGATCAGTTGGCGACACATTTAGGTTCAAACTTGATCATGTCTATGCTCACAAACTCCAGACACTAGAATAATTTTCATTAATAATTTTCAAATTAATTTCTCCTTCATCATAAGTCCTTGCAGGACTTCAATCTCTCGCTATCCCACCTCTCTTGATACAATTGAACTCTCACTATGAGGACCAAAAAGATGTCAGTGGAAATGAAGGAGGCCACCATTAAGCTGAAAAACCAAAATAAACCTGAGGAGATCAATTTAAAATCAACTCAGCTTGTATAAAAACGACTTTTCTTGATTTTAAAGCAGAGATTTCTACAGGGAGTGCAGAATTATTAGGCAAATGAGTATTTTGTCCACATCATCCTCTTCATGCATGTTGTCTTACTCCAAGCTGTATAGGCTCGAAAGCCTACTACCAATTAAGCATATTACACTGAAAAAAAGGGACTGGCCATCTCTTGGATTTATGTAAGCATCTTGCATGTATTTAACACAATTGCCTCATGTTTTAAAGTTAAATGTAACTATATAGTGTAAAAACTACATGATATGCAGAAAGGGTGTATTAAATTGTTCATATCATGTTCAGGTGAAGTAAGTCAATAAGATAGCAACGTTAAATCTCGTGAAACCACGCGTGATTTCATCTCGCGGGCTTTGGATCGTGGTTTAAAAAAGGCATCCATCTCAGTCAAGTCGAGCAGCCAACTCTGCGTTTTTGGTATGTCTTGATTTTTTGAATTAATATTTACCATATTTCAGCCAAATGTAGTTAAACGTCTAGAGTGTCGCCATGTAACATGCTAAAAAAGAGCCGTTAGCTTATTTGCTGTTTTATCTGTTGTCAAAGAATTGGCGCTTTTTCATTTGAATTTGTCTTTGGCACAAGAGCCGTAATATCACATTAAACCTAATTACGAGGCACTCATAACATAATTTGGTTTTCTGTGTGAATAGATTTGCCAACTGACTCTTCAGTTACATTGTGTATTTACTGCACCGTGGTGTTAGTGAGATTTTGGACATTGAACAGCTTTAGCTAATATCATCAGCGGCATTATGCTAGCTTACATCCCTACCCCTCCTGCCCTCACCTGCTGTCCTTTTGTTTTTGTTTTTGTTTTTTTTTGCTGCACATTGAGAGACGACCTCTATTCTGCATTTCACCAGGAGTCAGCTGATGGATTGTGGGTTCAAGGTGTTATGGTAAGAAAGTATATTCTATTTTCGTTTCTGTAACTTAATTATAATGGGTTTTTTATAATTATTAGGTGCATGCATACTCACCCTATTAATACAACTGAGAAATCCAAAATCTGCCATAGGTTTAACTTATACCTGTATGTATTGCCAGAAAGGTGATTACTGGACTCGCATTAATGCACACTTGAACTGAAATGAGGTTGTAACTTGTGGGTTGTTGGGTTGCAAATCAGAAACAAACATCTTTGGATTTTTTTTAATCCCATAAGATCTGGAAACACAGTTTTTATTCAACAAAACATTACTGATTAACCAAGCACAGTGCCTGCTGTTATTTCAAAATAATTTTATGTCATTTCAGATAAAATGCAGCATTCCAGTGCATCCCAACCATGCCTTTACAGTCAAGGTTTCTGACGGAGCTGAGTTTCTCTCTGACAGTCTGCTGAAAGTGTTTGCAAAGTGATCGGGGGAACAGGGCACAAAGCTAAAGGATGTAGCTGCCATTATGACAGTAAGAACTTTAAAATTCTTTAACTACAAAGTGTATATGTATTGCATTAGGTCAGTAAAATTTTTATGCTACATCCATTGAAACAGTCAACTATTACCTGTGAGTAATGATTCCACTAAAAGGATGCCATAATTTTCGTCATGCATTTACTGGCCCACTGAGAAAAATTTATCTTTTTTTAAAAATAAATGTTCTGGAAACTATATATCCATAAAGTTGATGTCAAACAGGAACTTTTGATATTGCTTTGTAGATGCTGGTGTTGCATGTTGACTGGTTTAAAAAGTCAAGAGTTTTTGTCTGGGATCATTTTCTTCTGTGCTACTGAAAAGTTCACAAATCTCTGTTTTCTTTGTTATAATAGTCAAGGATGACATTAATGCTCGGAGTCCCTCATCAAAGTGCTCCGCATCTGTGTGAAAGACAATTGCAACATCTTGGTGCAGGAGTTCATGGTGAGTGTTTTATGAGTAGATTGTGGATTTGCAACCTTTAAAAATGCATTTAGTTATCCACTTGATCCTCATTGGACTGGTTAGGACCAGTAGTCCTCTTTAATAATTTGAAGTTCACATGAGGCCTGGTAGTGAACTCGGCCGCCGGCCCTTGAGGCCCCACCCCCACCCCTGTATTAGGGGTCACATCAGTGTGAAAAAACTTTAAATTTGTCATTCTAATGAACAAAGGAAAATCCCACCAGTATTTACATTAGCTTTTGTTTGGGGAAAAAAAAAAAAAAAAAAAGACCAACTGACCAACAGCTAACCAAATTGTGGGGCTGAAAGTCTAAATTCTAACATCTTCTGAGTGACATAGCCTGGATTTCTGATGGGCCGGTGTCTTTCTAACAAAAACTAATGTAAAGCATTTGAAATTATTATGTTTTTCACCCTCTCTTAGAAACTCTGTTAGACCATGAATGGCAGCATGGCAGGCCACTCTTTGGCTATAGCTATTTACTATGTTGCTTGCATTGGTTTAAATTACTCTAACATTAGAACTGGTAGATTCAAAAGAGATGAGTTTAAAAAGGAATCTTAAAGAAATGTTTTGTGTTTAACCAGGACTTGACTGAGGCCACTGCACAGATTGAGAAAACCACAATGAACATCTGTCTCCAGAGATGCGCCAGGCAATGACTTTTCTGATGTTGTTCTTCAAGATCTGGATAACGTGACCTTTGCAGTAGCCATGCTGTTTGGACCTTTTTTATTCCTTCAACATGAGTTACCCATCACAACTCTGCTACACTTTTGAGGTGATTCAATGGGTGGTAATGGAGTTGGATGCAACTCAGCTCTCAAGAAAAGCTCACAACTAAGACAAAACTGCTCCTGCAACGAAGCTCACTGTTATGCATGTGAGGTGACCAGCTCTAGGTGAGAGGACATTTAAATCTCACACTTGTTCTGCTGCATTTTTGAAGCTCAATTCCAGGAACGGATCGCAGGGTTCATTTTTATATACTCTGCAACTGCCATGAGGACGAGCTGTTTTTTGTTGTCGTTTGTTTTTCCTTTTGCTCTGTACAAGTTCTCTGTCTGTTTGGCAGCATTTTTAAATTTCTCTTTGTATTTTTTCTTTCTTTTACTAGTGAAGAGATGTAGCATGAACAGTTATACAGTCTAAATATCCCATATGGGTCGTGTGAAATGGTATTTTCAGTTTCATTCAGTTGAAGTAAAGAACGTTGAATATTTCTAAGTGTGCTGTTTTGAACCAAGATGTCACAGTATGATCAGTGCTGTAATTTTTGACAGTCACTGTATCAATGTTATTTTTGCGTCTCTTGAATAAAGTTTTTGACCTGCAAGTGCTAATTTCTTTAGTTATTGGGGTAAAATGGGTAGTGTTAATAGGAAGGTGTTTGCCAATTCAGTAACCTAATTTAATGTTAATGGAAACTAACATTACCTCAAATTGTTTAGTTATAATTGTTGTTTAACTGAATCTTGATGTCAGAGGCCTTAAATAGAATGTTTTGTATTGTTCTTTCCCAACATTGATTGATTGATTCCAGAGAACACGGAAGAACTGACATTATTTAACTGTTGATTTATATAGATTCAGTAGAGGAGTAATGTCAGTTTAATTCTTTACCTACTGCAGTGAAATTAGACATGTTGTTTTGAAAGGTTACTGGTGGATGCCAGCAACCATCTTGGAAGAGAACAATACAATCTGTTATAAGGCCTCCATTTGAAAATTGTGTATTTGATACTAGAATATAATAGCAAAATGTAATTTGAAGATAACATGTAGTATTTAAGTGACCAAGTAGTATTGGGTAAAAGTTATTGAATCGTGTTGGGATAACGTGAGAAAATTGTGAAGGATTAAAATATTCCAAGAGCTCAAATTACTTCATCAAAACATGTTTAAGTCACATTTTATCAACACAAATTGCACAGGTTTATTGAACATGAATAAATTGTGTTAATTTAACTCAATGGTTTAAGTTGCTGCCAAAGCAAAACATCTGTGTGCAACAAATGTCCACCATTGAATTAAGTAAATCCAACAACATATTTTTTTCAGTGTAGGTGATGTGCATCTCTGTAATGAGAAGGGGTGTGGTCTAATGACATCAACACCCTATATCAGGTGTGCATAATTATTAGGCAACTTCCTTTCCTTTGGCAAAATGGGTCCAAAGAAGGACTTGACAGGCTCAGAAAAGTCAAAAATAGTGAGATATCTTGCAGAGGGATGCAGCAGTCTCAAAATTGCAAAGCTTCTGAAGCGTGATCATCGAACAATCAAGCGTTTCATTCAAAATAGTCAACAGGGTCGCAAGAAGCGTGTGGAAAAACCAAGGCGCAAAATAACTGCCCATGAACTGAGAAAAGTCAAGCGTGCAGCTGCCAAGATGCCACTTGCCACCAGTTTGGCCATATTTCAGAGCTGCAACATCACTGGAGTGCCCAAAAGCACAAGGTGTGCAATACTCAGAGACATGGCCAAGGTAAGAAAGGCTGAAAGACGACCACCACTGAACAAGACACACAAGCTGAAACGTCAAGACTGGGCCCAGAAATATCTCAAGACTGGTTTTTCTAAGGTTTTATGGACTGATGAAATGAGAGTGAGGATCTTGATGGGCCAGATGGATGGGCCCGTGGCTGGATTGGTAAAGGGCAGAGAGCTCCAGTCCGACTCAGACGCCAGCAAGGTGGAGGTGGAGTACTGGTTTGGGCTGGTATCATCAAAGATGAGCTTGTGGGGCCTTTTCGGGTTGAGGATGGAGTCAAGCTCAACTCCCAGTCCTACTGCCAGTTTCTGGAAGACACCTTCTTCAAGCAGTGGTACAGGAAGAAGTCTGCATCCTTCAAGAAAAACATGATTTTCATGCAGGACAATGCTCCATCACACGCGTCCAAGTACTCCACAGCGTGGCTGCAAGAAAGGGTATAAAAGAAGAAAAACTAATGACATGGCCACCTTGTTCACCTGATCTGAACCCCATTGAGAACCTGTGGTCCATCATCAAATGTGAGATTTACAAGGAGGGAAAACAGTACACCTCTCTGAACAGTGTCTGGGAGGCTGTGGTTGCTGCTGCACGCAATGTTGATGGTGAACAGATCAAAACACTGACAGAATCCATGGATGGCAGGCTTTTGAGTGTCCTTGCAAAGAAAGGTGGCTATATTGGTCGCTGATTTGTTTTTGTTTTGTTTTTGAATGACAGAAATGTATATTTGTGAATGTGGAGATGTTATATTGGTGTCACTGGTAAAAATAAATAATTGAAATGGGTATATATTTGTTTTTTGTTAAGTTGCCTAATAATTATGCACAGTAATAGTCACCTGCACACACAGATATCCCCCTAAAATAGCTAAAACTAAAAACAAACTAAAAACTACTTCCAAAAACATTCAGCTTTGATATTAATGAGTTTTTTGGGTTCATTGAGAACATGGTTGTTGTTCAATAATAAAATTATTCCTCAAAAATACAACTTGCCTAATAATTCTGCACTCCCTGTATACTTTACCTTTGTGTCTCAAATGAACTTGGTTATCCAGCTAGTTAGGACTATGTGTTTTTGGACACCCCCCCCCCCCCCCTTTTTTTTTTTATTTTTTAGGATTAGTTCAATCTCAACTTTAAACTAATGAAGTTATTCCAGGGTCTCGGGTATAACTATTTTTAACAGTCTTTTTTTGTTTCATTGTTTTAGTGTGTGTAGGTTACCAAACCAATGCTACGTTCACAATTTTTACAGTTTTTCACAGCCTCATCTTTCATGAGGTGGCTGTAGCTCATGAGGTAGTGCAGGTCATCTGTTAATTGATGGATTGATCCCTGGATTCTGCAGTCTGCATGCTAAACATACCAACCCCAAGTTGCTCTCAGATGTATCCATCCAGAGTATGAATGTGTGTGAATCTTAGATAGAACAGACTTAATCATAGAAAAAGTGTATATATGAATTGGTGAATGAGGCAAATTGTATAAAGTGCTTTGAGTGCTCAGGTAGAATAGAAAAGCACTATATAAGAACAAGACCATTTACCATGTCATTTAGTCAAATTAGGTCAAAATCAGACCTTATATGATGTCTAGTGATTTATCCTGAATTGGTTAATAAAGCTTCCTGGTGTCCACAGTGTTGATGAAAATCAACAGAAAATTGTTTTTGGACATGGTCCACTTCTCAGGGAGGTGTCATGAAGGGCAAGAGGAGATATGTGTTATAATTCACTGCCATGTCAACTTGTAATTACAAACCCATCTGTCTCTCATTCTATGACAACCGCAAAATGTCCAATTATGGTTTCATTTAAATTGTAATTAGTTCAGCCCAATTTGCCATCCTCTGGCATGCTGCATGTGCCTAATGAAAGTGAGATGCATGCTTCAGTGCTAAGGAACCTGATAGTTTGGTGCTGACTACACACTGGTTTCCACACAAACACATACACTCTGCATTTTAGGCAAAGTAATAATTAATGTGTTGATAATCAGATTTGTAATGATTTCTTCATACCTATTAGCACATTACCTCAAAGGCTCTTGGTAACAGGAATGTTTCTGGTGCCTGTGGCAAGATATCAATCGACACTGTGAAGAGACCCTTTCCCAGTACTGTAACCAGGCTGTTTATGTTACTAAAACATGCATCAGAATAATTTACTAAACAAACATTACTTTTTTTAGTAAAGCAAGTACTACTATGACTACAGTCACTTCAGAATTGTACAGCATTACTGTGTTTCATATCAACTGCAAATTTAGTTTTTCAGAATTTTAAAAAGAGTTTCAATAATATTAATGTCACTAACTCAGCCTTATAAAGCTTTTATTGACTTTCAACTGTAATATTTTGATTATTCTTATCCTAGTTGATTTACAACAACTTGCAGAGTACAGTAAACATTTGGGGTAAATAAATAAAATAAAATAAAATAAATGGAAAAAAAACAAGATGGCAATACCATCCATCCATCCACCTTCATCCACTTTATCCGAGGCCGGGTCGCGGGGGCAGCAGCCTAAGCAAAGAGGCCCAGACCTCCCTCTCCCCAGCCACCTCCTCCAGCTTATCCGGGGGAATACCAAGGCGTTCCCAGGCCAGCCGAGAGATATAATCTCTCCTCCAGCGTGTCCTGGGTCTGCCCCGGGGCCTCCTCCCGGTGGGACATGTCTGGAACACCTCACCCAGGAGGCGCCCAGGAGGCATCCTTGTCAGATGCCCGAACCACCTCAGCTGGCTCCTTTCGATGTGGAGCAGCAGCGGCTCTACTCTGAGCCCCTCCCGGATGGCCGAACTTCTCACCCTATCTCTAAGGGAGAGGCCAGCCACCCTTCGGAGGAAGCTCATTTCTGCCGCTTGTATCCGCGATCTCGTTCTTTCGGTCACTACCCACAGCTCGTGGCCATAGGTGAGGGTAGGGACGTAGATCGACCGGTAAATTGAGAGCTTCGCTTTTACACTCAGCTCCCTCTTCACCACAACGGACTGGTGCAGCATCTGCATTACTGCAGCTGCAGCCCCAATCCGTCTGTCGATCTCCGGCTCCCTTCTCCCATCACTCGCAATGCAATAGCAATACCTTTCATTTAATTCAACTTTTTTATTTGCTGATATACAGTCACACTACTGTCCTGGAGCCTTGTACTGAATTTAATCATATATTAACATGCTGTAACAACATCCAGGTCTGTTTGGTATGCACACATCTGTAGCAACATTAAAACCATCCATCCCAAGGGGTTAGTTCAGGCCACCCTATGGATGCTCGGTTAGCCTCGGGTGATTTTGTAGGTCAAGACAACTTGGGCATACAAATCCCAGGTTTATCAGGCAGACTGTGATTTGCCTCCCATTTGTACTGTTGGACTGTAATCACCCACTGATTAGTTTTAGAGACTAAAATCTATTTGATTGGGTTTAGGAGAAGGCAGTGGTTAGAATTAAAATATGCATCTTAACACCAATACTTCTTTGCATTGAAAAATGATTGGAATAGACAGCACCAATTTAATAATGCCATTACCATGTACTTCACACACCACCTACAAAGGCCAGTGTGTTTGTATATGAGACATCACAGTAGCTTTGACAAAACTGCATTTCTTTTCATTCTAGGATTGAGAACAGTGCTTATCAGCATTGAGAGCTTCAACTGTGTACTATAAAAAACATCAGCTTCAAAATTAAAGGGAAGGTTTCCAATAGATAATACACATTGATTTAATTCTCCTGTTGCTGCAGATTACTCCTTGCATGTTACTGGAGTGAAGAGAGTGGAAGTGTGGTATCCTTAGATATATTTGGGGTGATTGTGTCTGTATTCAGGCCATGATTAGCTTGTAATCATCAAAATACGAACTCATTGTTATCTCTCCAACTCAGCAGTCTTCAGGAAATCTGGTTTTTAGTATTTTTGTATCTTTTTTTCTTCTTTGTGTTTCTGTCATTGATTATAAGATGCACAAATTTCCATAGCAGTAGTGAGTTTTATCTGTTCAGAAAGGTCTGTCATAGCTATTTTTTTCTATTCATGAAGAGGTAACTAAAACTGGTAGCACCCTAGGTTATGGCATTAGGTTACTGGCAAAGTGATAACATGTGGGTGTTTTCATTCCTGGGGCATAAAATAATGCATATATTTCAGTGCTGCTGGTATGTCTCATTTATGAACAATGAGGTCCTTTGAAAACAGTGTGTCTCACCAAAGAAGCAACTTCAGCGTCTCTCCATGCTTTCAGGAGGTTGAGGTGATATACCTGTGTGGCTCCTCCCTGGTTCAACCACCACATTTCATAGTAAATGTCACTCACTCACTGTGTGACCACAAAGGGACCTTGCCACTTGGCGAGTAACTTTAATTTAGAAGAAGGGAGCAATACAAGCACTTTATCTCCTGGTGAAAATTGCCTGAGCCTCGGCCCTCTTTTGCACAGGTGCTGCTGACGTTCCTGGGCCTGGAATACATTCTCCCATGATAACATCCCCAACATGTTCTTTCTAGAATGTATGGAATCTCATTTTTAGGTGGGCTTGGACCTTCCTCCCAGTTTTCTTTAATTAGGTCCAACACCCCCCGTGGCTTCCTGCCAAACATCAACTGCTTGAGACCTCTGAGAAAGATTATGTTGAACTTGCCTTTGTCTTCTGTGTTTAGGAGTGTATGAGGTGCATGATACAATCCTCTAGATTAAAGTGCAATTGAAAAAAGATTGTCGTCCCCCCAGTCTACCTCGCATTACATCTGAGAGGGAGTAAAACAACTTTATACCCAGCCTTTCATGTTTTAAGTGATACAGAATTCTAAAACTGAGTTTATCTGTATGTGAGTTTTCTAATAGTAATTCAGCATTAATTGTTAATCAAAAATATAATTAATTTAAGTCTAATTAATATCATGAATGAAAAATGTAGATTGAGCAATTAAATGATTCTAATATGATGATTTTGTGAGCGCTGGCGTGACTCAGCACGGACTTTGCCAAGTTAGTGTGTGTGAGTCTGGCTGCAGGAATCTGAAAGATAAATGTGTCTCTGGCCAATCAAGATGCATGATTTTGACTAAGAAATTATATTTAGTATGTTGTAATTGATAAACAGAATAATTTATTTGATTTTGCTGATGTTAATTATGATTAATGCTGATCAGAATATAATCAAGTATAGCCAATAAAATTAATAAAAATACAATCTGAGTGAGGGACTCAATCTAGTAACAGGCATCTACCTAAAATTTTTGTATAGAGTGCAGAGAACGAAGTGGAGCAGTGGGTTCAGGGTGTGGTGTCAGGTAAGGCTGACAGAACAACTGATGACCATCAAGTAATTATGCCTTCCCTATTCGAGGAGAATGCTGGGACCTGACAGGGCAATATAAGTGGTGTGTGAAGCCAGAGAAGGCAGCTGGAAAGCTGCACAACCAAGAGCGTACCAACAGCTGTTTCCAATAAAAACACCTGTCCACATGTAAACGCTGTGTGCGTGGGTCCTTCATTACTGCCACAAATACATACAAAATAAGAGAAAGGCACACAATAGAAAAGGTTCACATTAGGGAGCAGGTTGTAAAGTGCTTGAAAGTAGTGCACCTTGGTCTGAGTAGAGTCTGTGTAGAATAGAATAGCCTTTATTGTCACTGTACAGAGTACAACGGAATTGGAGTGCCGCTCCCTTGGTGCAAGTTTCAATAATAAATATAAATGTAAAATATAAAAAGTACAAAAAAACAAAAAAACAGTAAAAACAATTGTAAGTACTCAAACAATAGTATGTACAATATATACAGGATAGCAGCATTAATATAATGACAGTGACGGTATGGAATAGGTTCAATTGTTTTTGTGCTTATTTACTACGGTGATAGCTCTGGGAAAGAAGCTATCCCTGAATCTGTTTGTCCTGGTTTTATGTGACCTGTACCGTCGGCCTGACGGTAATAGTTCAAACAGTTGGTTGCTGGGGTGAGAGTGGTCCTTGATGATATTGCCAGCTCTGCTGAGGTACCAAGAGTTTGCAGTGACGTCCAGGGTGGGCAGAGAGCAGCCAGTGATCTTCTGGGCTGTGTTGATGACCCTCTGCAGTACTTTCCTGTCCGCAGCTGAGCACCCTGCATACCATGTGTGAGTGTCCTGAGTGATGAGGGTTACTCAGACTATGGGACATTTTGGTGGGTTGGGCCTGGGTGAGGTATGGGGGGGATAGTGTTTGTTCACAGTCTGAATGACCCAGGGAAGAAGCTGTTTGTGAGTCTAGAGGTGTGGGACCTGATTGACCGGAGGTGCCGACCGGAGGGCAACAGCACGTGGACAGGGTGCAAGGGGTCACCTGTGATGCTCTGGTTTTCCTGAGACAGGAGGATCTAGGGATGGCCTCCAGGGGTGGCAGAGGGCAGCCAATGATTTTGGCCGGTGGGCAGTGTTAATTACCCTCTATGTGCGATCCTGTATTCAGTAGTGGCTGCTGGGTACCAAACACCCAGGCAGTAGGAGAGCACGCTCTCCACTGAGGAGAACAGGTGCTGTGTGCATTCCATCTCTAATTCCTCATGGCTGACACAGAATGTCCCACTGCACGTCACTTACTTAGAGCTTGGCACAGTCTGGTCACTCCTCACTAGTGATTATATGTATACGTTTCTGGTCCTCCTTTGAGGTTAAAGCAATGATGTTGTCTGGCCAGCTGCTGCTGACTCTTTATCAGAGGGTTTGTTTCCACTTTGAAATAGACAATCGATGTTTCAGTTGCTACTGGTTTAAAGTGTGGCACAGAACTTCCATCTGGGTTTGTGACTTCAACGATTGGCTTTGTGGTGGTGCTGTCATTTAAATCTAAAGCCTGCTCATTCATTCCTGGGTTAAATTCATCTCTCCTCATGTCATTCATCTGGTGACTTGAGGAGACAGAGATCATGCACTCACTCCAGGAATTTCTGGTGTGGTTGGCGGAGACTGGTTGACGGTGGCACTTGTTTTTCACTGCCAGAGTATGCTGGAGGTGAAGCTATGGGAGATTATCCAAATCTGGCCTGGACATAAGTCTGATGATGATGGTGTTGGTCTGTCATTTTGCTCCAGCCTCTGTGCTCGTGGAGGAGGTTGATCCAGGTCTAGGTCGACCTGCTTTTGACATACTGTGACATTTGATTAGTATAATTTTTCATCCCTGCCAGTCAAATCATTCTCTCCCTGATTCTGCCACAAGAAAAGAATATTTTCAATTAGCATTAAATTACACATCTTTTCTTTTAACTAATTTGTTCCTCATCTTCATTTTTCCTTTTTTTTCCCCTTTCTTTGCATCATGTTATACTGAATTTTGGAAATACAAATTAATTTATCTACATGTTTTATTGCTACAACATATCACCATGGTTTATTTTTCATAAATTGGACATTTGGACTATTTTAGGTTATACTTCATTTGAATGGCTTTCTGCTTTGGACTGTGGGGCGCTCAGAGACACAATCTGTAGATTCTCAGTAACAACCAATGTCTATTTGTGAATTCAGCCCCAGTAAGTCGTCACTTATGTAACTCACAGTCTCGTTAATCTGCGTCAGCCTAAAATAACTGTGTTTACTTGCATCTGTTGCTGGTGATCAGCTCAAGTTCACAGTGTTGAACTTTACCAAACACAATATAATTTCCCATTCCTTAACAACTATAGTTCAATCAGAAATTCACGCTGGTCCGAGCCACCAACCACTCTGGGTTCTTTATCAATTGAGATTACAGCAGTGACTGTCTGCTCTCAGTCCTGCATTTGTCTCCTCAATAATTTGCTTGGCGGTAAGCACTCTTTCAGACTCATTGAGTCTACCTGCAGGGTTTCCTGAATCAACATGAAAGCAGAGCAGAAATGACTTGATATATCCCATGCTTGTCGCTAATATTATTGTGGAAAAATAAATTGAGCATTGAAACCAAACTGATTTTTTTTAGATTTATTGAAAGAAACCTTTGCAAAGGGATCAATACAGCACAAACAGGGTTCATACCAACAGTAAGAAATAGGCAAAATACTGACAGCTATTATGTGCATACAATCTGTCAAAAAAAAGCAAAATTATAACAGCTCCTTTATAGCCAATGTGTGGATACACTCTTGTGTATTCAGTGATCGGGAGTTAAATTCTCACCAGCTTGATAATGAATTGCATCGTGGCCTTGAACAAAGCTTACAGTTAGCTGCTTTCCCATCTCTGTACACTCTTTTCTTTGTATAACAAAGACACAGTTTCATACCAATAGTACACTGAGGCTAAATTAGGTGAAACACAAATTTTACATTACACTCATTACTACTTTTTCTCTGTGAGCCTCCACATTTTGATGAGCTGTACCTGTAACTGTGAGAAAGCAGGTCCAGAGCCTCATTGATCTCGGTCTTATAGGTGGCTGTTTTGTGTTCAAAGGCCTTTGGCACAGATAGTGCATTGATCCATGGGTGATTTATCAAGTCTGCAGTGCTTGTGCCTAGCTACAAGTCCAACACACTGCCACGGTGATTAATTGTGTGCCTCAATGGCAATACAGAGTGTAAGATTGTACATGATGTGACAAGAAGGGTCAATAACCAGCAGTCACAATGGGCCCACACAGAGGAAGGACCTACAGATTGATTATATTATATACAATAGCAGCAGCAGAATAAGCACTTAAAATGGCTATCATTTTCAGTCATGAATTTTGATTTTTGAGAATTCATTGTTAATAAAAAAATTTTTCTACTTTTATTATTTCAAATAAACATTTTAAATATGTCAGTTGTAGATTATGTTCAAATATAATGGCAGTACAATATGTATTTCTAATCACCTCTAACAGATGTAGTTCAAAGACAGCTCTACTAACAAGCCAAGCCAGGACTTGGCTTTTACTTTCAAGAGCCATTTTTGAGCAACTTCTGACCAAAAATAAATAAAATAAAGCTCGTTCTACTTAGAAATGGTAAATGAATGGTAAATGGCCTGTATTTATATAGCGCCTTACTAGTCCCTAAGGACCCCAAAGCGCTTTACATATCCAGTCATCCACCCATTCACACACACATTCACACACTGGTGATGGCAAGCTACATTGTAGCCACAGCCACCCTGGGGCGCACTGACAGAGGCGAGGCTGCCGGACACTGGCGCCACCGGGGCCCTCTGACCACCACCAGTAGGCAACGGGTGAAGTGTCTTGCCCAAGGACACAACGACCGAGACTGTCCAAGCTGGGGCTCGAACCGGCAACCTTCCGATTACAAGGCGAACTCCCAACTCTTGAGCCACGATCGCCCAAGGGAGCTTTATTTTATAAAGGTGATGTGCCTCAAGGGAAGGAGGGGGGACTCTCACCAGCTGATTGCCAGCGGACTGCTGGCTGTAGGTTAACTGTTAGTTTGCTGACCATTGGCTGAAAGTGGTCATTTTGAGTGACTGTATCTGTGTCTATACTGTCTGAGTCTCCTCTTGTTCTCTGTCACGTCATCGTCATCTACTGTGAACATGACCATCAGTATGGTTTCTCCCTAGTCTTAGTGTCTTGGCCATTTAGTTTGTTCATGGCATGTTGTTTATTTACCAGCCATAAAGCTGCATTTTAAGTCCAACTTCTGTTTGCCGAGTCCTGCCCTTGGGTCCTCACTCTACCCGCCACACAGCCAGTACTAAAAATATAGGAAATAGTTGTTTTTTTTCTTTATTTAACTTTAACTGGTTAGCAAGGAATTTTCCAGATTTTTTGCCTCAAAGTTCTCCAAGCACAGTCTTTGCACTTGAAATTGTGTTTCCTTATTAATTATTTTATTTAATTCTAGATTTAGCTTTCTCAGGTTGTTAATTATTTTTTCTTCTTGCAAGGCAGCATAGGCATATTCTACTAATTTAATTTACTGTTATTGTTCTAATACAATAGATGAGAGGTCACTAACAGGCAGACCACGGTCCGGATCCAGACCCACAAGTCCCATACAGACCCAGACCTACTATGGGCAGAAATCTGTGCCATCAGAAACTGAATTTGAATAAGTTCAATTTGAATTTGAATTGCTCAGATTGAATCTGAATTGTAACTTGAATAAATGCTTTTGAAAACTGAATTTGAATTAGTCTAATTTGAAATTGAATTTATGGTTTGAAAATGATCATCACTAAATTGAAATTGAATTTTATATTTTGAAAATGAATTGATTTGCTTTGAAACTGCATTTTATCCTTTAAAAATTCAGCTCTCGAATAATTTCAGTTTCACTTCTCACCATTCAGTTTCAGTTCTACAATTCAATTTCAGTTCCAAAATTCAGTTTTTTGGAACTTACATCCGGTTCCGGTTCAAGCGCAGATTAATAGAACTACGTTTTACTAGCGGACCGAAAGTGTTACTGACGGGAATCTACAGCATCTTGAGCTGAATTAAGACTTCAGAAGTCATTCGTCATGTCGAATGACCAGCGGATAAACTCTCAGGTTGGTAATAAATGTACTACATGTATAAGAACAAGCGTCATGTTAACAAAAGATAGCCGTAAGGTAACTTTTATGCTTATTGTAGCTGTTAGCTAAAAACGCTAATTTAGCGTAGTTTGCCCTGAATTCAGCTTGATCAAATATGATCGACTGTTTCTAGTAGAATTCCAAAGTTGTCATCTTGTACCCTCTCAGAGTACCCCCTCTGTATGCTTGCAGAGACCCCTACAGTAGGGAAACATGCAAAACGGTGCCCAAACCTTTGTGTTTTAGCTTTATTTATGTCTTACACAGCATCCCAACTCTTAAGCTAACTTAATAACTTTAGCTAAAGTGAATAGTTAGTCTAATTCATTAGTGCAGCATTACTGGATCACCTCTGTTTGAAGTGATATAATGTGATATACAACTATCACTGAAACAGCGAATTTTGTAAATAAGCAAACAACACTTCTCATTCTCTAAACGTTTGGCCACAGCTGTAGATTACACTATCAGTGCTTGTTCACTTTTGACAATAATTACATTTCTAAATTTACTTTGTGCATTTACAGGTAAACAATATCTAATATTTTATCTAAATGACTGCTTTGTCTTTGAAAAGGGTGAAGAGCCTGAGGCCGGTGACAGTCCAGTTCTACTCTAAGTACATCCTTACAGTGGCTCACAGGACAAGGCCACATTCCTGTCCTGCCAGAAGAGAAGAGAAACTTCAGAGTCTTCATGCATTTCAACCACACCTGTCAAATTCCATATGACAGGGGTCTCAAACTCCAGTCCTCAAGGGCCAGTGTCATGCAACTTTTCCATCCCCTCGAGGACTGGAGTTTGAGACCCCTGCCGTATGGTGTTCATGCTGTTTTCTACCCCACAGTTACAGCATGTCTGACTGCCTGTTCAGCATATGCAAAAATATATGATGAGTTTAAGCATGTGATGACTAAGGCCTTCCATTATGGTGTTTGTCATCACATGTCACAGACATCTGGATGGTCATTTGGAATAAACAAAAAACTAAAAACTTGTTACTTCATCTTTTATCTTTATTATTATTATTGTTCTTATTTTACACTTTTCATTGTTAGGCATTGGGTTTATTTGTAGTAGTCCTTTCCAACGTCTTTCCCTCTTCCATGTTACTGTGTCAGCATCTATTTGGGGTTGGAAGTGGAACAGAAGGTAAAGAAATCCAAAGTACCATTAAAACCAGGAGAGGTTCTTATATTTCAGAAGAAGGGATTAATTCAAAAGAAATGACCTCAATGCCATATTTTATTTAGGAACCCTGGAGAGCACTTTGCAAAATAACACATTCTTATAATTTCACCCTCAGATGAGCCAAGCTACGACTGTCAGGGAAGGTGATGTAGGTACAGAGCATATGAGAGTGGTTAAGTTAATGTCTCTTGTCTAGATGAAGGCACAAGAGGGATCAATGGCAAGGCGTAGAGATTCAGTATCTTCAGTCTTCAGTGGACACTCCATTTCTGGCACAAAACTCCTGTAAAAGATGGTCGATTTAGGAGGTGACCCGACAACTTCAGCCTGTCAAACATATTAATGGAGCAGTATGCTTTAAAAAAAAATCTAATTAAGCATGCACTCAGTACCCTAAGAATTATTATGGTATTAAACACAGTGATAGTTGTATATCACATTATATCACTTCAAACAGTAATGCTGCACTAATGAATTAGACTAACTATTCACTTTAGCTAAAGTTATTAAGTTAGCTAAAGAGTTGGGATGCTGTGTAAGACATAAATAAAGCTAAAATACAAAGGTTTGGGCACCGTTTTGCATGTTTCCCTACTGTAGGGGTCTCTGCAAGCATACAGAGGGGGTACTCTGAGAGGGTCCAAGATGACAACTTTAGAATTCTACTAGAAACAGCCGATCATATTTGTTGTCAAAGCTGAATTCAGGGCAAACTACGCTAAATTAGCGTTTTTAGCTAACAGCTACAATAAGCATAAAAGTTACCTTACGGCTATCATTTGTTAACATGACGCTTGTTCTTATACATGTAATACATTTATTACCAACCTGAGAGTTTATCCGCTGGTCATTCGACATGACGAATGACTTCTGAAGTCTTAATTCAGCTCAAGATGCTGTAGATTCCCGTCAGTAACACTTTCGGTCCGCTAGTAAAACGTAGTTCTATTAATCTGCGCTTGAACCGGAACCGGATGTAAGTTCCAAAAAACAGAATTTTGGAACTGAAATTGAATTGTAGAACTGAAACTGAATGGTGAGAAGTGAAACTGAAATTATTCGAGAGCTGAATTTTTAAAGGATAAAATGCAGTTTCAAAGCAAATCAATTCATTTTCAAACCATAAATTCAATTTCAAATTAGACTAATTCAAATTCAGTTTTCAAAAGCATTTATTCAAGTTACAATTCAGATTCAATCTGAGCAATTCAAATTCAAATTGAACTTATTCAAATTCAGTTTCTGATGGCACAGATTTCTGCCCATACCTACAGCCAGAACATAAGGTTATGATATAAAAGATGACGGGGTGCTTCCGTTTTAACTGGTGCAGCTTTTCTGGTCTTTAGAGTAGTTGTTCAGCAGCTGAAGAAATGCACAGACCAGTTGGATGCGAGTTAAGCCATGCCACATCATACAACTGAGCAAATCAATTATGTGCATTCCAGGCAGTAAACACAGTGGCAACAGCTGAGAATTAGTAAGTTACACACGAAAAGACGATAGAAAGAAGAAATAAGATGGCAATGTAGAAAAAGAGAAAGGAAGAAATACAGATGACTGTGCCAGAGAAAGCTGAAAAAAACACCAGTGACACAGAGAAGGGGAGGAAAAAATAAGGAACAAACTGTTCTGTGCCAAAAAGAAAAGTGGAAAGTGAAAATAGAGTAATGGGTGAATGCAGGGCTCCTCCATATGCAATTTGTTGATCTCCAAGACGATGTGGAACCGAAAGAACACTTTGTAAGAACTGACCCTTCCACCTTTCCACTGAGAAAGTTTCTCAGGTATGAGGAAAGCAGCCCTGTGTACCTGACGGTACAAACCCCTACATACAAACCTGAATAAATACTGATCTGTAATACTGAAAACTTTATGCACACTTTATTAAGTTCAGTTTCACAAAATCGAGAATTTATCAAAAACCTTTCAGTGCTCATAAATATCTAAAAATACACATAACATCTGCCTTTGCTCACAAAACCTTAAATGTGTGTGCACCAATCACCCAAACGCCCATGTGGGTTTGAGGCTGCTTTCAAGTCCGAGTGTAAAGCTGGGACATCTGGGCTTCCAGTGTATACTTGCATTTTGTTTTGTTTGTTTATTTCAGTGGACACTTGTACACACAAAAATTTTTGAAAAGAGAACGGACTTATGAAGCTTAATTGAATAAATGTGTGCATAAATGATCAGTATTTATTCAGGTATGGGCGTACACATTTGTATAATAGTGTTCAGATCGCTTCTGTCATGGTTTGCTTGGCAATGAGAGAGAGTGGAACCAAGCGCAGACAAAATGGAGGTTTAACTGAAAGTGAACCTTTATTTATGGCTGAATAAAACAATATAAAACAAGAGGCAAGCAGGGAACTGACATAAACAAAGAAAAATCTTAACTGGGAAAGCTAACGTGAAACATGAAACTTGAGACAAAAAACTAAAAAACGTTCCAACTGTGTTCCAACTTTCGGAAGAAGGAACTGCTCTCACAGCTAGAGATTGATGAGGTATATCTCAAATGTTATGGCAAGCAGGACACAGGATGAGAGGTCAGAGGGGAGCCAACAAGTGCGATGGAAGAAGGATCATTGAGTCCTGAAAGATACGGATAAGTCAGGAAGGGTTTTGAGAGTGTAATTTATTATGCCTGCTTCCCAATGTGCACAAAGGACTATTTACAAATGGAATAAACAAGTAACTTAAACAAAAAAAACAAAGAAAATAGTCTATTTACAAAGCTACGTGTTACCCTCACTGTAGCCATGTCATAAACTCTCAGGTAGGCCCCAATAGTCTACCTTTATACACCATTGCCCCTCCCACTAGGCATAATATTTATCAATCAAAGTGTCTTTTCCCACAAAACAATACTTTTCTCTGCTCATTTCCAGCCATATTTTCCATAATAATCATGTATATTTTATGACTATTTACAGGCAACTTACAGAGTCTAGTAATAAGGGGAAAACCCTCCAAAGAATAATGCAATTCATGTGACCCCCCCCCCCAAGTGGGAAAACCCACTATTTAATCCCCAAAACTCTATAATGGATGACCGCAGGGAGACTGACTTTTCATGGCTTTTCATGAAAGGTAAGGGACAATATATACTGGCTGCCCCTGTAGCGCACAATAGAAAAGTTAACTGTCACCCCTTCCCGTTTGTCTGACAGGCTGGCCTAGCGACAAGCAGCAACAATAACAAATTGCGAAGTGCGTGGAATCCAACTGCTGTTGTGCGTGCAAGCCTCCATGTCTGCTGTCTGTGGTCCATGAGAACATAACTCTGTCACATCATCCCCCTCCTAGAGAGGTAATCTGCCACTACGTTGAACTTGTCTGGTTGCCTGGTCGGTGTGGGGTGGTGAATCTAAAAAGCTGCAGTGAGAGGCAGCATTGTGTCAGCTGGCTGTTATGGTCCTTCGTGGATCTGATCCAGGTGGGTACTCGGTGGTCAGTTTCCAGCTGAAATTTCCGTCCAAGTAAATAATGTTGTAGTTTCTCGAGTGCCCACTTCGTGGCTAAGGCTTCCTTCTCCACAGTGGAATATTTTGTTTCCCGTGGCAGTAGCTTCTGGCTTACGTATAGGACTGGATGTTCTCAGGGGTCTCCTCTGTCATACCATATACAGTGGGGCAAAAAAGTATTTAGTCAGCCACCGATTGTGCAAGTTCCCCCACTTAAAATGATGACAGAGGTCAGTAATTTGCACCAGAGGTACACTTCAACTGTGAGAGACAGAATGTGAAAAAAAAATCCATGAATCCACATGGTAGGATTTGTAAAGAATTTATTCGTAAATCAGGGTGGAAAATAAGTATTTGGTCAATAACAAAAATACAACTCAATACTTTGTAACATAACCTTTGTTGGCAATAACAGAGGTCAAACGTTTACTATAGGTCTTTACCAGGTTTGCACACACAGTAGCTGGTATTTTGGCCCATTCCTCCATGCAGATCTTCTCGAGAGCAGTGATGTTTTGGGGCTGTCGCCGAGCAACACGGACTTTCAACTTCCGCCACAGATTTTCTATGGGGTTGAGGTCTGGAGACTGGCTAGGCCACTCCAGGACTTTCAAATGCTTCTTACGGAGCCACTCCTTTGTTGCCCGGGCGGTGTGTTTTGGATCATTGTCATGTTGGAAGACCCAGCCTCGTTTCATCTTCAAAGTTCTCACTGATGGAAGGAGGTTTTGGCTCAAAATCTCACGATACATGGCCCCATTCATTCTGTCCTTAACACGGATCAGTCGTCCTGTCCCCTTGGCAGAAAAACAGCCCCATAGCATGATGTTTCCACCCCCATGCTTCACAGTAGGTATGGTGTTCTTGGGATGCAACTCAGTATTCTTCTTCCTCCAAACACGACGAGTTGAGTTTATACCAAAAAGTTCTACTTTGGTTTCATCTGACCACATGACATTCTCCCAATCCTCTGCTGTATCATCCATGTGCTCTCTGGCAAACTTCAGACGGGCCTGGACATGCACTGGCTTCAGCAGCGGAACACGTCTGGCACTGCGGGATTTGATTCCCTGCCGTTGTAGTGTGTTACTGATGGTGACCTTTGTTACTTTGGTCCCAGCTCTCTGCAGGTCATTCACCAGGTCCCCCCGTGTGGTTCTGGGATCTTTGCTCACCGTTCTCATGATCATTTTGACCCCACGGGATGAGATCTTGCGTGGAGCCCCAGATCGAGGGAGATTATCAGTGGTCTTGTATGTCTTCCATTTTCTGATGATTGCTCCCACAGTTGATTTTTTCACACCAAGCTGCTTGCCTATTGTAGATTCACTCTTCCCAGTCTGGTGCAGGTCTACAATACTTTTCCTGGTGTCCTTCGAAAGCTCTTTGGTCTTGGCCATGGCGGAGTTTGGAGTCTGACTGTTTGAGGCTGTGGACAGGTGTCTTTTATACAGATGATGAGTTCAAACAGGTGCTATTCATACAGGTAACGAGTGGGGGACAGAAAAGCTTCTTACAGAAGACGTTACAGGTCTGTGAGAGCCAGAGATTTTCCTTGTTTGAGGTGACCAAATACTTATTTTCCACCCTGATTTACTAATAAATTCTTTACAAATCCTACCATGTGGATTCATGGATTTTTTTTCACATTCTGTCTCTCACAGTTGAAGTGTACCTCTGGTGCAAATTACTGACCTCTGTCATCATTTTAAGTGGGGGAACTTGCACAATCGGTGGCTGACTAAATACTTTTTTGCCCCACTGTATCAGTATAGAAAAATGAGCTCCTCATCAAAGTAGCCCCTTAAAGTATGAAAAATAGACGGAGAATGAGAAAGATAGAGAGATGCAGAGACAGGCAGAAAAAGGAAAGAAAAAGCGGGGATCAGTTAACGTACAGTTTAAATAATGTTCCGGTGAACAGAGAGAATAGCTTATGTTGTACTTACATTTGCTGAGACAAAAGGCTGCATGGACCTTGGTGCTCTGAGGGAGTCAGAAAGCACATTTGAGGTCAGATATGCTAGATTAATCTGACACTGTCTCTTCTCAAAAAGTTGATTCTGTTCATCTGGACGTAGCGTTTTCAGTGGGAGAAATGTTTCGTTTCGTGACTTCTTCAGTCTCAGCTGACTACAGGTTTCTCCAATCTTGTAAACAGTACATCTACACAATGACTGAAACTAGCACCACTGAATTAACAATTACCATTTCAGTCATTGTGCAAAGTTCTAACTAAGTTGTCTAATGGCAGTTCACCCCTGGATTGACCTCTTTTACCAATTAAATCATCTCAACACCCAAACTCATGTTTGTTGTTTGCATTTTAATTTCTCCTATTTGAGATTAACTGGACCATGTAAGTATAAAAACTAAGAATCACCTTTAAAAAGAAAACGATTTTTAAAAGGTGTTCTTATGAGAGCCTTGCATTTGTTTTTTTACGTTGCTTTATTATTCGTCAGTGATATCCATTTACTGAGAAACTACTGCTAAGCAAAAATACCAGGTATATAGAGTTTAGAATTTCAACAGTGTACTGAACTATAAAGGCCAGATGTGGTGTGATGCTTTTGTGTTTGTTAACAGGACCCTACAAATATTTACATTTTACCAAACTTTGATGACTAGGTCTGCAGTTCCTGCTTTAAATGCATTGATTTTTTTATATATTCAACAATCTAAGCCATCAGATTTTGAAGGGATACTCATTTTACTGCAGCCCCTTCATATTCTTCAAAGCAAAGCTATCAACACAAACAGCAACGTAAAAAAAATCCAGACAGCCAGCCTGTGTCTTCTATAACTGGAGAGCTCCTTACATTGCACCGCATGGCCAATGTGCATTGTTTTTCTGCATGGACCAGAAGAGTGAGGGATAGCAAACCGGATAGTTAATCTGTTAGCTAATTCTATAGCTAATCATGTAGTTAATTGCAAAACTAATACATCTGCTAATATACTGTTAATCCATTATCTTAGAAGAAAGGGAAATGCAGTGAGGAAATTGATTTGAAAATTAGGAGTGAATTATAATTTTAAATATCAGAAAAAAATCTTTGAATTCAATGACTTACTTCTCATTTTTAAATGGTATTTAAAAAAAAGAAATTTAGACAATCTTTTTCTTTTTAAATTGGAATTTAAAAATGCCTTTGCCAGATGTTCACAGTGCACCCTAGTGATAAGCAACTTTTAAAGGAGCAATAAAAGAACAGTGGCATCAACATGGTACCAGCAGCCAGTTCAGGGCCCATTTTTTCATGCAATGCATAATAATAATAATAATTCTATAAAATAATCCAGTTTCCAGAAGGGCAGTGGCACGCTGCATTTACCAGCCACAAGTATTTCAAGGTCCATTACTTATGTAGTGCAACAATAAACAGCGTTGATCTGAAAAGCTCAGTCCTAACCATGTTGCAGTATCTGACAGAATTTGAGCAGAAAAATTCATTATTCTTTTATTAGTAATTTTTAAAGTCAGTTTTCTTTTAATTTAAAATTTACCTGAAGTAGCAAAAACATGACAGTACAGACCCCATGTAAAGGCAGGCCTCCAACCTCTCCATATGGTCCCATCTGGCCCGGATGAAGGTGTCTGTGGCGATATGGATTCACCACAATTGCTATTGCTTGTTAAAGTGCATCTCACATGAATGAGTCATTTTCCTTTTTTATCTGGAAAATGTTCTGCAAGGGTATTGAATTATAATTTTTTTAATCACAACTGTTTTCATTATTTGTGTTTCATTATTAATTTTAATATTTTTACGTTATTTCTTTTTTAAATGAGATGCCATTTGGAACCAGAGTATTTTGTGTGTTAGATGGAGAAATTTTCATAAATGGAATCTCAATATTAAGGTTAATTTTTATTCATGTGTTCTGCAGTGAAATGAGGGAATTTGTTAGTCCCATGCTGCATTTCATTACAGTGTAGTGATCAGCAGATGGGTTTAGCTGGTGCTTAGAATCTGAATTACTTCTCTAAAGCTCATATTCTCCCAACAAGAATTCATTAAATACCTCCATTTTAAACTAATGTGAAGGACTAAATCAACACCTTCGGCAGCACTGTTTAACATCTTAATTGCATGTGTTTGATTATGCCACTTGAACTAATTCAGAACTGTTTAGTTTTCATAATGATAATGATGATATAATTAAGTGGCAGCAAAAGAGATCAAATTAAAATCTATGTTTTTATTTTTCTACAGAATGTTGCAAATCAATACTTTTTAAGCAATGCAACACACATTGCTAAACCTTTATTTTGAGGATTTTTTTTATGACCACTTAGTTTATAATGGTCAATCAGAACACAGTGTAACAACAACATGTAATAAAGAGCAGCATTTAACATACCAACCATGTAATGTGAATATGCCTGTCAATAAAAATGGCATGGTAATAGGAATAATCCTATATGTCTTTAAACGTGTTCATTAACACAATGTTCCTCTTGTGTGTGTGTGTGTGTGTGTGGGTGTGGGTGTGTACAGGTGTGTGTGTGTAACACAACTTGGAGCAAATTAATACGATTTTCTCAACACTTAATTAAGGCAGTTTATGAAATAGTCTTGATGTTGTAATAGTTGGGAGGGTTTGAATGTAGACAGGTGGCCTGTCTACATAAAAAAAAAAAAAGCACACTCTGCTTCTTGGCCAGTGACAACTGGGATGAGTGCTAGCCCCACCATGACCCTGAAGGATTTATTCTTTGCAGAAAGAAACATTTCAAAGAAACATTAGGTCTCTCTCTTCTTAGTGCCTGTTAGTACATGGAATTAATAATTGATCAACATATTGTTTTACTCATCCTTACAGAAACCTGGTTACAACAGGACAGGTTGAAACAATGTTAGTTTAAATAAATCAACACCTCTGACTGTCAGATTCTTTGAAGACAAGGAGAGAGTTTTAATTCATTTGAAAGTAGGGCTGTGCAATATGACCAAAATCTCATATCCCGATATAAGAATTCTATCGTCCCGATAACAACAATGTAACATTTTCTGTAAATTCTGTGAATCTCAGGCAGCTCGTCTTGCGGGAAGTGTTTCCAGCTGCGCGTCATGTAGCTGGAGTCGAGTGTTTTAACCGATGCATAAAACTATACATTTTTAGACATAAGTTGTAACGGCCGCCGTTTTCTTTGTGAGTATTTATTACACGGCGTGCTGCGGGGAAAAACCTGTTCTAACGTTTGAGTCTAAGGTTTATTTTTTAGCAGCTGGCGGCTCTTTTTTTAAATTCTCATCCTAAATAATCTGCTCTTTCACGTGATTCATTTTATTTTGAAAAGTCTCAACAGGATCTTGAGCTTTATTGTGAAAGGTTTATGTGGAACATAAACAAGCGGACATGCGATGCTGTTACTGTCGTTGTTGTTAACCACAATGCATAAAAACAGTCGCTTGTCCATCTGTAGTGTGGTTATATTACATATGAGAGAAAGAGAGAACTTTAAGAAATTAATATAGCCACTACAGTGACCATCAAAACGATGAAAAAATATTGCCGTAAACAGTTTATTTTGTGACACCACGAAACAAACGATAGCATAAAATGAAACGATAGACGTTTTTATATTGTCATCCGATATATATCGTTATATCGAACAGCCCTATTCGAAAGCCTGATGCTTGACCTTGCCCACTGAAACTAACAGCCTGAACATGGCACTTGATCTGTTATTAGACTCGACTGGCTTCCCTTAAAAAAGAACCCTCCCACCACTTAAATCACTCTCTAGATCTTGTTTTAACATATGGCATAGAAACTGAACATTTAACAGTGTTTCCTGAAAACCCTCTCCTGTATCATCATTTCCAAATAACATTTAAATTTGCAATCTTGGATTACACAGTGGTGTGGAATGCATTTTTATTACAGTACACGTCTTTCTTAACGTGTTCTAACTAAGTTTAAGGGTATAATTCCTTCACTGTTAACTTCCTGAACCATACTCCCACAGAGGTAATTTATCTTTATAATAGTATTACATCTTCACTGCGTACAATTCTGGATACTGCTCTGTTGAAAAAGAGAGCTTCAAATCAGAAGAACGCAAAAATCAGAATGAGAAATCACAGTCTTCCAATGAGAAGTCAGAAGACTCTCTAGTATAACTCTCAAACGTGCACCTTAAAGCTGATAACTCGTAAATAGGAGAAATGGTGTCTAACTAATTTAGAAGGTTATCATTTAGCCTGGAAAAATGGTTCTGCTCTATAAACAAAAAAAGTCCTCCGTGAAGCTAGAACATCTTACTATTCATCACTGATCAAAGAATATAAAGCTAGGTTCCTCTTCAGCACTGTAGCCAGGCTCTGGTGAGCTACGCATTCCTTAAACCTTAAGTAGTAATGACTTCATAAATTTCCTCAAAAATAAAAATTTAACCATTAGAGAAAAAAATGATGTACAGCTACCATACCATTGCCATTTATTTAGAGTCTTTTTCTCCAACTGATCTCCATGTTAAAAAGCAAATATGACTTATTCTGATTTATTCATTCTTGAGGTCAGGCTAAAATTTATGAATTTAAACAGTGTTCCACCTCAGATTGACAATAATGTAGAAACCTTTGTCCACGTACATTTATTTTGTCATTTGCTCATGCCAATCCCAATAACTTTCCTTCTCCTTGTTAGGTTGCTTCTCATTTTAATGATCTTGGTTTCATGACAATTGTGTTATTTTCTACAATATGTAAATTTTGTTAATGTGAAACCCTCTTTAACTGGCAAAACTGTTTTGAGTTAATGAACCTTTTGTAATTACAGTTGCTATAGCAACAGCAGTACCTGGGCCTGGATGATATTACTTGCAGTCTGTTTTTGGAGTCAGCAGACACAGGCAACCAAAGCTGATTAAAGATTTCTCATAATGTGGAGACACTACCTTGCAGTGCAAATATGTAGGAGCATAATGCACTGTTAGCCTCTAAAAATGAAATCTGGCTGGCATTAAGCCCTTAGAATATAGCTTTGCAACAGGCCTGATTTATTCACTTTTTGTTTGTTCTTATCTGGTGTAGCTTGGACTGCTAAAATATAGACCACCTTACAGTTACTGAAAATTAGATAAGTCATTGAGTAATGAAAAAATTATGTTCTGATTAATCCCCAGAGTGAGAGATTAAATTAAAGGAGAAAATCAGGGGAGAAAATTAGCAGAGGGTCTTTGTATGTTCACTCTGGTCACTATCTGCACAGTTCAATACTTATTTCTTGCAAAATCCCCAAAATGACCTGTTTTTACCCAAGAATACAGGGACATTCCAGTTTCACATTGTGATTTTATATCAGGATTACATTATTTTCAACAGGATTAGATCAACGTAAAGAAGTGAGCCTCCCCTTTTACTCCAAGAAAAAAAAATGGTCAAATGAGCTTACTGAAAATGGCAGTTTTAACAACTTTCTGTCAGACAGTCATCTCTTCCAGTGTAACCTTCAAATTACATGCTTAAACAATTCTCCAGTGCTACTGCGTGTATGACTAGGTGAATGACAGAGACATTGTAAAGCACCTTGTTAAAGATGTTATATTAGCACAGCACATAGACCATTTATACATTTTTCCTTTGTTTTCCTTCACCAGACCAAGCAACACAGCTGAGGCAAACTAACCAACATTCCTAAGCTGTGACACTAAATTAAAAAAAAACAAAACACAGAATTGGTGACCTTCTGAACACTTCTGATTATTCTGACTGGGTGGTTTTGTATCTCTGTCAGGAAAAGTTAGGGTTTTCTTTGCTTCACTGAGTCATTAACAGAAGCATTTTGATTATTAGGTAAAATTGTCTCCAATTAATTCAGCTTTTTGCAGTTCACAGCAGAACATATCATTCATTAAAAAACAACAACAACAACAAAACCCTACACATATCACTCTGATATCTCTCAACCCCATTTTTTGAACTACATTGACAGAGAAAGCATAGCAGCTGAAAGACTGTCATGGAGTTAAACTCGGTGTGGATTACACTCTACCACTGACATTAATTGCAGGTGACAGGGCTAAGTACAAGGCCCCACACAATGACAGTGATGACTCTGGAGAAAATTTGTCATGGGCCCCCCTTCGTCTGCTGTGACAGGAGTGATTATGCAGACTAGTAACTTTGCTGGACCATGGCTGACTGACGAGACCTAATATAATACAGACAGAAAGGCAGAATCCAAAAAGAATCACAGCCTACAATGTAAATTCCAGTAGCTACACAAATTAGTAAACTTTATTTAGTCAATAAAATTATATGACTTTCACTATCTTTTATTAAGTTTTTTTATTTTCACTTGCTAGATATGGGACAGACTTGAATGAGGAAAAGAAAAGGGAGAAAGGAAGAGGGGGGAAAAACAGCGGAGAAGAGGGACGGGGATAAAGGGCAAAAAAACAAAAACGAACTAAATAAGCAGACAAAAAAAATACATATATCAATCACCTGTTGAGAAAGAAAAAAGAAAACAAGCAGAAGAAAACAAGAGCAATACATTAAACAACATCACGATAATATATGGGAATATAACAGTAAATACTAAATATTAAACATTATTGTGCAGCATGTAATATTGACAGCGCACAGTGTGCTTTGAGGTAGGAGCCAAAAAGGGTGTCGTTTGTGGTTGTGAGCACCCGTGTGTACAGGGATGTCATTAACACTATTAAGTTTTTTTTCTGTGTTTTTCATAGCACAGACCCACCTGAGCAACAGAAAATGAAACAATTTTGAACACGGTAACAAATCTGGACAATTTCTAGCTAACCAGTTAGAAATCAATAAAGAAAAACCAACCATATGTGCTGTTAAAGATTTATCTGGGAATACAATATATGACCTTAAAAAAATAAACAACATTTTTAGGGATTTCTATGAAACTTTATATACACCACAAATAAACCCATCTAAAAACTAAATTGATCAATTTCTCAACAACGTAACTCTTCCAAAATTATTAGACACCCAAGCAATGGCACTGGATTCACCACTGACACCAGGTGAACTCCAGGAAGCCCTGATAAGTATGCCCAATAATAAGGCTCCAGGTCCAGACGGCTTTCCTGCAGAATTCTACAAAGAATTCTGGTCGATTCTAGCACCAGTTTTCTACAGAACGTTGTTGGAAATCAAAGAAAAGGGCAGACTTCCATCAAATATGAATTCTGCAAACATTAATCTCCTGCTAAAACCAGGCAATGACCCTGTATATCCCTCAAGCTATCGTCCAATATCTCTTATTAATGTAGACCTTAAAATAATCTGCAAAGCTCTCTCAAAGAGATTAGAGAAAATAACCCTCCTCTTAATTCATCCTGACCAAACTGGTTTCATAAAAGGTAGGCACTCATCAACAAATACACGTAGATTACTTAATTTAATAGACTACTCATGCAGTAAAAACATTGAAACCATAATATTGTCTCTTGATGCAGAAAAGGCATTTGACAGAGTTAACTGGAATTTTCTATTTGCAACTTTACACAAATTTACACTAACGACTGCACCTCCAAGAACTCGGCTGTCAAACTCCTAAAGTTTGCAGATGACACCACTGTCATTGGCCTCATTCAAGATGGTGATGAGTCTGCATACCGGCAGGAAGTTGAGCGGCTGGTACTCTGGTGCAGTCAGCACAATCTGGAGCTGAACACTCTTAAGACTGTAGAGATGACAGTGGACTTCAGGAGACATCCCTCAACTCTGCTCCCCCTCACCATATCAGACAGCCCTGTGTCAACTGTGAAGACCTTCAAGTTCCTGGGTACAACCATCTCCCAGGACCTGAAGTGGGAGACCAACATCAACTCCATCCTCAAAAAGACCCAGCAGAGGATGTACTTCCTGAGACAACTGGGGAAGTACAGTCTTCCACAGGAGCTGCTGATCCAGTTCTACACTGCGGTCATTGAGTCTGTCCTGTGCTCCTCCATCACAGTCTGGTATGGAGCAGCCACTAAACAGGACAGGAGCAGACTGCAGCGGACTGTACGGGCAGCAGAAAGGATCATCAGCGCCCCCCAGGATCTGTACCTCTCAAGAACCAGGAAACGGGCAGGGAAAATCATCACAGACCCCTCACACCCTGCACACAGACTTTTTGATCTGCTGCCCTCTGGCAGACGGTACAGAAGCCTGCAGACCAGGACCACCCGACACAGGAACAGTTTCTTTCCCCTCGCCATCTCCCTTCTTAACAGTTGACCTGTCACACTGCTCCCACTGCCAGACTGCAACTGCACCTTATGTACATTTTGTAGTATTCATTCCACCTCATTCATTTCTGTATTTTATGTATATACGTTTAGATTCGTTATTTATAGTTGGTTTACACAGCGTTGTGTATGTATGTGTAATGTGTATATATAGACACTTCTGTCTCCTGAGGGGCACCAGGCAGGGATGCCCACTCTCCCCTTCACTGTTTGCAATTTTTATCGAGCCACTAGCAGCAGCAATTAGACAGGCTACAGTAATCATCCGCCTTTATGCGGATGATGTGTTACTTTTTCTCCAAAACTCACAAACCAATCTCTCTGGGGTAATTGCATTGATAAACTCTTTTGCAAGAATATCAGATTACTCAGTCAACTGGTCAAAATCTACAGTCCTTCTGATTAATTGCTCCTTCCATAATTCTTCTTCTACCCGACTGCAATCTGGAAATATTAAATATTTAGGTATCAATATCTGTCCTAAGCTTGCAGAATTAACTAAATTAAACCACATCCCACTTTTAAAGACAGTAGAAGGTGATCTGGCTAGATGGAACCCATACAACTCATGGGAAGGCTCGCCGCTATAAAAATGATGGTCTTGCCAAAAATAAACTATTTATTTTCAATGATCCCAAGTAAGCCATCACAAGATTGGTTCAGCTCTCTAGACTCATATATTTCTAAATTCCTTTGGAAAGTCAAACCCCCGCTGTTACGACCCGGCTCTGCTAGGCGACAGGGGATGTAACATAAATGAGCCCAGCGGCAGGAGGATTAGATAAAAAGAAAAACATAAGGTTTATTACCACAACTGAAAACCGTTAGTGAAACAACTCACTAGGCAATGAGGTGATTTAAACAAACACACCAAACAAGTCATATATTCAAATAACACTAATAATACCAGTGGAACACTGATCATCTAAACATCTCACAGGCGGCAACTCAAACACAAAGGTTGTTAAGGGAAGCAAGGCCAAGGCCAAGGTAGGAGGGACAGTCTACACAGTCTGTTCGCATCAACAAGTCCCCCTCCGAATGACGAATCCTCAGCCTTTTATGCTTCCTGGTAAATGCAGGCAGTCACTGGTCCGTCGTGTTCAAGGCTCCTGCAGCAGCCAATGGTGTGAGTGGTCTGGCACACTCTGATCTGCATGCAGTTGGGGCGGGCATAGGTCCCTGGCCAGCCAATCCCCCGTGAGTCCTGGAACGCTTTGATTTCCATAGAGAAAGGTGGGGCCACCTGAGGCTAGAGACCCGCGTATCAGCTTAAAAACATTACAAAGGACCAAGGACAAAGGAGGACTAGATCTGCCTAAGTTTAATCACTACTTTTTAGCCAACAGGCTTCAGTTCATCTCTAGATGGTTAAAACATACCTTCTTAGATGAACCCTGGATAGATGTAGAACGGGCACTATGTAATAATCTAGAAATTTCAGACCTACCATTTATCAGCTCAAACATCCAACGACATGAATGCTTTAAAAGCATCAACATCAGCTCTTCTCTGACAGCATGGTGGGAGTTTCTAAAATTGACGGCGTCTTCATTAATCCCATGCAAACGTACACCTATCTGAAACAATTCGGACATATTACAAAACAATAACATGATCAACTTGCCAGATTGGAGTTATAAAGGAAATAAATACTTGGAACATATATTGGAAGGAACAGACTTTATTTCGTTTGACAGAATAGTTACACAATATGGGATCAACAAGAAAAGATTTTTGGAATATCAACAAATTAAATCCATAGTAAAAAAGAAATTTAATCCCTGTGAAGCTGAATTAGAAACACCACCAAGTGTGGTACAATTTTGTAATCTAAACCCCCCCACATTATTGTCTAAAATATACAGAACACTTTATACAATAGATGAATCAATACCCCTTCCTATTGCAAAATGGGAGGTGGATTTATCGATCAGCTTAGACCAAAACCTTTGGTCTCAGATATGCTTAAAAACTTTTCAGTGGATCAGAAATCCCAGTTTGCAATTAATATAATACAAAATATTACATATAGTGCACTATACTGGTCATAGGATGTTCAAGATAGGCTATACGTCTTCCAACAACTGCTCACACTGTCAAGCAAATACACCGGACAATTATATCCACGCTCATCCACCTGTCACCTTGACCCTCTCCCCACTGTGTTAGTTAAAGCCTGTCTCCCCTCGTTAGCACCTCTCATAACCAATATTATTCATTCCTCCCTGAACACTGGAATTGTTCCTGAAGCACTGAAAAAGGCTTCTGTTATTCCAGTTCTCAAAAAGCTTGGTGCAGACCCCAATAACTTTGATAATCTTCGCCCTATATCAAATCTCCCCTTTATTTCAAAAATTCTTGAAAAAGGTGTCGCCTCCCAGCTTCATTTACATCTCAATGACCATAATCTCTATGAACAATTTCAATCTGGTTTCCGCCCCAATTATAGAACATAAACTGCTCTGTTAAGGATTACCAATGACCTTCTGATGGCAGCTGATTCTGGTCTCCTATCCATCCTCATCCTTCTTGATCTTAGTGCGGCATTTGATACCATTTCTCACAATATTCTCCTGAACTGGTTAGCATCCATTGGCATTAGTCACACACCCCTTGCCTGGTTCACCTCATATCTCTCAGACCACACTCAGTTTATCCAATTTAAATCCCATTCTTCAAGTCTCAACTCTCTATCCTGTTTCTGCTTGTGTGCCCCAGGGTTCAGTATTAGGGCCCCTTTTATTCATTATTTATATCAGGGGTAGGCAACCTTTCTGATGACGAGTGCCATTTAAAATTTCCTCAGAAGTCAGTGTGCCATATGATTGCATTATCAATAAATTTAATAATGCTCTAGATTAACAGTTACACACTATATAGAACCACTTTATAGAATTATATTATTTCGCAGATGTTGGCAGCTATCAGCGAATAGTTATCAGCTATATTGAAACAAACAAAAAAAAAGACACTTTTTATTCATAACAAGAACTCCATAACAGCAAATGGACTGTACAACAGAAAATGCAAATGCTATTTATGGTCTCCTCACAACAATGATAAGAAAAATAAACTGGGCCATTATGGCATGTCTGTTAATACAGAGACACACATGTTAATGTGATCTCTGGTCTCCCACTCAGAGACACAGGTCTCCAAGTGTCCGGCATTCAAACAGCTACCTGAGGACTCATGTGAGAGAAAATCTGCTCACACAGATATGTAGAGCCAAATACTGTCAATAAGGTCTCTGCAATGTTCTGAAGACAGTTAAACTTGTCAGATAGTGATGTCCAGCAGGTGAAAATGCAAGCTCCATGAACACACACAGCTGTGGATTCCAGCTGCTTCGATGTTATATGTATGATTTCTATACATTTTACGTCAGATAAAAACTTTGGTTGTAAGCTTTTCATTTTAAATGAGAATAAGAAAGTATTTCTTTGTGCCCCCTCTCCCTGTTAATGCCCTGGCAAAACTTTGCTAGACCCGCCCCTGCACCAGCTGTCAGCTACATAGAAAAGGATCCTGGTGTTATTTGTCTCTCAGAAACAGTTCATAACTTCCCTTCAACTCATTCATGTCACCTAAAAGGTAAACCTGTTTCTCCATCACCTGTTCAGCTCTGATGATTCAGTAAGGACATCTCCTGGTTTCATCTTCATGTTTCCCTCTCACCAGATATATAAACCGGTGTCTTTTTCCATTCTAGCTGATGTACGGGACATAAGAAAGCATTGCATGTGATGTATCAGAGAAAAAAAACTAAACAAAAAAAGGTGAATAGACACATTTCGTTTGCTAAATACTTTATTAAAAGACATTTTCCTATTTACATTTCTATGTTTCACATAAGTTTGTAATTTTTACTCCGGGATGGGGATGGATGATGTGCGTCCTGCGCCACCCATACGATCTGGGGCGTATCGGAGCCATTTCTGGACTGCTTGTGCAAAGACAAACATAGAGTTTGCCCCTAACTGCTGCGTCAGGCCATCTAGGACAAAAATACACACACACAAACAAAAAAAGTGAATTAGAGCACATGAATAAGCTCTTGTTAACTGTCTTCAGCGGGGAGAAAGTATGTAAACTCCTAGGCTGATAAACATGAAAAATCTGCAAACTGCCGCATTTCATTCCCAAAGAGCTATGTGGAAAAAGTGATAAGTCTTAGCATGGTGTGCCGTGTATCCTTTAAAACAAAATAAACATGGGGTCCTCGGGCTGTACAAACTGTACAACCCGAGGACTAAACAACTAAACTGACCAAAGATTCCATCAGCAGATTAACTGGACATGAAAGTCTTGTTATTAAGAAAGACAAAGTAATATAGCAAAAACCGGACATAGGAAATGTGAAACACACCCAGCAGATCAATTGATCCTTTTATTGTTCACTTTAGGCTCATAAAACTACAATAAACGATAAAACTTACCAAATATGCATCTGCACAGCGCTGTATCTTTAAATGCCCTTTTTTGCTTTGTCTGGTCCTTGGTTTTTTTCCCTGCCCAGTTGAGTACCGAGGCCAGCTCGTTTGTAATGGCATAAGCCATTACACCTCCAGCGTGGTCCCTCCAATCAAGGCAAAGCGTCTCACCTATAGACACATTTTAAGAGATGGAATTAGCGTGTCTCATGTCTTAAATGTGTATGCAAGTGCTTGTGTGTATAATCAACATGCCGTCGTTAAGTATTTAAATCATATCTGACAGCTATTACACTTTATAGTTACAAAGTGTACATAACCTTTATATACTTACCATTGCCTTATTTGCCTCTTGTGATTGAAGAGCTGCTTCTGCATTGTTTAGCTCCTCAATGTTTTGCAAGGGCAAATCCAGAGGCAATACCCCAGCATCTACCGATTCATTGCAGCAGGGATGGCGGATGGCTCCGACCTCCTCACGGAGTTCGTTAACTGCTCTGGTCAGGTCTGACAGCATAGTTAACATCTTTTGTGAGGTCGCATCTGTTTCAAAGAACAATTCTAGAAAGATTAATGGTTCAAGCAGTGGGAGGCGAAAAACTAATATATCCATAAGTGATGGTGTAACATTCTGCATTCAAGTATAAGTTGTTCTAACTGCTAAAAGTGTTTGCTAGTTTTTGCCTGTCACATATATTTGATATTTGTATATGTAGCTTGCCATCACCAGTGTGTGAATTGTGTGTGAATGGGTGGATGACTGAATGTGTAAAGCACTTTGGGGTCCTTGGGGACTAGTAAAAGCGCTGTACAAATATAGGCCATTTACCATTTATACCATGTAAAATCTGAAATTCCAAGATTTTCGAACTTGCCTTGTAATAGTGGCCTCACAGAGTCTCTGGAATCTGCAGAAAATCACAACAAGATGACATTCAGGAGTATAAATTGGTGTTTTGAAGATAAGAGCACAATGACATTGTGATTCAGCTTTAAAATATTTTAAAAGCATACCATCTATAGGGAAGGCCTCGACATCAGACTTTGCATGCTGGGGAGAGCGCAAAGCTGTGTCGTTTTGTGTGTTCTGCCGGAGTGCCGAAAGGTGCCGGAAGCTGGGCGGGGCATTATGATGCCTGCTGTCAGTGGGCTGGGAGGAAGGCTGCGGAGTGGTGATGGCTGTTTAGAAAAAGATGATGTTTTTTAAGTATTTAAGAATACAGACAACATGTCAAAAAGCCACCAACGAGACTGAAAATGTAGAAGCCCAGTATCTTAAAGTTGTTATTAAGAATTCAGTATTTGGCGCTTCGTCATCAGCTTCAGCATCGCTATTATCAGAATCAAACGGTGGTGCATGGTAACCAAAGCTGTCAAAACTAAAGTCACAGTCGTTATCCTTGTCGGGTGATACATAGGTCTCACATACTTCTGAAATCTGCTCATAGCGACTGGTAAATACTTGACTGTCTATACCTGGGTGACAACAGTGGGACACACGAGACTCTTCCGCAACCTGCGGTCGCTTAACTTCAACTTCTGCATTGCCGTTTTGGTTATGTTTTTCAGCAACCATCTCTTTAAAGTGCCTGAGTATATCTGACTGCCTCAACCATTTTCCGTAATTTGCGCCTCCTTGACCAGCGTGATGTCATTGTCAGTGTATATCAGATTAAACAAATAGTGCTATATTTGGAAATAGCCAAATAAGCAAATTGTTTAACACTAGGAATTTAAGGACGTGAGTTTCTTACTTATTGATGGTAGTTACCATCAATCAGATCTGAAAAAAATAGGAAAAATAGGGCACAGTTGATTGATTGGTAATTTATTTCAACATGTGAACAATATACAAGTACATTTAGAAAAGAAAATAAGAGAGAAAAAAAATACTATACAAATTACATTAAAAAAACGTTCTGATTAATTTACATGTTGAAAGGGAGTGGGAAGAAGTATACAATCCCACCCCCTTTGCCATAAATTATCAGTTAATATTTAGTCAGCTTCCTTACTGATATAATTTGTAATAAAAATAGTGAACAGATTTCTGATATACTATATACTATAATATCACATCATGAGTTTGTTTTTTTTTTGTTTGTTTGTTTTTAAATAGAGACATTCACTTAATTTAAATATTTTCCTTTTCTTTATAGTTCGAGAAGATCATATTTTTATAACTCTTTTTGAACAGTTTTATGTTTGGACATTGCTTTAATTCCATATTCAGACTGTTCCATAGTTTCACTCCATGAACAGAAACACAAAAGCCTTTTCTTGTAGTACGTACCTTCATTGTTTTGAAGTTACAAAAACCCCTTAAATTATAACTTCCTTCTTTCAAAAAAAACATACTCTGAATATTACCTGGCAGTTCTTTATTTTTTGCTTTGAATAGAATTTGTGCTGTTTGGAATTTCACTATATCGTCAATTTTCAATATTTCAGACTGCAAAAATAGTGAGTTTGTATGTTCCTATAACCTGCATTGTGAATGTTTCGAATTGATTTTTTTTTGAAGAGTAAAAAGTGAATGTAATGTGGTTTTATAGTTATTGCCCCAGACCTCTGCACAATAGCTTAAGTATGGTGAAACCAGTGAACAGTAGAGAATATGAAGTGATGTTCAGTCGAATACCTGCTTTGCCTTGTTTAGTACTGCAATGCTTCGTGATACTTTGGAATGAATATATCTTACGTGAGCTCTCCAGTTAAGTTTTTCATCTATTATTACCCCCAGAAATTTATTTTCACTGACTCTTTCAATATCAACACCATTTATTTGAATCTTTGCATTTGTATTTAAACTACTATTTCCAAATAACATAAGTTTAGATTTATTCAAATTTAATGATAATTTATTTTTATCAAACCAGAACTTCACTTTACTTATTTCATTAGTCATATCCTCCAATAAATTCTGCAGATCATCACCAGAGCAAAAAATGTTTGTATCGTCAGCAAAGAGAACCATTTTTAATACTTTGGACACTTTACAGATGTCGTTAATGTACAAGTTGAAGAATTTTGGACCCAAAACTGACCCTTGGGGTACACCACAAGCAATGTCCATACATAAGGAGCAACCACCATTTATTTTCACGAACTGCTTTCTGTCACTTAAATAACTCCGGACCCAATCTAAAACTACCCCTCTGACACCATAACGTTCCAGTTTTCTTATTAATATATCATGATCTATAGTGTCAAATGCCTTTGTCAAGTCTATGAATAACCCAGCCACATATTGCTTTTTGTCTATGGAATTTGTAATGTATTCTATTGAATCTAATAGTGCTGATGATGTTGATCTGCTTGATCTGAATCCGTACTGACTCTCAGTGAGTAGTTTATGTTTATCTATAAATTTTTCCAGTCTGTTTTTAAACAGTTTTTCAAGAACTTTTGAGAATTGAGGTAGTAAAGAGACAGGCCTGTAGTTTGTGAAATGGTGTTTGTTTCCAGATTTGTATAGAGGTATAACTTTTGCTATTTTCAATCTGTGTGGAAATCGACCAGTTTGAAATGATAAATTACAGCTGTATGTAAATGGTTTTATAACAGCCTCAATGACTCTTTTAACCACTATCATATCAATATCATTACAATCCAAAGATTTCTGATTTTTACATTTTTTGACAATTTCAAAAACTTCATTTTCATCAACGGCTGTGAGAAACATAGAATATGGATTTCTGTCTATCAGTGTATCCGGTTTTTCCTGTGCTTTCCCAGGATGAGTGATTGTTCTTGCTAAATTTGGTCCAGCAGTTACAAAGAATTCATTGAGACTATTTGCCACAACATCCATATTGCATTCTTCATGGTCATTACAAATGAAATACTTGGGATAGTTCTTTTGTCCAGTCCCACATTTTATAACACTGTTCAGGATTTCCCATAATCTTTTATTATTATTTCTATTTATATCTAATTGCTTCTTATAGTATTCCTTTTTACTATATCTAAGTATATTAGTTAACCTATTTTTATATCTTTTGTATCTGATTTCAGTATCTTTAGTTCTCGTTCTTAAGAACTCTCTGTATAGAGCATTTTTCTTTATACATGCATTTTGCAGACCTTGTGTTATCCATGGACAGTCCATATATTTCTGTTTCCTACTATATTGCTTTATTGGACAGTTGGTATTGTACAGTAATGTAAATATTCTAAGGAATTCATTATAAGCACTATTAACGTCCTGTTCCTGATATACTTCACCCCAGTTTTCTTTCAATAAATCTTTTTTAAATGCATTCATTCTTTCTTCTGTTCTTACTCGTCTGTACTCTTTTTTAATGTCCATTTTATTGATCTTGTAATTCCTATCATAGATTGTAAAAATTGGAAGATGGTCACTTATGTCGTTAATCAGGAGTCCACTTACAGTCTTATTTTCAATGTCATTTGCAAAAATGTTGTCTATGAGAGTTGCACAATGTGATGTAATCCTGGTAGGTCTAGTAATTTTAGGGAATAGGTTCATACAGTGCATTGTGTTTATAAATTCCTCAGTGGTTATATGTTTATTTGGGTTTAGCAAATCAATATTGAAGTCTCCACAAATGAAAACTTTTTTGTGAGGTATTTCAATAAATGTTTCTTCTATCCAGTCTTTAAATGTCTCAATACTACTACCTGGAGCTCTGTATATACAGCTAATGATTACATTTTTACTTTTTTCTTTACAAATTCAACTGTAATACATTCTAGTACATTATCAATCATCATCGTCATCTTTTCCACCACATTAAATTTCAAGGATTTGTCCACATACAAGGCCACTCCTCCTCCTCCTTTGTTTCGCCTAGTTATAAATGTGAATTCATAACCCTCCAGTTCAAAGTCTGTTCCTTTTTCCATATTGATCCAAGTTTCTGATAAGGCAATGACACTAAATGGATATGAAAACTGGTTAAGATATTCTTTGATATGACTAAAATTAGCATAGAGACTTCTACAGTTAAAGTGGATAATTGATAATTTATTCTCAGTTTTAATCCTCTGATTGTAGTCTTTATTTGTATAGTAGCAGCAATTGTTATTGTTAGATGCAGAAGAAGTTGTTGTCTGGATCTATTTCATATTCCAAGTCATGTGTATTGTGATCCATATAGTTAAATGTTTTCAGTTCCAATTGATCCTATTCTGCAACTGTCTGACTGATGCAGCTGTTTCTTCCAGATGTATCTGAGTTCTTCCTTCCAGTGTGTGTCATAAGTGAGTGTGTGGTTGTCTGTTACCTTGTTTGCCGTCCAGATCGTGTTGCTCACTGATATTTTTCGAGATCCGCCATATTTTTTATGGTCAGAACTTTGGCTTCCTCTGGTGATCCGTTTAGTTTAATAAATATTTTGCAGTTCGTCGTCCAAGTGCTTTGGATTTTTCCCAGCTTCTTAAGGTGTCGCGCTTTTTTGGCTATTTCAGCGTTGTGTTTGGATAGATGTTCATTGAAAAAGACATTAGATCCTTTTAATTTTCTTCCTTGTTTCAGCGTAATCTTGTGCTTTCGATTTACAAACCTTAATATAATAGCCGGTATGTTGCCGTTCCTCCTGGGAAGAGGGTGGCATGCTTCGACAGAGTTACAGTCCAGGGCAATCCCTTTGGACCGCAGGAAGGCAGCCACCTGTTGTTCCGTGGAGCTAATGTCAAGCTCTCCAGGTTCCTCATTGCTGTCAGCAGTCACCGCCTGAGTGTATGACCGGGGTTTAATATGGAGCCCAGTGATGATGACGTCGTTTATCCTGGAGTATTGTTCCAGGTCAGCGACCTTACTTTCCAGGTATGCAATCTTTTTATCTTTTTCGGCATTTTGGATGCGGAGGAGCTTTACCTCCTCCACAATTTCAATGTTATTTTTCTGCTGCAACCTGATAGTAGAAATTTCCTCCATTATGAAGTCAAGGGACTTTTTAATGTCCTCGACTTCCTCAGCTGTCGGTGTCCTCTTCGGCCCCATTTTATCTGGTTACCCTGGTAGCAGGTTCAGTCAGCTGATTTCTCAGTCAGCTGTTAGCCTGGTAATGTGTTGGCTAGCCTGCAATTACCTCGTTAACTCCGTTAGTCCAGTCCGATATCCTGTATCAAAGTCGTAATCCAGACAGGGTTGTACCAAAAGTTCCAACAATTTGAGTAGTCTTTGCTCCAGAAATTGATGGCCAAATTTCAAAAATCCACAGGACACGAACAAAACACAACTTTCAAACAAATGGCAAACAGGAAGTGTCAATGTCAATAAAGAGGGAAAACTAGATACAAAGACGGCTCATACAAGCTGAACCGAGTGCTACAGTGGGGCAAAAAAGTATTTAGTCAGCCACCGATTGTGCAAGTTCCCCCACTTAAAATGATGACAGAGGTCAGTAATTTGCACCAGAGGTACACTTCAACTGTGAGAGACAGAATGTGAAAAAAAAATCCATGAATTCACATGGTAGGATTTGTAAAGAATTTATACGTAAATTAGGGTGGAAAATAAGTATTTGGTCACCTCAAACAAGGAAAATCTCTGGCTCTCACAGACCTGTAACGTCTTCTGTAAGAAGCTTTGCTGTCCCCCACTGGCACCTGTTTGAACTCATCATCTGTATAAAAGACACCTGTCCACAGCCTCAAACAGTCAGACTCCAAACTCCGCCATGGCCAAGGCCAAAGAGCTTTCGAAGGACACCAGGAAAAGTATTGTAGACCTGCACCAGACTGGGAAGAGTGAATCTACAATAGGCAAGCAGCTTGGTGTGAAAAAAATCAACTGTGGGAGCAATCATCTGAAAATGGAAGACATACAAGACCACTGATAATCTCCCACGATCTGGGGCTCCACGCAAGATCTCATCCCGTGGGGTCAAAATGATCATGAGAACGGTGAGCAAAGATCCCAGAACCACACGGGGGGACCTGGTGAATGACCTGCAGAGAGCTGGGACCAAAGTAACAAAGGTCACCATCAGTAACACACTACAACGGCAGGGAATCAAATCCCGCAGTGCCAGACGTGTTCCGCTGCTGAAGCCAGTGCATGTCCAGGCCCGTCTGAAGTTTGCCAGAGAGCACATGGATGATACAGCAGAGGATTGGGAGAATGTCATGTGGTCAGATGAAACCAAAGTAGAACTTTTTGGTATAAACTCAACTCGTCATGTTTGGAGGAAGAAGAATACTGACTTGCATCCCAAGAACACCATACCTACTGTGAAGCATGGGGGTGGAAACATCATGCTATGGGGCTGTTTTTCTGCCAAGGGGACAGGATGACTGATCCATGTTAAGGACAGAATGAATGGGGCCATGTATCGTGAGATTTTGAGCCAAAACCTCCTTCCATCAATTCAATTCAATTCAATTTTATTTATATAGCGCCAAATCACAACATAAGTCGCCTCAAGGCGCTTCATAGATACAGAGAAAAACCCAACAATCATATGACCCCCTATGAGCAAGCACTTTGGCAACAGTGGGAAGGAAAAACTCCCTTTTAACAGGAAGAAACCTCCGGCAGAACCAGGCTCAGGGAGGGGCGGCCATCTGCTGCGACCGGTTGGCGTGAGAGAAGGAAGACAGGATAAAAGACATGCTGTGGAAGAGAGACAGAGGTTAATAACAGATGTGATTCAATGCAGAGAGGTCTGTTAATACATCAGTGAGAACTTTGAAGATGAAACGAGGCTGGGTCTTCCAACATGACAATGATCCAAAATACACCGCCCGGGCAACAAAGGAGTGGCTCCGTAAGAAGCATTTGAAAGTCCTGGAGTGGCCTAGCCAGTCTCCAGACCTCAACCCCATAGAAAATCTGTGGCGGGAGTTGAAAGTCCGTGTTGCTCGGCGACAGCCCCAAAACATCACTGCTCTCGAGAAGATCTGCATGGAGGAATGGGCCAAAATACCAGCTACTGTGTGTGCAAACCTGGTAAAGACCTATAGTAAACATTTGACCTCTGTTATTGCCAACAAAGGTTATGTTACAAAGTATTGAGTTGTATTTTTGTTATTGACCAAATACTTATTTTCCACCCTGATTTACGAATAAATTCTTTACAAATCCTACCATGTGGATTCATGGATTTTTTTTTCACATTCTGTCTCTCACAGTTGAAGTGTACCTCTGGTGCAAATTACTGACCTCTGTCATCATTTTAAGTGGGGGAACTTGCACAATCGGTGGCTGACTAAATACTTTTTTGCCCCACTGTATGTGTGAAGGGACAGTAACTGCGTGTGTATATGTAAGCATTTAAACACTGAAGATAATAAAATTAACAGTATTTTGTCTAATTCTGCTATTGTAGGAATTCATGGCACCGAGATAAAAACGTGGCGCACAGTGTGACGTCAAAATAGGCGCACACCTTTGACGCTGTTTTTTCTCGGTTTTCCTCGTCCACACGTAAATGCTAAAACGGAGTTTACGAAAATATCCACCCTGGCAGGCGTCTTTAAAAATCTCAGTTTTCAGTTAACGAAAATGCAGTTTACGTGTGGACAAAAGGTGCAAACGCAAGGTAGGTGAGCGTGCAACGTAGAGTTAGGTGAGCGTACAACGTAAAGTTTGAATTGAGTGCGAATTGAAGCGGGTGCTCTCCAATCATTAAAAGTAACAAAGTCATTGAACACATTTATACAGTTACCTTTACGTTCATCAATCATATATCACAGATTTACAATTTTTTGTAGTACTATGCTAAAAAGCAACTACAGAGCAAAAGTCTAGGTCAAGTGCCGAGGCGACGGCAAGAACAAAGGAACCCTCGAAGCGTTAAAGCTAGCTTTGTCAGGGAATATAACGGAAAAGTATGAAACGAAAATGTTTTCTTTGTTGATAGACTTTGTTCGCAGTGCAATTTATTTGTTGCCGTATTGTAAGATGAAAGTAGACACAATTTCGGGCTCCCACATTTTGTCCGAAACTGTACATTAACGAGTTTTTTTTACTGTTATTCAAATGCAACTGTGGAAATAACGAATAGAAAAAAATTCATTCATTCTTACCTTATACTAATCGTGGTGCAGGCCAGTGCAGTGCATGAACTTATGCCTTCTCCGGTCAATTCCGCTGAGAGTAAATCGAATGTCCCGCTCTACTGTACAAGACAATGGTTACCTGGAGGGATGTACCACTGTGAGAGGGGGTGCTATGGAATAGTCCAAGTGATCGCTGCTTTAATTTCCCGGTCAACTATACATAAATTGCACGTCGACACGATTTTTTAAAGCTGGTGAACTAGACCAAAGTCATTGATAACAAAAGAACAATAAATCTACTTTCTCCTGTACTTTATACCGGCTCAGTTGCAATGCAATTTAACTCTCAACTACAAATCGATGGCTTTTTGATGGTGACCGGCGCCGAATGATGGTCAACTACAAATAGACGTTTTCTCGACATTGTTGTTGTCACCTGGTCGACTACAAATAGATCAAATATCAATGACAAAAAACAACGGTAAATCAACATCATTACAACGTCCTTATAGTAAGACCGTCGATTTACCACAGAATTTCAATGATGTTACAGCATTTCAACCCTGACCATAACGATGGATCGGATGAAAAATCAACATCAATTCAATGTCGTCTTGCTATCTGGGTAACTTCTTACCTGAAGTTCAGTTCACCTGACACTCGGACCTGCGTCTGCCTCGGGTCTCTCCTCCTCCTGCCTCCCCTTTCTCTCATCCACCTGCTGGCCTCCACCACTTGCTAATGTTACTGAGTCTGAGGAAGCACCACCACAGCCACCACCAAACAACTGAGTTATTTTTACACACCGACCAGCATCTGGCCAATCCACCACCTTTCATTGTTTATGCCGTTACAAAGAAAAAAAAAGTCACTGGGCCACCGAGCAAATGCCCAGTATGCCCAATGGCCAGTCCAGCTATGGTCGTGCCATCAGTTAACTCTTCGCGTGCCAACTGTGGCATGCATGCCTAGGGTTGCCGACCCCTGATTTATATGCTCCCTCTTGGTCATATATTCCGAAAATATAATATAAATTTTCATTGTTATGCCGATGACACCCAGCTCTACATTTCTTCTAAACCCCTTCAGCCCTCCCACCTACCTCCCTCTCAAACTGTCTTATTGAGATTAGATCCTGGTTCTCCTCCAATTTTCTCAAACTTAACAGTAATAAAACTGAAGTTTTACTTGTTGGTACACCATCTATCTTAACCAAATCCCACAGTTTTTCCATTAACATTGAAAATTCTCCTACCTTTCCCTCCCCTCAGGTTAAGAGTTTGGGTGTCATACTTGATAATACTCTTTCATTCCAGTCTCACATTAATTACATAACCCGGTCTGCATACTTCCACTTACGTAATATTAACTGACTCCGTCCCTTCCTTACTCCCCATGCTGCTGCCATCCTTGTCCATAGTCTTATTACGTCCTGTATTGATTACTGCAATTCCCTCCTATTTGGTCTCCCTAAAAGGTCCCTTCATAAACTCCAACTCCTTCAAAATTCTGCAGCTCAGGTCATAACTTGCACTCCGTTAAGAGCTCATATTACCCCAGTTCTTCAGCAACTTCACTGGTTGCCCATAGAAGCCAGGATAAATTTTAAAATCTTACTTGTGTATCCATAAATCTGCTCCTTCATATTTGTGTAACCTGCTCCATATCACCACTGTTTCCCGCCCTCTCAGATCATCATCTGCTATTCATCTTACTGTTCCATCCTCACGCCTTGTTGCTATGGGGAACAGAGCTTTCAGTTGCTCTGCTCCTCGGCTCTGGAACTCTCTTCCTCCAGCCATAAGAAATATTGACTCCCTTTCCGTATTTAAGTCACAGCTCAAAACACATCTGTTTAAACTGGTTTATTCGCTTTAGTGCTGATTTTAAATGTTGTCAAGCTCTGTTTTGCAATTTTAACTTATTTCGTGTATTTTATGACTATTGTTCCTTTTATTAATTTTGTTCTTTGTAAGGTGACCTTGGGTTTCTGAAAGGCGACCTCAAATAAAATGCATTATTATTATTAATATTATTATAAAATTAGGAAGGCAGAACAGGGAGAGGAGGGGAAATGTTTCTAAATGAAGGTGTTTATGATTAATGAAAAAAAAAGGCCCTAAACATAATAAGTGGGTGGGCCACCCTTAGCAGCAACAACTGCAATCAAGTATTTGTAATAACTACCAATGAGTCTTTTACAACACTGTGGAGGAATTTTGGGCCACACATCTTTTTCAGAATTGTTGTAATTCAGCCACACTGAAAAGTTTTTGAGCATGAATCGCCTTTTTAAGGCAATACCACATCAACCTATTTGGATTCAGGTCAGGACTTTGAGTAGACCGCTCCAAAGTTGTCACAGTGGGGTACGCTGGTGTGTTTGTAAAACGGACCCAAATCCAGAACACTGGAAGAAACTGTACTTAGCTTTAAACAAAAGGGAAGCCTTTAGCAGGGCTAATAACAAGAATGCATAACAAAACAACATGAACAGTGGTGAGATCTAAACTAAAACGTAAACTAGAAAAACTAGGAAAGACAATGATGACCATGAACATGATTTTGAGCAGGAGCATGAAAGAAACTATGAAATACAAACATGAACTTGTTAGTATGCCTGGGTCATTGACCCGGGGTTTTTGAGTTTATTATATTATTTATTATTTCTAGTCTTTGGTTTCTTTGAGTTCTGTCTTATGGTTTATGTCTCTGTCTTCTCTAGTTGCTCTGTCTCCCCTGTCAGCTGTATCCCCTTGTCTAGTTCGCGTCTCTGTGTATCCTTAGTTGCTATATCCCCTGTGTCTGCCCTGGTCCCACGTCTCTGTTCCCTCTGTTGCAGTGCATGCGAGTCTGTGTCATGTTTCCTGTTTTATTTTGAAGGTCCTTGTCTGAGGTTAATGTATCTGGTTTCGCTTCCCTTTGTCTCATTAGGCCTGATTTGCCCCAGCTGTGTTTCCCTCCTGTTACCCATTCCCTGATTGCTCCCTCTGTGTATTTAAGCCCTGTGTTTCTCTGTGTCTGTGTCATGATCTACCTTTATCTTGCTGTGTTTTGTCTGTGCAGGTGTATTTTGTATTCTTAGTCTTTGTTACCGTTTTGAGTTCAGCATTAAAGCTGTTTTGAGTTACTTTCTGTCTCCGGAGTCTGCACTTTGGGTCCTTCTCCTGCCTGCACACAGCCGTCACATAACAGAACTAGGATCCTGAAGACCCTGGAAATCTGAAGTGATGCGGAGGGAAGGAATACAGATGACCTGACACTGAACAACAGAAAACAGAGGACCTACCGTAAAGACGGTAAGTGACGGAAGTGACGAGTAAGGTAAGCGACCCATGTTGTAGGTGACGTCAGATGCCGGAGAATTGGCTGGAAAAAAAGCAAATGGTAGCATAGAGTTTAACAAAGGTTTTTCAAGCTTCAGTATTACCAAATATACTAATCAATTGTCATATAACTAACAACATCTGTTCTATCATCTCTAACACCCTGGAGGACAACGGGGAGAGTTTAGACACTCTCCAAGATTACATCGACCGCTGTTTTCAAGATTTAGTAATGAAGAAGGCCCAGAGTGCATCCTCCCCGAACAAAATTGAGACGCCGTCATCGAAGAGATGTCGCCCGGCAGACTCCCCCGGTACAACATCACCTGCCGGCAAAGACATCGCAGACATCCTGGAGTCAATCGACAAGCGATTGTCCAGCTTCGATGCGAGGCTGTCCCTGGTGGAGATTTTACACCGAGAATTTAAATCTCTGAGAGAATCCCTGGAATTCAGCCAGCAGCAGGTGGAAACGCTTGCCGCTGAAAATACCACGCTACGGGAGTCGGTCAAATCTCTCACCGATAACGTGACCCAGCTAAACATTGAAAATAAAAAAATAAAAGAGTCTGTTATCGATCTACAAGCCCGTAGCATGAGAGATAATCTTGTGTTTTCTGGTATTCCAGAATCTGCCGGAGAGGACGCGGAGGCAACGGTGAAAAGCTTCATTAAAATCCACCTGAAGCTGCCGGAGGACACCGTAAAGAACATCGACTTCGATAGAGTACATCGCTTGGGGGGCGTGAGGTCGCGGACCGGGAGACCACGTCCTATTGTGGCCAAATTTGGTCAATTCAAACAGAAGGAACAGGTGAAGAGTCGCGGCAGAGAGCTGAAAGGAACGGACTTCAGCGTGAACGGCCAGTTCCCCAAAGAGATCCTGGAACGACGCAAGGTCCTGTTCCCAGTTCGACGTAGCTTCATCCAGAAAGGCTCCCGTGCTGTCATCGCCGTGGACCGGCTCTACGTGGACGGACAGCTCTACTGCGAACCCGGCACCACACCGTGGTTATATTGACTGCACTCCAGATAAGAACCCGCTACACTCTTTTCTTATTCATTCACACTTTCTCCTTTAACATGGGTTTAACCTAGTAATATTAATATGATGTCATAGCAGATATAACACCGTCACCCTCCGTCATTGCTTTAATTGGAATGTTTTCGTTTCCTTTTTTTTTTTTTTTTTTTTTTTTGTTGCTCACAGTTCATGTGGTTTCTTTCTTTCTCTTGTCTTTCACTGCTGTGATCACCTACTTCCCCACTCACCTACAAACAACACCCTCTATTTCTCCATATTTTCACACCACGATCACGCAAACACATCCGCTCAACGGCAGCACATTCACAACAGCCTCACAGCACGCACAGACTTGCAGGACACATAAGCAAGCTACGCTTGTTCATATTAGTGAATATTCACACACATAGTCAGAGTCATGGAGCCTCTCACCACACTTTTTTTTCTCTCTCTCTTTCTATTTACAAACAAGGGATGTTTCCACATTCTCTCCACCTGTCTAAACGAAACACCCAGCGTACATCATTAGACATACACACACAATTATGGGCATGCTGAGGTTTGTCACATGGAATGTAAATGGAGCTGGCACCAGAGGAAAGAGGTTAAAGATATTTAACCAGCTTACAAAACTACAGGCAGATGTTGTTTTATTACAAGAAACTCACAGACCTGTCACAGGTTTAAACGAACTTAAAACACCTGAGTTTCCTAACGTGTTTGCAGCCTGTTATAATTCTAGACAACGGGAGTAGCAATTTTAATACATAAAAATGTTAATTTTACAGTACTCGATACAGTTATAGATCCAGAGGGTAGATTTCTAATTATTAAACTATCAATATTGAACAACAAACTATGTATTGTAAGTATATATGGTCCAAATGTTGATGAACCCTCATTCTTCCACGGATTTTTTAGTGCACTCTCTGAACACCTCGATTGCACACTCATTCTTGGCGGTGACCTCAACCTTGGACTAAATGAAGAAATGGATAGGCTCAACACAACAGGAACTCAGCGCAATTGGCAATCCACAAATATAATCAAACAGTATGTGAGCGACTTTGGCCTTCGCGATGCATGGCGCTCCCTTCACCCCAACAGTAAGGAATATACTTTTTTCTCGCATGTTCATCACTCTTACTCTCGTCTGGATTATTTTCTGGTCAGCAGCTCACTGCTGAATGACATTTCAGACACTGAGATTCATCCTATAGCTGTCAGCGATCATGCTCCTGTATCTTTAACACTAATGCACAAGAATAATACTACGCCAAGAAAAAACTGGAGATTTAATATATCACTACTTAAAGATGAAGACTTTATTAAATATTTTAAAAAGGAATGGACTTCATATTTAGACTTTAATGACACTCCCGGAATATCTGCTTCTGTTCTATGGGAAGCAGGGAAAGCTGTGATGAGAGGTAAAATAATTTCTTTCTCATCACACAAAAAGAAAGAAGAAAACAAAAATATTCAGGAATTAGAAAAAACCATCAAATCACTAGAAGAAGCCTACGCGTGCGACCAAGATCAGGAAACATTGAACAAAATATGCAAGACAAAACTAGAATTAAATGAAACTATTAATAAAAAAACACAATTCCTTATACAAAGACTTCGCTTGCAGAATTTTGAACACAGTAACAAATCAGGTCAATTTCTAGCTAACCAGTTAAAAATAAATAAAGAAAAAACAACTATATGTGCTGCTAAAGATTTATCGGGGAACACAATATATGACCCTGGAAGAATAAACAACATTTTTAGGGATTTCTATGAAACTTTATACTCACCACAAATAAACCCATCTAAAAATGAAATTGATCTGTTTCTTGACAACGTAACTCTTCCAAAATTACTAGACAGTCAAGCAATGGAACTGGATTCGCCACTGACGCCAAGTGAACTCCAGGAAGCCCTGATAAGTATGCCCAATAATAAGGCTCCAGGTCCAGACGGCTTCCCTGCAGAATTCTACAAAGAATTCTGGACAATTTTGGCACCAGTATTCCACAGAATGTTGCAGGAAATCGAGGAAAAGGGCAGACTACCACCAAATATGAATTCTGCCAACATTAGTCTCCTGCTAAAACCAGGCAAAGACCCTTTATTTCCCTCAAGCTATCGTCCAATTTCTCTTTTAAATGTAGACCTTAAAATAATCTGCAAAGCTCTCTCAAAGAGATTAGAGAAAATAACCCCCCTCTTAATTCATCCTGACCAAACTGGTTTCATAAAAGGTCGGCACTCCTCAACAAACACTCGTAGATTACTTAATTTAATAGACTACTCATACAATAAAAACATCGAAACCATAATATTATCTCTAGATGCAGAAAAAGCATTTGACAGAGTTAACTGGAAATTTTTATTTGCAACTTTACACAAATTTGGTTTTGGAAACTCTTTCATAAACTGGATAAGAATATTATACAATTCCCCAACAGCTCGTATCAGAACAAATGACCAGACATCCTCCAGCTTCTGTCTCCTGAGGGGCACCAGACCGGGATGCCCACTCTCCCCTTCACTTTTTGCAATTTTTATCGAACCTCTAGCAGCAGCATTTAGACAGGCTACAACAATTAAGGGCATAAAATGTAAGAACATAGAACATAAAATCAGTCTCTATGCGGATGATGTGTTGCTTTTTCTGCAAAACACACAAACCAACCTCTCTGAGGTAATTACTCTAATAAACTGGTTTTCAAGAGTTTCAGATTATTCAATTAACTGGCCAAAATCTACAGTTCTCCCCATTAACTGCTCCTTCCATAATTCTTCCTCTGCCCCACTGCAATCTGGAAATATTAAATATTTAGGTATTAATGTTTCTCCTAAGCTTTCAGACTTAACTAAATTAAACCACATCCCACTTCTATAGAAAGTAGAAGGCGATCTGACTAGATGGAAATCTTTACCCATATCACTCATGGGAATGGTCGCCACTATAAAAATGATGATCTTGCCAAAAATAAATTACTTATTTTTGATGATCCCTAACAAACCATCACAAGATTGGTTCAGATCTCTGGATTCATATATTTCCAAAATCCTTTGGAAAGATAAACCCCCGCGTATCAGCTTAAAAACGCTACAAAGAACCAAGGATAGAGGAGGATTAGATCTGCCTAATTTTCACCAATACTTCTTAGCCAACAGGCTTCAGTTCATCTCAGAATGGTCAAAACATACCAGAGAGTGATATTATACCCCTCATGTCAAACTGACAGGTCATGAATTATTCATGAGCTCCGGAAGTATTTACTTCCTTAATTACTTCCTTAATTACTTCCTACTTCCGGAGCTCCGGAAGTAGGAAGTACTTAAGGAAGTAATAAAAATATGATATTCATAAAAAATATGCTAGTTCATAGCTCATTGCTTTTTTCCCCCTAAAAACAACTAATGGATTATTTAGATACTTTCTTATATATCAAATATCATTCTTTTATTTCTTTAAGCCATTAATTTTTTTTTTTTATGCTCAAAAAACGCCATCTGGTGGCAGGTCAGTGTGTGGGCGCGCGCGCCCGAAACTGCGTTTCTGGGCGCGCGGGGGCGCGCCCGTGTCTCCGGACCGTGCTCTCTCGGGCTCCGTGCTCATGTGTTTAAAAATGTATTAAACCATATTAAAATTGTTTAGTTAAACTTGTGCTTTTGTAACGTTCAGTATGGCCACAAACACAGGCTGCATGCCTTGGGGGAAAACTTTATTTCGATTTATATGCATTTTTAGATTTAGAATAAAACTCATACTCAGAAAAAACTCGCGATCCCCGCAGCCCCCTTAACCTAATCCTTAGAAACATAAGCATCGAAAACTCCTTAAAAAACTCTCTGCGTTTTCTCCAAAACCCTACAATAACTTGTTAGGGTACCCCCTCTATTCCCAAAACCTTATATTCGATAACAGGGAAAATCCTGAAAAATCCTTAGTCTTTTTTCTTCAAAAACTTCCCTCTTACTAGCAACCTCTAAAATTCAACGCACACTCTAAGTTCTACCTCGCTCTTAATCTCCGATCCACAACTTCTTGCAGAGCACAATTTTTTCCTGCTTGTTCGCTCCCCGCTCTGCTCCCGAATGCGCTGCTTACCTCGTTCGAAATTTGCGCCGGAGACCAACTCCGCCTCACTTCGCCCCGCTGCCAATCACATAACTATTGCACCGCTCCCTTCGCACCCCGGTTAGCCAATCCGCTCCAGGTCCGATTTTTATGATCTCCCGCTCAGGTTAAGACTACCCTCGAGCTCCCAGAAGACCCCTGCCTTCAGCCATATCAACAACTGGAACCGCTCAGACTGCTTGCGAGTTCGCATAGGGAGCGGCCGATTTCAACAGCAACTTGCGTCTCTTTCCTTATCCGCATATCATTCGGTAAGTGTTAATCTTCCTCTCTAACTACATTTTTGCATTTTCCTTTTTACCATTCTGTCAATCCTTTCATTAAAAAAATAAATAAATATCACAATGGTTTGTAACACGTACAATACACCATCCGTCCATCCATTCGCCTCCACTTATCCTTTTTTCAGGCTCGCGCGGTGCGCTGGAGCCTATCCCACGTACAATACACTTTAAAAAATATATAAGCTCGACTTTTAACTCCCGTAAAAGTTTATACATTACATGTCTGCATCACCTATCATGGCCTCATCAGGTATCTCATATCATCTTGTTATTGTTATGTTATGCTCCTTTGATATTTTGCTAGTTTGCGTGTTTTAAAACTCTTTTTGTTTTTCTTTATATTTTTAGACCCAGATGTGTTAACCTGATCCCTGCGAAACACCAGCTCTGCGTGGATTTTGACCGCGAGTGACCGGATGTTGTTTCCGGCCTGAGGTTGCCTGAAATGCCGTGAGGCTCGTTTGAAAGATTGCGCCCGAGACCAACTCCGCCTCCAAGGCATGCCTACCTTTAGCTGCCACCAGTGAGATATCAGAGCCGGGCTCCACATATCCAATCAGGAGCACGAGCAAGACAGCTTTTGCAGACTCTCCAGAAATATACAAGTCCTTACCAACTGCTCTGCAACCCAGTGTTTCTGGTCCCCTCACTAACATCGCTTTTTGAGATATTTTTTATGAACCACCAAAAAAGCAATTTTACCCCACAGTACAGAAGACTGGGTCTGAGGGCAGCAGCAGGGACAAATGATTGTAATGAAGCGACGGACATTTCATGGCTGGTCTTGCATAATCGTGAGTTATTATGTCATATGGTGATAAGTATATAGTTTTGCAAGAGGCATACAAGCACTGTGGAAAAAGTAATCATAAAACTGTTTTTGTGAACACCCTACGTTATGCTTTAAAAATTGTGATACATGTAATGTGATCATCAAAGAACATGATTTTTTTTAAAAAAAACTTTTATTCTTATGCTTTTAAAGTATGTCAGATTATCTTAAAACACTTATTTGTATGTTATAATGTTTTTCTTACACCATGTGTAATTTTTATAGACACCTTATTCATTGTATCAATGTGTAATTATGTATCTTTGATAAATAAATAAAATATTTAATCTTGTATTTGTGTACTTTCTGGTGATTCAATAAAAAATTAGTCACATATCGCTCTGATAAACACAGATGGCTGAAAGAAATGTTTGATGGAACAAAGGAAACAAGTGTCTTGCTGCTAAACTTTTAAGTCACCATGGTTTAAATGAGAAAGTCTGTATGTAAAACATGAAAAACTCCATATCAGTGATATCTACAAAGGTGTACTCATTTCTTTGTAATGGTACTTTACTGTTCCAATGAAACAAAAAGAAAATCTCATTTTTAAAGTACATTTTTTGGCCATCCTGACCTATTTTCAGGGGCAAGAATGTTGATGTTAGACTGTGTTTTAAATCAGGTTGTGATCTTAAACTAACTATCACAGCACTGATTTCAGTTGTAATCTCAATTAGAATCCCAAATGGGCTTTTCTCCAGTCAGTGTTATGGTGAAATTTAACTTGTTCTTTTGTGTAATTGCACATGGCCCAGCAAAGGACCCCTTAGTAAGCTGTACAGCACAAGTTTTCAATTCACTTTTGTCAGAAAACTTCACAGTATGAGAAGTTACAGCACAGTTTCTCCAAACGTGTGGTTCTTTTTCAGCCAGCGTGCTTTTAGAGCATCTACATTAGCTCATGTAGTAAAAGTACAATCAGTAAGTGTACTTTAACATTTGAGATTCCGAGTCACTCTTGCTTAGATCATGTGAACTATATCATGAACCTTTTTTTGTATAATGCATCAAACGTGTTCAAATCAGTTTATTTTCAATTTATTTTAACTAATCTAGAGACAAGCAACTCCTTTTTAGCTTCTGTTATGTATTTACCTCTCACACCTTAATCTAGATGTTAGTGTTCTCAGAGTTAACATGTCTCATGTTGCCATGTTGTATTTCTAATACCCAGCCTCAGTGTTCGCCCTGTTCACCCTCAAATCCAAACACCAATGATCTAGATATTCACAAAATTCATAAGGAGATTCTTAAGGTCTTAAGTTTTGTTGTTTTTATGTTTTACAAAAAAAAAACTTCACATTTTTTATATTTTTAAACGAAAGTGACATGCAAGGATATTTTTCTTTAGTGATGTTGCTTCAGCAATCTCAAATACTAATTATTCTGGGAATTTTTATGGTCAAACTATGTGATTTTCCAAATGTGTGTGTGTGGAGTAAAATGACCTTGTTCTTATGATGTTGTCACCGTGAATCATTTAGGATTAACAACACAAATTGTATCGATAGCAGAAACAGTCTTATAACTTATAGTTCTCACACGTTACCGCTAGTTTTACAAACGCAGTCTTCTTCAGCTCTGTTTATGTAGCTTTTATGAAACTGATTTTCCATAGTACAAGTAGAATTTAATTTTTCTTTGCTCTCCAGTATAAATGCAATAATTTGCAGGCTTTTTACTGAAACTCTCACAATGCAACACTCAATGCTCAGAGCTTCATATATCAACAGCTCTGAAAATATCTTCTTTTTTTAAAGTAATGTAGGACAGGATCTCTCACTCTCTGTGTCTCAAAAAAACCCAACTAAACTGGCAATCACCACTAAACAAATGAAAGTAGTTTATGGCTTTTTTATCAGCTGCATTTCTTTCACATTGTTTATTGGTAATGCTTTTAGGTCACTGTTTTAGCATGTCTGCCTCACACTCCATTTAAACAGTTTGACAGATAGTGGGGTCTGGTAAGGAAGTTGGGGGGAAGCAGACAACTCCACAGGAAGAGTCTTTTTGTCTTTTCTCCACTGTAAAAGATAGCAAGGCAGTGTGAAACTTTCTTTGCGGGAAAGACAAAAGGTGTGAAAACAGCTGTGTACTGTCTTCTTTCCTGTAGGAGGTATTTAACTGAGAGCCATGCTCAGTGAGAGACTCTGCTCACCCTCTGCCCCAGCGATGGCAGTCCCTCACCAAGCTCGATTTCTGTTCTTTGTCTTGATTAAAGAATGTTAGCTACCACTCATCGCTTGTCTGCAGGCTTTATTAAATGGAAAACTTCCACAACAACCTCTAAACAGTGGTTTATGGCTTTTTGTCACCTGCAACACCATGTAACACTTGGATGTTAGATTCTTTTACCAGTCAGTGTTGTTAGCCCCAACCCCCAGGCTCCAGGTGTCTGAGCTCTAACCCTGGCTGCCAAATGTCCCACTGAGGCCTTTGTGCTTTTTACCACCACACTAAGTTTGTAGTCCTATCTACTAATATTATTAAATTTTTTATTATAGCACAAGGTTCAGTTAGGTTACTACTTTGACTTCCTCAATTTGAGCACATTTCTGACCCGATACTTTATCAAGCTTTTACTCGAGTGTTTTTGACACTAGCAGCTGTACTTCTACGTAAGTAAAAATTGCCTGCACTTTTGCCACCTCAGTTGCCACTTTTCTGGAGTTTGTACACTTTTTATATTGAAACGTTCAACGTTTTACGTGTTATCCTTGATCACAGTTCTAAACAAGTTAACTTTCTTCACTTCAAAGTAACCCAAAAAAGAAACTATATGTCCAGTTCTCTTTACTCCAAACCTGGTTTAAGGCTATGCTGTTGTTGTGATATAGCCATACAAATAATATTAAGTTTAATTAATCTTAAAAAAAAAATGGCTGCTTCATGGCTACCTGTTCAGAGAATTTGCAGACTTTTATGGAAACTGTCACAATGTAACACTCTCACTGCCAAAAACAGGGTTGATCCATGTTTCTATGAACACTGATTAATATATCAACAGCTCTGAAAATCCTTTTTTTTAAAGTAAAGCAGAACAGGATCTCTGTATCTCTAAAAATCCCAACAAAACTGGCAATCACCTCTAAACAAATGGAAGTAGTTTATGGATCTTTATCACCTGCAACACCATGTAACACCTAGATGTTAGACTCTTTTACCATCATATTTGCAAGGGTTTATGTGTTATCCTTGATCACAGTTCTAAATAAGTTAACTTTCTTGACATAAAAGTAGCCCAAAGAAGACAAACATATGTCCAGTTCTTTGAACTAAGGAGTGAACTTCATACAAACTCTGTGTTAGAAAAATCAAACTGTGTCTCGTGCGTGTGTATTGTGACTGCTCCATCACAATGTATAATTTGACTTGACTTGACGAGACACAGTTTGATTTTTCTAACACAGAGTTTGTATGAAGTTCACTTTATCAGCTGAAAATATTAAAGCCAGAACTTACAAGATCAAAAACCTTTTACTTCATGTACAGGGTTTTATTTCAGGTATATAAACCATTACATTTGATTCAAGTAAAACAAATAATTACATTGATTCTTGCAATGCTTTTCCAAGAAAGTTTTATTTGATGTAACGGGTTTCCAAAATTATTTAATTTGATGTAATGAAACCAATAGATTTGAAATGGGGTAAAACAAATAACGCGATTGATTCTTGCAATGCTTTTCCAAGAAAGTTTTATTTGATGTAACGGGTTTCCAAAAAAAAGTTTTATTTCAGGTATATAAACCAATACATTTGTTTGTAAAACAAATAATTACATTGATACTTGTAAAGAGTTTCCAAAAAGGTTTTGACTGGCAACAACGCTCACCTGCTAAATCCAACAGAAGACCACTGGGACCTTATGTTTCACTCCATCTGACTGTGCAGGAGCTCAGTGTTGGGTATGGTAAATGGTCTGTTTCATATTTAGTGCTTTTAGACTCTTCCTGGTTGTTGATGTTTGTTTCTAAAGATGTTGTTGTTGAGACTTTGTAGAAAGCAGCTTCACCTCTGATCACACACACACACACACACACACACACACACACAACTTCACTCGCTCACCTGGAGGATCAATGCTCAGGCTAATGATGCTGATGGGGTTATTGCTCTGGGGATTTAGCAGGTGAGCTAAATCATGTGTAACATGTGAATTTCCTTAGTGTGGCAATAATAAAGTTTGTGTCTATGTCAAAGCTGACGTTTAAATTCCTTTTTAAATTTACCAACATTTCTGATTTGCAATTAAGACTGTGACATGTTTTCACCATTTGAAAGCCAGAAGAGTGATCACTCTTGAAGCCTGGTTGCTGCAGAATACTAGGACTACTAGTACTAGTTCTAGTACTACTGCTACTGCACAAAGCATATTGTTCAGGAATTTCACAAATTTGCTTACGTCTAATGTGTTGGCTTACAGGTAAACTTGTTTTGCAGATGGATAGGATGAAAACTTCCAGCATCACATAATGTTTTCCGATCAGTAGGTTTGGAGTGTTATCCTTGATCACAGTTCTAAAAAAGAAACTATATGTCCAGTTCTCTTTACTCCAAACCTGGTTTAAGGCTATGCTGTTGTTGTGATATGGCCATACAAATAATATTAAGTTTAATTAATCTTAAAAAAAAAAATGGCTGCTTCATGGCTACCTGTTTAGAGAATTTGCAGACTTTTATGGAAACTGTCACAATGTAACACTCTCACTGTCAAAACAGGGTTGATCCATGTTTCTATGAACACTGATTAATATATCAACAGCTCTGAAAATCCTTTTTTTTTAAAAGTAAAGCAGAACAGGATCTCTGTATCTCTAAAAATCCCAACAAAACTGGCAATCACCTCTAAACAAATGGAAGTAGTTTATGGATCTTTATCACCTGCAACACCATGTAACACCTAGATGTTAGACTCTTTTACCATCACATTTGCAAGGGTTTATGTGTTATCCTTGATCACAGTTCTAAATAAGTTAACTTTCTTGACATAAAAGTAGCCCAAAGAAGACAAATATATGTCCAGTTCTTTTTTACTCCAAACCTACTGATCGGAAAACATTATGTGATGCTGGAAGTTTTCATCCTATCCATCTGCAAAACAAGTTTACCTGTAAGCCAACACATTAGACGTAAGCAAATTTGTGAAATTCCTGAACAATATGCTTTGTGCAGTAGCAGTAGTACTAGAACTAGTACTAGTAGTCCTAGTATTCTGCAGCAACCAGGCTTCAAGAGTGATCACTCTTCTGGCTTTCAAATGGTGAAAACATGTCACAGTCTTAATTGCAAATCAGAAATGTTGGTAAATTTAAAAAGGAATTTAAACGTCAGCTTTGACATAGACACAAACTTTATTATTGCCACACTAAGGAAATTCACATGTTACACATGATTTAGCTCACCTGCTAAATCCCCAGAGCAATAACCCCATCAGCATCATTAGCCTGAGCATTGATCCTCCAGGTGAGCGAGTGAAGTTGTGTGTGTGTGTGTGTGTGTGTGTGTGTGTGTGTGTGTGTGATCAGAGGTGAAGCTGCTTTCTACAAAGTCTCAACAACAACATCTTTAGAAACAAACATCAACAACCAGGAAGAGTCTAAAAGCACTAAATATGAAACAGACCATTTACCATACCCAACACTGAGCTCCTGCACAGTCAGATGGAGTGAAACATAAGGTCCCAGTGGTCTTCTGTTGGATTTAGCAGGTGAGCGTTGTTGCCAGTCAAAACCTTTTTGGAAACTCTTTACAAGTATCAATGTAATTATTTGTTTTACAAACAAATGTATTGGTTTATATACCTGAAATAAAACTTTTTTTTGGAAACCCGTTACATCAAATAAAACTTTCTTGGAAAAGCATTGCAAGAATCAATCGCGTTATTTGTTTTACCCCATTTCAAATCTATTGGTTTCATTACATCAAATTAAATAATTTTGGAAACCCGTTACATCAAATAAAACTTTCTTGGAAAAGCATTGCAAGAATCAATGTAATTATTTGTTTTACTTGAATCAAATGTAATGGTTTATATACCTGAAATAAAACCCTGTACATGAAGTAAAAGGTTTTTGATCTTGTAAGTTCTGGCTTTAATATTTTCAGCTGATAAAGTGAACTTCATACAAACTCTGTGTTAGAAAAATCAAACTGTGTCTCGTCAAGTCAAGTCAAATTATACATTGTGATGGAGCAGTCACAATACACACGCACGAGACACAGTTTGATTTTTCTAACACAGAGTTTGTATGAAGTTCACTCCTTAGTTCAAAGAACTGGACATATGTTTGTCTTCTTTGGGCTACTTTTATGTCAAGAAAGTTAACTTATTTAGAACTGTGATCAAGGATAACACATAAACCCTTGCAAATATGATGGTAAAAGAGTCTAACATCTAGGTGTTACATGGTGTTGCAGGTGATAAAGATCCATAAACTACTTCCATTTGTTTAGAGGTGATTGCCAGTTTTGTTGGGATTTTTAGAGATACAGAGATCCTGTTCTGCTTTACTTTAAAAAAAAGGATTTTCAGAGCTGTTGATATATTAATCAGTGTTCATAGAAACATGGATCAACCCTGTTTTTGGCAGTGAGAGTGTTACATTGTGACAGTTTCCATAAAAGTCTGCAAATTCTCTGAACAGGTAGCCATGAAGCAGCCATTTTTTTTTTAAGATTAATTAAACTTAATATTATTTGTATGGCTATATCACAACAACAGCATAGCCTTAAACCAGGTTTGGAGTAAAGAGAACTGGACATATAGTTTCTTTTTTGGGTTACTTTGAAGTGAAGAAAGTTAACTTGTTTAGAACTGTGATCAAGGATAACACGTAAAACGTTGAACGTTTCAATATAAAAAGTGTACAAACTCCAGAAAAGTGGCAACTGAGGTGGCAAAAGTGCAGGCAATTTTTACTTACGTAGAAGTACAGCTGCTAGTGTCAAAAACACTCGAGTAAAAGCTTGATAAAGTATCGGGTCAGAAATGTGCTCAAATTGAGGAAGTCAAAGTAGTAACCTAACTGAACCTTGTGCTATAATAAAAAATTTAATAATATTAGTAGATAGGACTACAAACTTAGTGTGGTGGTAAAAAGCACAAAGGCCTCAGTGGGACATTTGGCAGCCAGGGTTAGAGCTCAGACACCTGGAGCCTGGGGGTTGGGGCTAACAACACTGACTGGTAAAAGAATCTAACATCCAAGTGTTACATGGTGTTGCAGGTGACAAAAAGCCATAAACCACTGTTTAGAGGTTGTTGTGGAAGTTTTCCATTTAATAAAGCCTGCAGACAAGCGATGAGTGGTAGCTAACATTCTTTAATCAAGACAAAGAACAGAAATCGAGCTTGGTGAGGGACTGCCATCGCTGGGGCAGAGGGTGAGCAGAGTCTCTCACTGAGCATGGCTCTCAGTTAAATACCTCCTACAGGAAAGAAGACAGTACACAGCTGTTTTCACACCTTTTGTCTTTCCCGCAAAGAAAGTTTCACACTGCCTTGCTATCTTTTACAGTGGAGAAAAGACAAAAAGACTCTTCCTGTGGAGTTGTCTGCTTCCCCCCAACTTCCTTACCAGACCCCACTATCTGTCAAACTGTTTAAATGGAGTGTGAGGCAGACATGCTAAAACAGTGACCTAAAAGCATTACCAATAAACAATGTGAAAGAAATGCAGCTGATAAAAAAGCCATAAACTACTTTCATTTGTTTAGTGGTGATTGCCAGTTTAGTTGGGTTTTTTTGAGACACAGAGAGTGAGAGATCCTGTCCTACATTACTTTAAAAAAAGAAGATATTTTCAGAGCTGTTGATATATGAAGCTCTGAGCATTGAGTGTTGCATTGTGAGAGTTTCAGTAAAAAGCCTGCAAATTATTGCATTTATACTGGAGAGCAAAGAAAAATTAAATTCTACTTGTACTATGGAAAATCAGTTTCATAAAAGCTACATAAACAGAGCTGAAGAAGACTGCGTTTGTAAAACTAGCGGTAACGTGTGAGAACTATAAGTTATAAGACTGTTTCTGCTATCGATACAATTTGTGTTGTTAATCCTAAATGATTCACGGTGACAACATCATAAGAACAAGGTCATTTTACTCCACACACACACATTTGGAAAATCACATAGTTTGACCATAAAAATTCCCAGAATAATTAGTATTTGAGATTGCTGAAGCAACATCACTAAAGAAAAATATCCTTGCATGTCACTTTCGTTTAAAAATATAAAAAATGTGAAGTTTTTTTTTTGTAAAACATAAAAACAACAAAACTTAAGACCTTAAGAATCTCCTTATGAATTTTGTGAATATCTAGATCATTGGTGTTTGGATTTGAGGGTGAACAGGGCGAACACTGAGGCTGGGTATTAGAAATACAACATGGCAACATGAGACATGTTAACTCTGAGAACACTAACATCTAGATTAAGGTGTGAGAGGTAAATACATAACAGAAGCTAAAAAGGAGTTGCTTGTCTCTAGATTAGTTAAAATAAATTGAAAATAAACTGATTTGAACACGTTTGATGCATTATACAAAAAAAGGTTCATGATATAGTTCACATGATCTAAGCAAGAGTGACTCGGAATCTCAAATGTTAAAGTACACTTACTGATTGTACTTTTACTACATGAGCTAATGTAGATGCTCTAAAAGCACGCTGGCTGAAAAAGAACCACACGTTTGGAGAAACTGTGCTGTAACTTCTCATACTGTGAAGTTTTCTGACAAAAGTGAATTGAAAACTTGTGCTGTACAGCTTACTAAGGGGTCCTTTGCTGGGCCATGTGCAATTACACAAAAGAACAAGTTAAATTTCACCATAACACTGACTGGAGAAAAGCCCATTTGGGATTCTAATTGAGATTACAACTGAAATCAGTGCTGTGATAGTTAGTTTAAGATCACAACCTGATTTAAAACACAGTCTAACATCAACATTCTTGCCCCTGAAAATAGGTCAGGATGGCCAAAAAATGTACTTTAAAAATGAGATTTTCTTTTTGTTTCATTGGAACAGTAAAGTACCATTACAAAGAAATGAGTACACCTTTGTAGATATCACTGATATGGAGTTTTTCATGTTTTACATACAGACTTTCTCATTTAAACCATGGTGACTTAAAAGTTTAGCAGCAAGACACTTGTTTCCTTTGTTCCATCAAACATTTCTTTCAGCCATCTGTGTTTATCAGAGCGATATGTGACTAATTTTTTATTGAATCACCAGAAAGTACACAAATACAAGATTAAATATTTTATTTATTTATCAAAGATACATAATTACACATTGATACAATGAATAAGGTGTCTATAAAAATTACACATGGTGTAAGAAAAACATTATAACATACAAATAAGTGTTTTAAGATAATCTGACATACTTTAAAAGCATAAGAATAAAAGTTTTTTTTAAAAAAAATCATGTTCTTTGATGATCACATTACATGTATCACAATTTTTAAAGCATAACGTAGGGTGTTCACAAAAACAGTTTTATGATTACTTTTTCCACAGTGCTTGTATGCCTCTTGCAAAACTATATACTTATCACCATATGACATAATAACTCACGATTATGCAAGACCAGCCATGAAATGTCCGTCGCTTCATTACAATCATTTGTCCCTGCTGCTGCCCTCAGACCCAGTCTTCTGTACTGTGGGGTAAAATTGCTTTTTTGGTGGTTCATAAAAAATATCTCAAAAAGCGATGTTAGTGAGGGGACCAGAAACACTGGGTTGCAGAGCAGTTGGTAAGTAAGTAAGTAAAGTAAAGTAAAATTTATTTATATACCACTTTTTAAGACAAAAACGCTGTTACAAAGTGCTTCACAAGAAGACATGTCAAACAAACAATATAATATCAAACAAGCAATAGTACAATATAAATATAAAATAAAACAACATATTACGCATTAACATTACCCAAATGCCTGTCTAAACAGATGAGTTTTAAGCTGTTTTTTAAAAGAGGCCACCGTGTCGATGGTGCGTAGTGAGGAGGGTAAACCGTTCCACAGTATTGGAGCCAGGGTTTGAAAAGCGTGATCCCCCTTTGTTTTCAGACGAGTCCGTGGAATAGATAGACGACCGCTATCAGTGGATCTAAGATCTACAGGAAGCGCTGCCTGAGGAAAGCGGGGAGGATCATCAAGGACTCCAGTCACCCCAGCCATAAACTGTTCAGACTGCTTCCATCAGGAAGGAGGTTCTGCAGCATCCGGTCCCGAACCAGCAGACTGAGAGACAGCTTTTTCCATCAGGCCATCAGACTGCTGAACACGTCATAGACACCTCAGCTTCACTACTGGAACGTCAACATTATGCACTCCACACTGTATATAAATGCCACTTGTTTTGCACATATTCAACTCTGTATATTTTATATATTTTATTATTATTATTATTATTATTATTATTATTTTATTTTATTTTTTTTACTATTTAATTTGTAAAAATGTGCACACACACACACACACACACACACACACGTAGGAAAATATTTAGTATACACATCCAGAAATGCATACACTATTATATATTGTACATATATTTATTAGTTTCAGGTTGGCCATTCTTGTATTTTGCTCGTTTGTGTTGTTGTGTTTGCACATCTCTGTTGCTTGTGGGGCTCGCACACAAGAATTTCACTCGCATGTGCTGTGCCAGTGTGCCTGCACATGTGATGTGACAATAAAAGTGATTTGATTTGATTTGATTTGAAGAGTCCGCTTTGGAGAATAGGGCTGGAGAAGCTCCGAGATATAGATGGGGGCCTCACCTTGTAGAGACATAAACGTAAAGGTGAGGATTTTAAACTTATATCTATACTCAACCGGAAGCCAATGCAGGGATTTTAGTATAGGAGTGATATGAGAAAATTTATTGCTGTGGGTTAAAAGCCTTGCTGCAGCATTTTGAACCGCTTGGAGCCGATTTAGTAAGGCCTTAGATACGCAGGAGAAAAGTGCATTACAATAGTCCAGCCGGGAGGAAATAAAGGCGTGGACAAGCATCTCCAGTTCGGTTGTGGAGACAATAGTCCTGAGTTTGGCAATATTTCTTAAGTGAAAAAAGCAGGAGCGGGTCACGGATTTAATATGAACGTCAAAGGACAAAGATTGGTCGAAAATTATCCCAAGATTCCGAGCAGTGGCTTTTATCGACAATGAAAAAGCACCCAGATGTTGACTAATCTGGGGCTTGATATTCTCTGGGGCTAGGATTAAGCACTCGGTCTTGTCTGCGTTCAGCTGCAGGAAATTGTTTGTCATCCAAAGATTAATTTCCTTAAGACAGTCCATAAGAGTGGATAGCTTGTCTAATTCCCAAGATTTAAAAGAAATGTATAATTGGATGTCGTCCGCATATAAATGATAGGAAATATTTTTGAAACCGCTAATGATCCGGCCTAAGGGAAGAATATATAGTGAAAATAACAGGGGGCTTAAAACCGAACCTTGTGGAACTCCACATAGAAACTTAGCCACGTCTGATTGGAAGTTTCCCACTGAAACTAAAAGCGTCCTATCTTCCAGAAATGAGGTGAACCACTTTAGAACAGATCCTGATATCCCTACCGTGCAGTTTAAGCGATGGATTAAGATCTGATGGTCAACGGTATCAAAGGCTGAGCTAAGGTCCAGAAGAACCAGGACTGAGCAATCACCCCTGTCTGCAGCCATCAAGAGGTCATTTGTGACTTTCAGCAGAGCTGTTTCTGTAGAGTGTAACTTTCTGAAACCCGATTGAAATTTATCAAGAATGTTATGCTTCTCCAGCGCTTTCTTTACTTGTAGCCAAACAACTTTTTCTAGGGTTTTAGAGATAAAAGGAAGTTTTGAGATGGGCCTGTAGCTTGACTGAAGTGTTTGATCCAGGTTAGGCTTTTTCAGCAGAGGTTGAATAACCCCCTGTTTAAAGCACCTGGGGACAGAGCCAGATAGCAATGAATGGTTTATCAGCGTGACCACAGAGGGCCCGATGGTCTCAAAAACTTTACAGAATAAACGAGTAGGTAAGACATCAGCTAAACTCGTTGAAGGATTCAATTGAGTCAGTGTTTCCAATAAATCCTCTAAAGAAACTGGGAGGAAAGATTCCATAATTATGGGGTGTGGACGATCATGGTTGGTGGGGTTTCCTGAGGGAGTTATGTTATGTCTTAGGCAACTAATCTTATCTTGAAAAAATTTTAAAAATTCACTGCAGTAAGGACTTGTATATTTCTGGAGAGTCTGCAAAAGCTGTCTTGCTCGTGCTCCTGATTGGATATGTGGAGCCCGGCTCTGATATCTCACTGGTGGCAGCTAAAGGTAGGCATGCCTTGGAGGCGGAGTTGGTCTCGGGCGCAATCTTTCAAACGAGCCTCACGGCATTTCAGGCAACCTCAGGCCGGAAACAACATCCGGTCACTCGCGGTCAAAATCCACGCAGAGCTGGTGTTTCGCAGGGATCAGGTTAACACATCTGGGTCTAAAAATATAAAGAAAAACAAAAAGAGTTTTAAAACACGCAAACTAGCAAAATATCAAAGGAGCATAACATAACAATAACAAGATGATATGAGATACCTGATGAGGCCATGATAGGTGATGCAGACATGTAATGTATAAACTTTTACGGGAGTTAAAAGTCGAGCTTATATATTTTTTAAAGTGTATTGTACGTGGGATAGGCTCCAGCGCACCGCGCGAGCCTGAAAAAAGGATAAGTGGAGGCGAATGGATGGACGGATGGTGTATTGTACGTGTTACAAACCATTGTGATATTTATTTATTTTTTTAATGAAAGGATTGACAGAATGGTAAAAAGGAAAATGCAAAAATGTAGTTAGAGAGGAAGATTAACACTTACCGAATGATATGCGGATAAGGAAAGAGACGCAAGTTGCTGTTGAAATCGGCCGCTCCCTATGCGAACTCGCAAGCAGTCTGAGCGGTTCCAGTTGTTGATATGGCTGAAGGCAGGGGTCTTCTGGGAGCTCGAGGGTAGTCTTAACCTGAGCGGGAGATCATAAAAATCGGACCTGGAGCGGATTGGCTAACCGGGGTGCGAAGGGAGCGGTGCAATAGTTATGTGATTGGCAGCGGGGCGAAGTGAGGCGGAGTTGGTCTCCGGCGCAAATTTCGAACGAGGTAAGCAGCGCATTCGGGAGCAGAGCGGGGAGCGAACAAGCAGGAAAAAATTGTGCTCTGCAAGAAGTTGTGGATCGGAGATTAAGAGCGAGGTAGAACTTAGAGTGTGCGTTGAATTTTAGAGGTTGCTAGTAAGAGGGAAGTTTTTGAAGAAAAAAGACTAAGGATTTTTCAGGATTTTCCCTGTTATCGAATATAAGGTTTTGGGAATAGAGGGGGTACCCTAACAAGTTATTGTAGGGTTTTGGAGAAAACGCAGAGAGTTTTTTAAGGAGTTTTCGATGCTTATGTTTCTAAGGATTAGGTTAAGGGGGCTGCGGGGATCGCGAGTTTTTTCTGAGTATGAGTTTTATTCTAAATCTAAAAATGCATATTGGATTATAACGCTTTTGGGAATAGAGGGGTAGCTAACAGAGTTAGGGTTACGGTTTTGGAGAAAACGCGGAGGATTTTTTAAAGGAGTTTTGGCTTTGTTCGGGAGCCGCAGGGGCGCTGAATTTGAGAAAAAAGACTAAGGATTTTTTCAGGATTTTCCCTGTTATCGAATATAAGGTTTTGGGAATAGAGGGGGTACCCTAACAAGTTATTGTAGGGTTTTTGGAGAAAACGCGGAGGGTTTTTTAAGGAGTTTTCCCTGCTTATGTTTCTAAGGATTAGGTTAAGGGGGCTGCGGGGAACGCGAGTTTTTTCTGAGTATGAGTTTTATTCTAAATCTACAAATGCATATAAATCGAAATAAAGTTTTCCCCCAAGGCATGCAGCCTGTGTTTGTGGCCATACTGAACGTTACAAAAGCACAAGTTTAACTAAACAATTTTAATATGGTTTAATACATTTTTAAACACATGAGCACGGAGCCCGAGAGAGCACGGTCCGGAGACACGGGCGCGCCCCCGCGCGCCCAGAAACGCAGTCTCGGGCGCGCGCGCCCACACACTGACCTGCCACCAGATGGCGTTTTTTGAGCATAAAAAAAAAATAATAATTAATGGCTTAAAGAAATAAAAGAATGATATTTGATATATAAGAAAGTATCTAAATAATCCATTAGTTGTTTTTAGGGGGGGGGAAGCAATGAGCTATGAACTAGCATATTTTTTATGAATATCATATTTTTTATGAATATCATATTTTTATTACTTCCTTAATTACTTCCTACTTCCGGAGCTCATGAATAATTCATGACCTGTCAGTTTGACATGAGGGGTATAATATCACTCTCTCATACCTTCTTAGATGAGCCCTGGCTAGATGTTGAACAGGCACTATGCAAGGATCTAGAGATTTCAGACCTACCATTTAGTAGCTCAAACATCAAAAGACATGAATGCTTTAAAAGTATCAACATCAGCTTCTCTCTGACAGCATGGTGGGAGTTTCTAAAAATAACGGAGTCTTCATTAATCCCATGCAAACGTACACCTATCTGGAATAACCCTGACATATTACAAAACAATAATATGATAAACTTTTCAGATTGGAGTTGTAAAGGAATTAAATACTTAGAACATATATTAGAGGGAACAGAATTTATTCCATTTGACAGACTAGTTGCACAATATGGGATCAACAAGAAAAGATTTTTAGAATATCAACAAATTAAATCCATAGTAAAAAAGAAATTTAACCTCAGTCAAGTTGAATTACAAACACCACCAAGTGCGGCACATTTCCTTACTCTTAAATCCCCCAAATTATTATCTAAAATATACAGAACACTTTCTAAATTAGATGAATCAATATCCCTTCCTATTGCAAAGTGGGAAGCAGATTTATCAGTCAGTTTAGACCAAAACTTCTGGTCTCAGGTATGCCTAAAAACCTTTAAATTGATTAAAAATCCCAGTCTGCAATTAATACAATACAAAATACTACATAGAGTGCACTATACAGGTCATCGGATGTTCAAGATGGGCTTTACATCTTCCAACAACTGCTCACACTGTCAAGGCAATACACCAGACAATTACATTCACGCTCTTTGGTTCTGTCCACCAGTGCAGAAGTTTTGGCGCGAGATATGTGAAGACTTATCAAAGTGTCTGAAATGTAACATTCCAACTTCCCCCTTAGTGTGTTTGTTGGGCAGCTTAGATAATGTCACTTCAGAAAAGAATATAGCCCATATGGTTTTCACTGCCCTATGCATAGCCAAGAAGACTGTCCTCATGAACTGGAAAAATAAAAACAATCTTAATTCTAACCAATATAGAAATTATCTATTAGATTACATTAGTCTTGATACAGCCTCTGCCACCACATCAGATCAATTGCTCTGGGCTCCTTTGATCAGCTCCATCACCTAGTGGGGGTGGGGGGTCATAGTTTGTTCCCGCCTTCACTGTTGTGATTGGTGTGGGGGTAGGGACAGGCTTAGGGCGTCGGGGGTTCCCCGGAGGCATCTTCCTTGGGGGGCTCAACCCGGGGTAGCGGTCATGTCCGGTTGGGGGCTCTTTTGGCTCTCGTGTGACTGTTTCCTCGTGGCTGCGTGCAGCGGGGCTAGGGGAGGGTCTGTGCTGACGGACGTGGGTTACTGACCTGGTAGCCTGGCTGCCCCTGGGTGGGTCCGGGATGGGCGTGAGGTTCTGGGGGCGCTCCGTCTCTGGGCCAGGGCCCTGGCCGGGCCTCGGGGCCTTGGGTCCTGGTTTGTGTGTTGCCGGGGTTGTGGGCGGGTGGGTGCATGGGGGCCCATCCCTGGAGCAGGGTGCCGCCGGTGCGTCGAGCCACCTGGGGGGTTCTTCAACTGGTGGGGAAGATTGTCACACCTTGCAGGAGCTTTCCTCTCCTCAGGAACTCTCTGCAGGAGGGGGAGATACAGGAGAGGTGGAGGAAGATCTCAGCCTGGGCGTCTATTGTCTCATGTAGTCTGGGAGATGAGTGGATGGTGGGGTGGGTGCAGTTTTCTCTGTGGTGGGGTTGTGTGGACTGTCCCGGGCTCTGTGGGGCCGGGGGGCGCTGCTGCGCTGGGCCCCGGTCTGGATGGGCCTGGGGCCCCTTTCCCTGGCGGGTCACGGAGTATGGGAGTGCCTACTGGGGTCAGCGGGGGAGCTGGCCCCAGGGAGGGGTCACCTGCCCCTCCCTTCCTTCCCTCCCCATCTCCAGCTGCCTCCCTCTTCCCGCTCCACCACAACCACCCACACATGCAGGGCCTTGGAGTAGGGGTATGTCACCAGGGTGCAGAGGAGGCTACCCCCCCCCTGTCCCCTTCTGGCTGCCTCTGCCTCAATTGTATCTCACAACTTATACATTCACATTACTCACACTCTCATTACACATACATATAGGATCTTGGGGGTGGGCACGATACACGGAGTCCAAATTACCATCAGGGTGTACACCCCACCCCTGGCGTCGTTGCCCACCTCTCAATACACGTAGACATTGAGGACTAGCAGGAGGGACTATGTGCTTACCTGCTGCTCTCTGGCAGGTAGCTCCATGCCCTCCTGGGTTTTAATTGCACCTTAGAACACACATGCATCAACACTACAATGAGCGGGTGGAGGGAGGTTTGGAGTCTTCTCTCACCCCCATTCTCTGCGGCCTGCTGGAGCGGGGGGGCTAGGAGGAGGAGTTGGCCGTCCGACTGCGGTCTGGAGTGTGGGGCCTCCCTGCTGCTGCGGAGTCGGGACGGTCTGCCTCTCCCCACCGCAGGGAAAAGGGTAACACCACCTGGGTCTGGGTGCAGTTCCCCCCTCCAGGGGCAAGGGTACCTAGACCCGGTTCGTAGAGTACGCTTGGGGAGTGTGATCGTATGTACAGCGCCTCTTTATGTCTGTCTCCACGTTGGTTGAGTGTGGAGTAAGTGCATATGAGAGCGTGAGGGTGGGAATGGATGTTTGTATCTGTGTGTGCCTGTATGTCTGTGTCTATATGTCAGGTTGGGTATCAGACGCCACCTCTCTGGGGACATCTCAGGCGCTCCAAGGTATGGAGGCCTATCTCCACCCACCACCACTTCCCCTGCCAGTGGCGGACTCCCTCAGGTGTCGGTGCGTTGGTGGTTCTTTGTGTCTGGGGGTGGACGTCCAGGTACACACTGGCTCACTCCTTGGCGGCCGCTTATCGGGGCCTGGAGCCTGGGGCTCGCTCGGGCCACTTCGGAGGTGGGGTGCCCCCGGCCTCTCGGCCTGGGGCTCGGTCACTCAGGCACAGCTGGCGGCCGGCGGAGCTCACGGGCGCGTCACTGCAACTCCCCCTGGCTTCTGCTCCGCGGCTGCTGAGTGAGCCCTCATCTGGAACTCTCCTCAGCTCTTACTGGGACAGTGGCGCAGCTGCCCCTCTGTTGGTCTTCCTTGGTCTCTTGTGTTCTGGGGGCCTCTGGATGTCTGGAGTTTTTATCTCCTCCATACCTGCCCTGGAGGACGGGGCTGTGGCTCCCCACACTCCCTAGCAGATCGTTACATGGAGAAACCTTTGGAATGCAAGCATGCTGATCCACACAGGTATGCACACAGGTGTACACACGGGTATTCACAGACGCGGACTACAGCTTTCTTGGCTGCTGCCTCAAAGCACATTGTGCGCTGTCTGTCTTGCGTGCTGCACAATATCGTTTATTATTTAGTATCTACTGATATCTACTGCTAGCTAGTTTATTGTGATGGTGCTGTTCTTTTTTTTTATTATTATTATGTTGCTCTTTGTTGTTTGCTTTCTCTTCTGTTTTTTTTTCTCCATACAGGTGACCCAGGTGTTTTTTTTTTTTTGTTTGTTTTTTTCTTTCTTCCCCCCCTTCTCACCGTCTCTTCTCCCCTTTGGTTTTCTTTCTCTCCCTCTCTTTCTTTCATTCTTTCTCCCTGTCCTATCACCCAGTCATGTCTGTCCCGTTTGTAGCAACTGAAAATAAAATAAATTCATAATTATAATAAAGGTCAATCAAATGGACCAATATGGCAAGGCCATGATGATCCACTTGGTAAAATAAGTCCGCTTGGCATCTTTCTTGGCCTTAAGACAACAATTCTGATGGCTAAAGATCCAAACGGGACAAAAAAAAAAAAAAGTATACACAGGAGGTGATCAGGGGATGTTGAAACACATGGGGAAGCAGCTGACTGAAATGAACATAATGGCTCGCACAAGGCAGGACCAGAAGGTGGCGGGGCAGACTTTTGGTGGTGGCTGAATGGTTTCAGCTGATCCTCCAGCTGATGGAACAGGGAGCTGGACAACCTCGCCTGAGCCTCCAGCTGGCACAGGAGGCTGCATGCTGGAACATGAAGTTCCTGGCTGGCCTTTTCAAATCCTCCAGCTGGCACAGAGGAATGTTGGGCGGGCTCGGCTGAGCCTCCAGCTGGCGTTCGATTTTACTTATACAGCGAAAAATCACAACAACAGTCACCTCAAGGTGCTTTATATTGTGAGGTAGACCCTACAATAATATGAGAAATTGGTTGACAGAAGGACAACCATGGGGACTGACACAGAGCTGCAAATGAAGCCACAGAAATGAAATGCTAGGAGGACTAAAAAGCCAAGGTCATCAATAACTAAAGATTAAAGGCACAAATAAATAAACCATAGAAAAATTCATATCAGAGGTGCGCGTGATAGTCAAAATTCATGAACACATGAAAATACAATTAACTATTTTAGAAGAATAATACATATTCTTTATAGATAGATCCATATTCTGTAATATATCTATATTATTGCTAACGCACTTTCACGGACCACTGCCTATAAAAATGGGCTCACATTGGGTGATATGACCAGCTACAAAGCAGCTTCTTATGGTTTAAGGAAGACTGTGAAAGCGGCTAAGAGGCGCTATAAGGACAATGTGGAGTCGCATTTCCAACACGGTGACTCCCGACGTATATGGGACGGGCTACGAAAAATCACAGATTATAAACCCAGCACTGTGAGATGTATGAAACCAGAATTAGCTGACGACCTCAATGCCTTTTTTGCGCGTTTCGAGGTGCCTGCTGTGGCAGCAATTCAGAGCTCCGCACCTGCCCCCGCTGCTGAACCAGCACCATTGATACTCTCTGAGCATGATGTGAGGAGAGCTCTGAGGGCAACAAACTGCAGGAAGGCAGCAGGACCAGATAGCATACCGGGACGTGTGCTAAGAGTATGTGCAGATCAGCTGACCACAGTTTTCACTAGCATCTTCAATGCCTCTCTGGCTCAGCAGGTAGTCCCCACCTGCTTTAAAACATCAGTGATTGTCCCGATCCCGAAGAACACCCGCCCAGCCAGCCTAAATGATTATCGCCCAGTAGCCCTAACATCTGTAGTGATGAAGTGTTTTGAGAGGCTCATGAAACCCTTCATCAGTTCCCTCCTTCCTCCCGACTTCGACTCACTGCAGTTTGCATACCGGACAAACAGATCTACCGGAGATGCTGTAGCACAGGTCCTGCATACCACACTGAGCCATCTAGATGAGCGATGTGGGAACTATGTGAGAATGCTGTTTATAGATTACAGCTCAGCATTCAACACCATAGTGCCCCACACCCTCTCGGGTAAGCTCCAAGATCTGGGATTCAGTACATCTTTGTGCAGGTGGATTTATAGCTTCCTGACCACGAGACCACAGTCAGTGAGAATAGGGGATGTGTACTCCCATACACTCTCATTGAACATAGGGGCCCCCCAGGGATGTGTACTGAGCCCCCTTCTCTACTCCCTCTACACCGCGGACTGCACGGCCAGACACCCCACTAATTCCATTGTGAAGTTTGCTGACGACACAGTGGTGGTGGGACTCATCTCTGGGAACGACGAGACGGCCTACCAGAGTGAGGTGGATGGACTAGCAAAGTGGTGTGAGGCAAATCACCTCTCCATGAACATCAGTAAAACAAAGGAGATGGTGATTGACTTCAGAAAACAGAGAGGTGAGAAAACTCACACCCCAATTCAGATCTATGGAACCCCTGTGGAGAGAGTCTCCAACTTCAAATACCTCGGTGTCCACATCAACGAGGACCTTACTTGGAGTACACACACGGACTTCCTCATTAGTAAAGGCAGACAGCGCCTCTATCACCTGAGGCGTCTAAAGAGGTTTAAGATCTCCAAGAATATACAGAGGAGATTCTACACTGGTGTCATTGAGAGCATCCTGTGCAACAACATCATGGTGTGGTACGGGAACTGCACAGTACAGCAACAGAAAGCCCTGCAGAGGGTTGTGCGCACAGCTGAACGCACTATGGGAACATCTCTACCAGCACTGCAGGACATCTATGCTGAAAGGTGCAGATCCAGGGCCATCAGGATCATTAGGGATTCTAGCCATCCCGCCCACAAACTGTTCAGGCCACTGAGGTCAGGGAAGCGCCTCTGTAGCCTGAAAACAAGAACAGAAAGGTTCAGGAGGAGTTTTTACCCACAAACTGTGAGACTCCTCAACCAAAACACAAACCGGACAACATGATGGACAATCTCACACACAGTACATAATTTGCACTTTACCTTTCTTCTCTGAACCTTATCCGTACCTTATTATATACATCTGTACTATGTAAATATGTATATTTTTATAGTTTTCTCATTCAAATCATTACAGTGCAATATCTTGCACGTCATGGATATATATTTATAAGCACAAACATATGGACTTTTACATTGTTTTTTTATATATATTTTTTTACTTTTAACTTTTGTTTCTTTTCCTTTTTTTTTCTTAGCTTATGTAAAATCCTTTTTAGCATGTTTGCACAGTCGGGGGGAGTACTTTTTTAGCCAGAAAAAACATTTCACTGTATGTTGTACCAGCTATAACTACATGTGACAAATAAATAAAGAATTGAATTGAATTGAATTCTGGATGGATGCAAACTGCATTTCGTTGCCTTGTACTTGTGACATGTGCAAAGGCAATAAAGTTGAATTCTATTCTACTCTGTTCTATTCTCAAAACCAAAAGAACCATAAATCTACAAAAAAGTAAAAAGTCTGGGTAAACAACCTAGGGAACCTGATGCAAACTAGTCCTAATCCTGGTCAGCAGTTCTCATCCCCAACAAAACATGGCATGAGCCAAGCCCTTGAAGTCAAATGGCTTGCTGGAACTTCCTTGAGGGCAGTCGAAAGTCTGTTCCCACACCAAGTTTGTTTTTGGAACTGCCAAAAGTGTATCCCCCTTTAGCTCAAGGTTACACAGGTGCTGGATCAGGAGCAACCGTGGCTAGCCAAGCCATTGAAAACTTTTTTATTTTAGTGTGGTGGCTTCACTTTCTGCTAATGTCCTGCAGCAAGACCTTAGGTTGTCATAACTATAAGTACAGGTTACTTTATGATCACAGTCTTCCTTGGGATGCAAGTGAAATCCCTTTGGCTATGGAGGTCTAAGGCCATGCACTTCTACCAGACATCCGCAGTTCATCCCCACTAGCCAGCTTATGGCCAGAGCATGCCTAGCAAAGAAGTCAAATAACAAAAAAATCACTCTGGTTTAGAGGCTGGTTATTCCTCTCAGTCACTCTTCACCAACTATCTCCATCACTGCTGCCAAAACCTCTTCTTTGAAAGGTAATCTAAGGAACTTGGAAAGAAAAGCGTCTGGACTTCTTTAAGTTGCCTGAAGATGTTTCACCTCTCATCCAAGAAGCTTCTTCAGTCCCTGTGGGAGTATCCCCCCAAAGAGGGGTCCTTGTGAAACCTAGCCCCACTCTATCATGTGATTTCCTGAGGTCAGATGGCCCAGGCTGTGAGTGGTCATTAAGGTGTCTGGGAAAGGATCTCAAAACTGGATTATAGATGGCAGACAGTTGGTGTCGTAAGCCACTGCCTCTGTTAATAGGGTGAGTCTAGGTTTCACAAGGAGCTCACCCGAAATCCTGGCTGATTGTGTCCAACAACCGTTTTCACACCTTGGCTCATGTGATTAGGTAGAGGATCATCAGGGGGTCCTTCTGTCCCTCTTTGGGGGATACTCGCACAGGGTTTAAATCTGGGACTCTCCACCATTTGACCTTAGAACTGAAGAAGCTTCTCGGATGAGACGTGAAACGTCTTCAAGCAATTTAAAGAAGTCCAGACGCTTTTCTTTCCAAGCTCCTTAGACTACGATGACCTGGATGACTGAGAACCTTCAAAGACATTTTGAAAGGTAACAGAAGCAGTGTTGACCAGTCACCATGGCACTACTACACAAGGTAGTAGTATTATAGCATACTAGCATATAGTTTCTAGTTGTACGTCCTCATTGTCACAGGAATTGTGGGGTGTGGTATTATAGCCTGTGCCCTATATTATTCACTAGTAATTATGTAAGATTATCACATAATTACGAGATCTCAGGCCATCATAACAGATCTCAGGTCATGTTATATGTGACATAGTGCTCTCAGTTTTTTATTTTTTGCCTTTTCTTCTGTCAGTTTAATTACTTCAAACTCCAAATCAATATGGAAAGGCTGAATTCTTGGATTTTTGGGGACAGTATGAACTTCATATGACCCCAGAACTGCACTTTATAGTACCAGAGTACCAGAAACTATCATTCCACCTTTGTGTTGTTGCAAGCAGAGGAGCGAGCAAAGGCAAAAGGATGGCAAGAGTTAGGGGTGGGGTGTGCAAGGCTTCATGCTAACCCACATAAAATGGCGTTTACAAGTGTCTTTATCACAAACTTCAGGTCAACAAGGAAGACAAGATGAGGCTGCGGATCCCATCTTGGCCTTCTGGTGCTATTGGATCATAATAGAAAGCATATTCTCAAGGTTCTTTATTATTTGTCACATGCATAGTTATACAAGTATAAAACACAGTGAAATGTAGCCTGACACGCTCCTCGACATGTGCAAAAATTGGGGGGGGGGGGGGGGGGTGTAGAGGAAGAACATTATATATAAAAACACCCAGCACGCCCCTGCGGGCGGTTTATCCTTCAAGCTCGGGTCCTCTACCAGAGGCCTGGGAGCTTGAGGGTCCTGCGCAGTATCTTAGCTGTTCCCAGGACTGCGCTCTTCTGGACAGAGATCTCCGATGTTGTTCCCGGAATCTGCTGGAGCCACTCGCCTAGCTTGGGAGTCACCGCGTCTAGTGCTCCGATTACCACGGGGACCACCGTTACCTTCACCCTCCACATCCTCTCGAGCTCTTCTCTGAGCCCTTGGTATTTCTCCAGCTTCTCGTGTTCCTTCTTCCTGATATTGCTGTCATTCGGAACCGCTACATCGATCACTACGGCCGTCTTCTTCTGTTTGTCTACCACCACTATGGTTAGCCACCACCATTTTGTCCGTCTGTATCTGGAAGTCCCACAGGATCTTAGCTCGGTCATTCTCCACCACCCTTGGGGGCATCTCCCATTTTGACCTCGGGACTTCCAGGTTATACTCGGCACAGATGTTCCTGTACACTATGCCGGCCACTTGGTTATGGCGTTCCATGTATGCCTTGCCTGCTAGCATCTTGCACCCTGCTGTTATGTGCTGGATTGTCTCTGGGGCATCTTTACACAGCCTGCACCTGGGGTCTTGCCTGGTGTGATAGACCCCAGCCTCTATGGATCTTGTGCTCAGAGCTTGTTCTTGTTTTTTTTTTTTTTCTCTTTTTTTTAAAATTTTATACCGCCTGATATTTTTATTAAAGTTTTTGCATCGACTTTTACAAAAGACAAATTGAACAATATGCCGTTTTCTTTTTAAAGAACATAAAGCAATATAAGACATACACTCCCACCTCATAATTATAGCAGTACCAGTGGGTGTACAAACAGAAAAAGGAAAAAATCCAATCTAATAATACTAGTAACAAACCCTAGGGTACAAGACAACAGTTCCTGAGTGTACAAGGGAGATGTGGAGAGTATCCAAAACCCCCACCTCCACACAGACACATAAAAACCAAAACACACAAACAAACAAACAAACAAAAAAAAAAAAAAACCCACACATGATAAATGGTCAACTTAGTTATAGGGATAAATCAATTCTGTTAGAGAAAAGAAATATGTATAAAGTAGTTAAATAAATACCATCATAGAACGCAGGCACAATAGAATCCATATACTTAAACTTAGGCCTCTTACTTGAACATAAGATAAGAAAAAATAAAATATGATAGAGTCTGAGCTGGCTAATTGGGAGCATTGCGAGACCGCAAAGTCTGAACATGATCAAAAAAGGGTTGCCAGGTCTTAAAAAATTTGGCCGTAGACCCGCGCAGGGTGAATTTAATCTTTTCGAGTTTGCTAAAATGCAGAACGTCTCTGATCCAGATTTCCCAGGATGGGGCAGAAGGGGACTTCCAACATAGCAATATTCTGCGTCTTGCCAATAAGGTGAGAAATGCGACCAGATCCGCTTGAGGCGTCGGCAAGGCAACTGAATCAGGAAGAACCCCAAACAAAGCAGTTAAGGGCACAGGTTGGAGGGTTAGCTGGATGATCTTAGATAAAATCAAGAAAATATTAATCCAGTATTGTTTGAGGGATGAACATGACCAAAACATATGCATTAAAGAGGCAGGTGTTTGATGACAACGGTCGCAGTCAGGGCTAAGATTGGGGTATATTTGAGCTAGTCTGGCCTTAGTCCAATGTACACGGTGCAGAATCTTACATTGAATCAGCCCATGTTTGGCACAGAATGAGGAGCTATGGACCCGGTAAAGAATTTTATCCCAAGAGTCATCCTGAATCACACACCCCAGATCCTGCTCCCATGCCAATTTAATAGCCGAGATTGAAGAGTTGCCAAAGGAACATATTCTCCCATACAAACAGGAGATCAGGCCCTGTAATGAGGGCGGAGGCAATAGAAGGTTATCAAAGTCATAATAAGAAGGTCTAGATGGGAACTGAGAGGATTTCTCCTTAACAAAACTCCGGATTTGTAAATAGCGAAAAAAGTGACTTTTTGGAAGGCCAAATTTCAATGAGAGCTGTTCAAAGGAGGCAAATGTATTCTGAATGTACAGATCAGAAAAAGACCTGATACCCAAAGAGGCCCACAAATAAAAAGCACCATCAGCTAACGAAGGCTGAAAAGAGGGATTTTTCAAGATGGGTGATTGAAGGGGAAAAAAGGTCAACTTAAAATAACGACGAAATTGATACCATATTTTCAAGGTAACTTTGACAATAGAGTTATTATAAGAGCCTGTACTCGAAGGCTGCTTTTGGGCATAAATCAGGGCTGGTAAAGAGGCTGAGACACAGGAAGAAGTCTCCAAACTGAGCCAGGCCGGGGCATTATTCGTGTCTTCCCCCTGTAGCCAATACCTGAGAATACGAATATTACATGCCCAATAATAGAACATAAAGTTTGGTAAAGCCATCCCCCCCATCTTTTTCGGTCTTTGAAGATATGTCTTGCGTATTCTGGGTGTTTTTTTGTTCCAGATAAACCCAGACAGAATCTTGTCTAATTTAACAAAAAAGGAAATTGGAATAAATACAGGGACACACTGAAAAAGAAAAGAAAATCTGGGGAGGATATTCATTTTAATTGTATTTATGCGCCCTGCTACAGACAGATGGAGTAGAGACCATCTGTCCAAATCCTGCCTAACTTTCTCCACAAGTGGGTCGAAATTAAGCTTGAAAAGAGCATGAAAATGACTTGTAATTTTAACCCCTAAATATGTGAAGTTGTCTGATACAACTCGAAAAGGTAGTGCTGTGCACTGATATTTCTGTGCAGCAGCATTCAGGGGAAACAGTTCACTCTTGACAAGATTCAGTTTATAGCCAGAAATAAGGCTAAACTGTTCAAGTATTGAAAGTACCAAAGGGAATGAGGATGCTGGCTCTGAGATATAAAGAAGCAAGTCATCTGCATATAAGGAGACTCTTTGTTCTATACCATTTCTAGAAACCCCGGTGATACCTGGGTTTGATCTTAGCGATATGGCTAAGGGCTCAATTACAATTGCAAATAGCAACGGCGACATAGGACAGCCCTGCCTGGTCCCCCTAAACAGAGGAAAGAAGTCAGAGCATGTGCCATTTGTTTTGACAGCGGCAAGCGGGGAGGTATAAAGAAGTTTCAACCAGGAGATGAATATTTTACCAAAGCCGAATTTATCTAAGACATAAAAGAGGTATCCCCACTCTACCCTGTCAAAAGCCTTCTCAGCATCTAGACTGATCCCAAACTCCGGGCTGTTGGAGTCTGAGGGATTGTAAAGAACATTAAACAAACGTCTAAGGTTAGAGAAGGCGTATCTCCCTTTAATAAAGCCTGTTTGGTCCGGGTTGATTACAGATGGTAAGACTGCTTCTACACGCATCGCTAGAAGTTTAGCAAGGATTTTATAATCCACATTTAACAAAGAAATGGGACGGTATGAGCCACATTGTAGTGGATCCTTATCCTTTTTTAATATCAGGGATATAGATGCCTGCAGTAGAGAGGGTGGGAGGGATCCAACTTCCAGTGAGTGCTTATACATATTTATCATGAGCGGAGCCAGTTTAGGCATAAATTTACGATAGAACTCAACCGGAAACCCGTCCTGTCCGGGGCACTTAGAACACTGCAGTTTGCTGATAGCTTGCATGATCTCTTCTACAGTTACTGGTCCCTCCAGCTGGAGGCTGTGTGTCTGATCGATTGATGGGAGCTTAAGATGATTGAAAAATGAGTCCAAAGCCTCCGTACTAAATGCACACTCAGACGCATAGAGAGATGAATAAAAGTCTCGAAATTGGTCATTAATTATTCTAGGATCCGTAGAGACACCACTTAATGTCTGAATCCGAGGAATGGAGTGTGCAGCTGCTGCACTACAGAGCTGATGAGAGAGCAGTTTACTGGCCTTATCCCCATATTCATACTGGGAGTACTGACATTTCAGCAACATCTCTTCAGCCCGAGCAGAGGACAGGTGATCAAACTCAGTCTGCAAAGACAGCCTATCATTATAGACCTCTGGTGCCGGGCAAACAGCATACAACTCGTCTAATTGCGATATGCGTATTATGAGCTCGGACAATTTTGCTTTCCTTTGGTTTGCCTCAAAACCAGCATAAGATATAATATGTCCCCTGATAAAAGCCTTAAACGTTTCCCACAAAATAGAGGGTGATATTCCGGGTGTAATATTTGTCTCTATGAATAAGTCTATCTTGGAATTCAGAAATGTGGTAAACTTATCGTCTGACAGCAAGCGTGTATTCAAACGCCATGGAGCTGGCGGATAACATTGGCCCACTGCCAGAGCTTGTTCTTGTGCTGCCATGATTAGTGCCTCTGTGCTGTCTTTCAGTCCAGCTTTGTCCAGCCACTGGTAGGATTTCTGGATATCAGCCACCTCCTCTATCTGCCGGTGGTACATACCGTGCAGGGGCCTGTCCTTCCATGATGGTTCCTCGTCTCCCTCCTCTTTCTTGGGTTTCTGCTGCCTGAGGTATTCACTGAGCACTCGGTCAGTTGGGGCCATCTTCCCAATGTATTCTTGGATGTTCCTTGTCTCATCCTGGACTGTGGTGCTGACACTCACCAGTCCCCGGCCCCCTTCCTTCCGCTTAGCGTACAGCCTCAGGGTGCTGGACTTGGGGTGAAACCCTCCATGCATGGTAAGGAGCTTTCTTGTCTTTATGTCAGTGGCTTCTATCTCCTCCTTTGGCCAGCCTATTACCCCAGCAGGGTACCTGATCACGGGCAGGGCGTACGTGTTGATGGCCCGGATTTTGTTCTTACCATTCAGCTGACTCCTCAGGACTTGCCTGACCCTCTGCAGGTACTTGGTGGTTGCAGCTTTTCTAGCGGCCTCTTCATGGTTCCCATTCGCCTGCGGGATCCCCAAGTACTTGTAACTGTCCTCTATGTCTGCAATGTTGCCTACTGGTAGTTCAATCCCCTCAGTTCTGACTACCTTCCCTCTCTTTGATACCATTCGACTACACTTCTCCAGTCCGAACGACATTCCAATGTCATTGCTGTATAGCCTGGTAGTGTGGATCAGTGAATCGATGTCTCGTTCACTCTTGGCATACAGCTTGATGTCATCCATGTACAGGAGGTGGCTGACAACTGCTCCGTTCCGTAGTCGGTATCCGTAGCCAGTCTTGTTAATGATCTCACTGAGGGGGTTCAGGCCTATGCAGAACAGCAGTGGGGACAGAGCATCTCCTTGGTAGATCCCGCACTTGATGGTGACTTGTGCTATGGGCTTGGAGTTGGCCTCTAGTGTTGTACGCCACATCCCCATTGAGTTCCTGATGAAGGCTCTTAGGGTCCCATTGATCTTGTACAATTCTAGGCATTCCAGTATCCAGCTGTGGGGCATTGAGTCATAGGCCTTCTTGTAATCAATCCAGGCAGTGCACAGGTTGGTCAGTCTGGTCTTGCAGTCTCGGCTGATTGTTCTGTCTACCAGTAGCTGGTGTTTTGCGCCTCTGGTATTCTTGCCAATTCCTTTCTGTGTCCCGCTCATGTATTGACCCATGTGCCTGTTCATCTGTTCATATATAAATATATATATATATATATATATATATATATATATATATATATATACACACATATAGTATATACACTGGGTGAATGTGCAGTAGTAGCAGCAAGCAGGTGAATTCTGTACATTAATATGAATAGATATCTGACTATTTTACAGGATAGACAATATAAACATATAAACATATTTAAAATTAAATGAATTGAAATGTACATTGTGCCTTGGTTTAGTGTCTGGAAGAGTCCTATCTCAGTCAATTATAGATGATGTGAGAGGGCGGGTGTGTGTGTTTAGGGCACGGATGGCTTGGGGATAGAAGCTCCTCTTGAGTCTCTCTGTCCTTGCCCGGAAGATGCGGAACCTTCTACCAGATTGCAGAAGTTGGAACAGTTTGTTGCCAGGATGGGACGGGTCCTTCAGTATCTGCGCTGCTCTAGTCTGGCATCTCCTGGTGTAGGTGTCCTGAAGCGGGGGGAGAGCAATCCTGCAGCAGCGTTCTGCTGTACGGATCACTCTCTGGAGAGCTTTTTGGTCCTTCACACAGCTGTTCCCGAACCACGATGTCATGTTCTGTGTGAGGATGCTCTCCACAGCGCCTGTATAGAAAATCCTGAGGATCTTTGGAGAGACCCTGAACTTCCTCAGTTGTCGTAGGTGATACAGGCGCTGCCTAGCCTTTTTGGTCTGGACCTGAATGTGGGCAGCCCATGTCAGGTCTGAGGAGATTTGGACACCAAGATACTTGAAGGACTGCACCCTCTCCACTGGAGCTCCATTGATGATAATGGGCTTGTAGTCTCTGTGCTGACCCCTTCTGAAGTCCACCACCAGCTCCTTGGTCTTGCTGATGTTCAGCTGGAGGTTTACTTTAATTACTAACAACACTGCACCCAGCTACCTTAAGGACCTTTTAAACCCTTATGCTCCTGCCAGGGCTTTAAGGTCATCGTCACAGTTACTGCTGGCTCAGCCCAGATCTCGACTTAAGACTAGAGGTGATCGATCGTTTGCTCTTGTTGCACCTGTGCTTTGGAACAATCTCCCGATTGGCATCCGGGCATCTGATTATATTCATTCTTTTAAATCACAGCTTAAAACATATCTTTTTAAACTTGCCTTCTCCACCTTTTAATTGCTGGTTTGTTTGTTTGTTTGTTTGTTTGGTTGCTGTGACCTATTGACCTCTTGTATTAATTCCCTCCTATCTTTCTATTGGTGTTTTTTATTATGGTGGTACAGCTTTTATCTTGCTATTACCCATGTGCTGTAGTCATTCTTATTGGTAGCTTTTATCTATGAACATAACTCCTTATTTTTATTTATCCGTTATCAGTGTTTGAACCTTTTATTGTTTTATGTAAAGCACTTTGGTATGCCCAAGGCTTTTAAATGTGCTCTATAAATAAAGATTGTTGTTGTTGTTGTTGTTGACGTTCAGCTGGAGGTGGTTGTCCTGGCACCACGATGCCAGATTCTTCACTTCATCCATGTAGGCTGCCTCATCGTTGTTGGAGATGGCACCCAACACCACTGTGTCGTCAGCAAACTTCACAATGGTGTTGGAGCCATGGGTGGCCACACAGTCTGAAGTGTAGAGGGAGTAGAGCAGTGGCGAGAGGACACATCCCTGAGGTGCTCCTGTGTTGATGGTGATGCTGTTGGAGAAGCACCTGCCCACCCTCACCACCTGAGTTCTGCCAGTGAGGAAGTCCAACACCCATGCACACAGACGGCTGTTAAGTCCCAGATCCCTCAGCTTTGTGAACAGTCTGCAGGGCACTATTGTGTTAAACGCTGAACTGTAATCAACAAACAGCATTCGCACATAGTTACCCTGTTTCTTGTCCACGTGGCTGAGAGTGGTGTGTAAGACGTGGGCGATGGCATCCTCTGTGGATCTGTTGGATCTGTAGGCGAACTGCAGCGGATCTGTGGTGTCTGGGATGGAGGAGGAGATGATGTTCTTCAGCAGCCTCTCAAACACCTTCATTACTACCGAGGTCAGTGCAACTGGCCGGTAATCGTTCAGGGATGAGGGTTTGCTGTTCTTGGGCACAGGGATGATGGTGGATCTTTTGAAGCATGTGGGGACCACAGACTTCGCCAGGGACTCGTTGAAGATGTAAGTGAACACACCTGCTAGCTGGTCAGCACAGCAGCGCAGCAGACGGCCGGTGATGCCGTCTGGCCCCGCCGCTTTCCTTGTGTTCACTCTCCTCAGTGCCGCTCGGACGTCATGCTCCGCGATGCTGGTCACCGGTCTCTCGCTGATGACGTCACTGTCCTCGGTAGTCAGGCGGTAGATAGCATTAGCCGCCTGGCTAACCTCGAAACGGGCGTAGAACCGATTCAGCTCGTTGGTGAATGCAGAGTCGGCGTTGATCGGCGCAGTGTCCCTGGCTTTGTAGTCCGTAATGGTGCGTAGTCCGTGCCACATACTCCGTGTGTCGCCCTGGTGGAAGCGGGACTCCACACGTTCCCGGTACCTGCGTTTGGCATCTCTCACCGCGCGCCGCATGCCGTATGAGGCCGCTTTGTAGGCGCTCATATCGCCAGTGGCGAGACCCGCGTTGTAGGAGGCGGTCCTGGCGTTTACTGCAGTGCGGATCGATCTGTCCATCCACGGTTTCTGGTTTGGGAATGTGGTGACTCTCGCAGTGGGGATAATCTCCTCCGCTAGCATATTGACGAAGCATGCTGCTACTTCCGTAAACTCGTTGATGTCGACTTCGCATGCTCTGAACATGTCCCAGTCTACGTCGTTGAGTGCGTCCTGTAGCGTAGCTTCTGATTGGGCAGTCCACCGTTTTACTTCCTTCGTGGTCACGTCTTCCCTCCGTATGCTTTGTTTATACTGGGGAATGAGGAAGATGGCGTTGTGGTCAGACTTCCCAAAAGCCGGGTGTGAGACAGCTTTGTAGCCCTGCTTGTATGGCATGTAGCAGTGATCCAAAATCCGATCCCCTCTCGTTGGACACGAGACATGCTGGTAAAAGTTTGGCATGACTTGTCTGAGGTTCGCTTTGTTAAAGTCTCCTGCTACAATGAGGGCTGCGCCCGGGTCCTTGTTTTGAAGCGAGCTCAGCACATCATGTAATTCGGACAAAGCCATACCTGTGTCCGCTTGGGGTGGGATGTAGACCGCCGTGGCGATGACTGAGGTGAACTCACGGGGCAGATAGAAAGGGCGGCACTTAATGCTCAGGAACTCCAGATGTGGCGAGCAGCCGCTGGAGAGAGTAGAAATGCTCCTGGCATCACACCACTTTCTGTTTACCATGAAACACACTCCTCCACCTTTGGTTTTGTTCGACTCTGCCGTTCTGTCCGCGCGGAGCACAAAGAATGAATCCGACGGAGTTACGGCCTGGTCCGGCACGGTGGGGGTCAGCCATGTCTCCGTGAAGCACAGAATGTTGCAGTCCCTCATGTCACGTTGGAAGGTGACCCTTGCTCTCAGGTCATCGAGCTTGTTCTCCATGGATTGTACATTGGCCAGTAGGATACTGGGCAGTGGTGCGCGATGCGCCTGCTGTCTCAGTCTGTTCCTAATACCAGCGCGTTTTCCCCGGCGCTTCTTTGTTCTGCGCCTCGGATGAGCGGCCCGTCCTTTGTTGTTCTCCGCGCCGCGTAGAATCTCTGGCGGCCAGGAAGGGTCAGGTTTAAAAGTGTCCAAGATTAGATGTGCAACCTTGGCACCGATGTTTACAAGTGATCCGCTGTCGTAAACTATAAGACTAGAGGATTTTGGGATGAAAACCAGAGCAAAAAATAAGTAAAAAACAAGAAAAGTGGATAGTCGGAGCGGAGCGGTCAGGAAGGCGTCTGGACGTGGCCGCGCCATCTTTCCTTTTATATTCTGTCTCACTCTAACAATATGGTATGGTAACTGCACCAAATAGGACAGAACTTGACCTGGATAGTGAGAACAGCACAGGGGATCCGTATATTTGTGTTTTATCTGTTTGGGGGCACACCTACCTGCCTTCCAAGTGGTACCCCAGATACTTATTAAACCCGATTCTTTGATCCCCATGATAGAACAGAGAAAACTGACTCAGAGTGTCAAAACATTTATATATTTATTCAATCATCTTCCGGAAGAGAGAGCGCCCTGCACAGCCCAAAGCAAGTTGCAGAATCTCTAACGTTAGAAGCTCAAGATGTGTCTCATATGGTGTTATTTTGGTACTTCACATGTCACACATAGTTTCAACAACTCCTTATATGGTACAAGTTCCTCTTTTCTGTCTGGCTTCCTGTATTTATTAATATGCTTGTATAGCTCTACACTAACTTCCTGTTTTTCAGTCTGGCTGAGCACTTAGTTTGTGAGTCAAAAGTGGCTGTCACAGTCCGCTGTGGCAGACCGTGTGGAGAGTGCGTGGAGGACTCAGGCGCAGACACAAGTGACACGAGAGTGAACTTAAACAAAAGCGAGCCTTTTATTGTGGCTGGTGACACAAGAGAAACAAACAAGAATAAGGGCAGCACAAAAGCAGTAACTAAACAGAAACCTAAACTGGGAACAAACTAAGGAAGGCTATGGCTTGGAATACGACAGACCGGGCATGGAGACACGGAGGGTGGGAACACAGACGACGCAACGCAGACTACATGAAACACAGAGACTAAATACACATGAGGGATGATCAGGGGAAGTGGCCACACATGGGATCACAGCTGACACACATGAACCTAACGACAGGACAGGAGGGTGCAACTGAATACACTGACATGAATACAGATTTACAAAGTAAAACAGGAAACATGGAAATTAGACATGACAAGAACTAAACATAACCACGCAGACATGACTCACGACCCAGGGAAACTTAGTACAGGGGAGATGACATAACTGACAGCATGAACTTGACAATACAAGACACACAGACATAAACACACGAAGGGCAAGGGAGGCTTGATACGAGGGTAACACATACAACTGGCTGGACTACCTAGTGAACCTAAACAAACAATAAACGATAATCATCAAAATAGGTTAAACACAAAACACTGGGTCGCACGACCCAGGACCATGACACCGGCCTTGCTTTACAAACCTTCATTATTAGAGTACATAAAACGATATAATCAGCAAATAAGCATTAAGAATATATATTAAATTCATGACATACTGTACCTCTCTCCGTCCAAATTGCACACTTCTTCGGGTTGACCGTGAGCCCCGTCTGCACTGTACAAAAAAAAAAAAAAAAACCCTAAAAGAAACCGAAAAACCTAATATTCCGGCAGCTGGGGCGCTAAAATAATACCGTAAAATAACAGAAAATAACTTTCTCATAAAAATAAGGGTATTTTCAGTAATTAAAATACAGGTTGTTGCCCTAATTTTGCATGGAATTTTGCCTTTTCAAGTGCTTTTAAACATTAAATTAGGAACATTTTAACGTGATTAAACAATGACATTACCTATAAACAAGGTAAATGAATGCGGCAATATGAATAATAATGCTTAAATTTACAGAAATATACAGTTAAAAGTTGGTTTAAATAACATTATTTGATGTAAAAAAGGTGTATATTCAATTATATTTGATGTAATACTACAGTATACAACACAAAATAATTTCATTCCACTTTCAAAATGTGTCAAAAACTTTTCAAAAAACTATATATTGGGTTTGAAATTACAACTTACTGTAAGAGACTGTTGGTTTTATCTGTAACAAAGCATCCAAAGAACCCCTGATTATAATTACATCAAGATTATGTTAATTCTTGATCACATGTTGTGTATGAGCAGTTTTTACATGTTTATTTTACTTATAAGCAGTGTTGGGGAGTAACGGAATACATGTACCGCCGTTACGTATTTAAAATACAAAATATGAGTAACTGTATTCCGTTACAGTTACCGTTTAAAAAGGTGGTATTTAGAATACAGTTACTTTGTTGAAATAAATGGATTACACTGCGGTACTTTCCTGTTTCATATTGTCGCGGGTCAGGACTGTTTGGGTTTTGTTTGACAGCTACGTTCTGTTGTTCCAGGTGGAAGCGTTATGGTTGCCATGGTTACAGGGCGACGCTCTCTCTCTCTGCGACTGTGTGTTTCCTGGGTGAGAGAGCGCCTTTTCGTTGTTGTTGTTGTTGTGCTAAGCTAACAGGCAGAATGCTACAAGCATAGCTCTAAAGAATGTAGCATCATGGGCAGTGTAGTCCGTGTTGCAGGGAGAATGGACTGCCATACACGTTATGGGTCTGTGAGCGCGAGGAGGGAGAAAAAGGGGAGTGGAAAGGTACGAGTTGTCATCAAGGAAAAACGGGAGCTGGAAGCATGTAAATATAATAATAACCACTGCAGCCAAGAAGAGAGCCTGACGAGCCCAGTTGTAAGTAAGCTATTAAGACTCGACTGTACACCGTGTTCGTGTTTTCCTCCGAAAACAATAAGTTCCGTTGGAGCAGCCTTTCAATGCCTCTCTCTGTCTCTCGCAAGAAAAGTTGACCCAGACAACAAAGTAAAGCTATTTTTCGGCTACGAGCCGACAGGGACCCCGCCGTATTAGTCAGAGGTCCCTTTACTACAGTTCGGAGTCGCGGACCTTCAGTAACAGTAATAAATCACACAGCAATAGTACATTCACGTTGTTGTAAAAAGCATGATAATATATTAAGTAATCCAAAGTAGTCAGAATACGTTACTGTCATTGAGTAACGTAACGGAATACGTTACAGAATACATTTTGGGGCATGTATTCTGTAATGGAATACATTTTAAAAGTAACCTTCCCAACACTGCTTATAAGACATGACACATGGTTTCAACCATAAACATGGGTTTTATTGACAAAAAGATAACCCTTCCTGGAACAACCCAAGAACAACTAACACTTATGCATGAACAAAGACACATAGAAAAAAAAATCTAATTCAAACGCACATTTGAGCACAAAAGAAGGGGACACTGCCACCTCGAATGTTCATCTGCCTCCCCACTGTCACAGTTCTGGGTCATTTTGACCCAGCTTTTTCTGTTTCTTATGTTTTGGTGTTTTTCTGGATTATGATTTATGTTCTGATTATTTAGTGATATTGTTTTGTTTATTGTTATTATTGCAGCTTTAGTTCAGTGTCAGGTCTGTCTCTCTCTGTCTAGTCCGTGTCTTAGTAAAGTGTGTCTTGTTTCCTGTTTTACTTTGAAGGTTCATGTTCATGTGTGATGTCAGTGTGTTCAGTTTTACTTCTCCCCTGTCTCGTTAGCCCTAATCCCTCCCAGCTGTGTCTCCCTCCTGTTTTCCATTCCCTGATTACTCCCCTGTGTATTTTAGCCCTGTGTTTGCCTTTGCTCAATGTTGCGTCGTACCATCACATTTTGCCTGTGTGTTCTAGTTAGTGTTTTTTCCCCCGATTTGATTTCTGTTTTCTGCAGTCAGTGTTCAGTTCATGTTTTGTTTATCGCCAGCAATAAAGCTATGGTTTTCAGTTGCAATTTGGTCTCCGCGAGTCCTGCTTTTAGATCCTCACCTCCGCCTACCCGTACACAGAGCCCTGACAGAACAACGTGACCAGTAATGGATCCAGTGGACTCACGTTTTGCCTCAGAGGAGTATCTCGCGCAGCTGAGGGATTATTGCCGGCGCATACTTCACTCTGTGGATCACTTCAAGAGGCAACTGGAGGTAGTGGTTTTTGATAACTATTTGTCGTCCACTACCTCCACTGTTAGTTTTATGGACATAAAAATATTAAAATAAATAATAATTGATCTGAGAACGAGGCTCAGCTTTGAACTGTTTGGCATGGGCGGTCCGGGTAAGGACAATTTAGCTGCCCTCCTGGAATCCCTCGCCACTTGGTATTCTCAGCATCAGCGGCCTTTCCCGTCATTATTTATTGCCAAATTGCTCGATCCTCCCTTAAGGAGGTTCAGGAGAACCCGGCCAGCATCAAGCCATGTCAGCTGGGGGTTCTGAAGAACCCAGCCAGCATCACGCCTCTTCAGCTGGAGGGTCCGAAGAGCCTGTCCAGCATCAGGCCTCGTCAGCTGGGGGTCCTGGAGGACCCAGCCAGCACATCCTCATGTCTGCTGACAGCTCTGGGGAGTCCGTTCAGCCACCACCTGCTCCACCACCTGCAACGTCCACACCGTCGCCTGCAGTGTCACCACCTGCAACGTTCTGGTAAATGGAAAGCTCAGATGACACTACACCCTCAAATACATCATGGCCAATACAGGGTGGAGGCCTGGCTGGCAAACATGAAAAAATGCCAGTGAATTAAAGACAGTTAAATTTCCAACCTCAGACTATACTTGCATCACCATTTTGCAGTTCTTGAACAGTGTCATTGTACTCTTGTACTGTACGAATTGGAGCATGGTGTTCAAAATTTTCTAGCTCACTTCTGTGAATCCACCAACATTATGTCACCCCAAATTGTCACCAGCAATACAAAAGACAGTTGCCTTAGCAATGTTTCCATGAACATTCAGTCCATTTCTCTCCAGTTCTCTAAGATCTGCTATCAATTGAGAAAAAAACTTTCTCATGGCCAAAATGTATGAAATCAGCTTCTCGGCGCAAAAGCTGCAAGTTGTCAACAGTGGATCGATGAAAAGCATCAAATTTTGCTAAAGTGAAGCAGACACCAAGCATTTTGTGTTTTGTTTTTTTTTTTGTTTTGTTTTGTTTTGTTTTCTTTGCCGATCCAAGGGGATTAACCACCTCGAAAGCATCTTGATACAGTATCACTTTTAAAGTGAGACCTGACTCAGAATAAAAAGAAGATTGGATTTAAATACAGATCTATTGCACACATCATTTAAAATATGAGGTGCACTTTCATTCCCTGATGTAGAACCCTGTTCCAGTATACCAGCATCTTTTAGCAGAGCTTTCAATGTATGTTTTATGGGTAAATATTGAGCATATTGCTCCTTTCTGTTTTCGTCAGACTCTCCCCCCCAAAAAAAAAAAAAAATCGGCTGCGGATGTACATAAGGAAAATTCTCCTCAAAATCTTTTGTACTCTGTGGAAAGGGCTGAGCTGCAGCATGCATGGATATCTACCTCATCTAGGGTCTTCAACACATCTTTAATTTCTGCCTCAGATAGTTCGGTTTTTGTTTGTAACAATGTTTTGATTCTGTGTGTATTGCAGGCACATTCCATTAAGACTATTCCTTTCTTCTATGATGAGCAATTTCATGTAAAACATGCAGATTCTTCATGTACAAACTTTTCATTTGTGCAATGTCTAGTACATCCTCCTCAGGGACATCATCCCGTGACCCTTCGTCTGACTGGCTTTCAGCAACAGGGGACTGAACCTCACTAGGAACTGAAGGGACATCATCCCGTGACCCTTCGTCTGACTGGCTTTCAGCAACAGGGGACTGAACCTCACTAGGAACTGAAGGAAGACAGTCTGAACCAGAGACATGGACAGCTGTAGAGTGTTTGTGCTTTCTAGATAAGTGGGCTATGAAAGACGACACCACCAAAAAAGTTTTATCACAGTTTTTAAATGGGCAATGCACTTCCTTTCTTCTGGAAATGTGAGATTTTAGATGACAGAATAGGTCTTTCAGAACAATCAACTGTTTCTGACAATGAGGTTGTTCACATATAAAGCGTGCTTGCAAAGTCGGATACTGTAACACACCAGATGACCGTTGATGATGGTGGTAAAAATGACATTTAAAAGCATTATAATTTCTGAACTGAAACTTGCAACCTTCTATACAACACACAAACTGATAATGTGGCTTATTTTTATGAAGTCCTTGATGCTGAACATACCCTTTTCTCATTAAAGCAATCTTTTGACATCCTTAAATGCAGCACAATACTCACCTTTACAGCTTACTGAATAAACTCGAAAACTCACGCCACTAATCTGCAGAGAAAGAAAAAAAAATCTTTGAATCATGAAACCTGCCAAAATCCAAATAAATGTATGCAGTGTCAAATTCAAATTCAAATTTTATTTGTCACGTACACAGTCATACACAGTACGATATGTAGTGAAATGCTTGGACAACTGCTCGTGACCTAAAGAAAACAAAAAAGGAAAAGGCTATGAATAAGATAGGAAATAAATATGAAAAATTAAAAAGGGTAAATTTAACTAGGAAGGAATAAAATATATATTAAGGTTAAAAATGAAATAACTGTACAACACAAATTAGAATGAAGGGTAAATTTAACTGGGAAAGAATAAGATAAAATATATAAGTTAAAGTTGAAAATAAAATAACTGTACAACAAAATACACAATATAGAACTATATAAGAATGTATGAAGAAATATAAATAAATATATACACAATAACAGCAGCTGTACATGTATTAACTGGAAGTGAAGAATGTAGTGACCAGTGTTGTGCAATCCACATTATGTCTAGTGCAGTGCAAATATGCTTAAAGTGATTTAAGTGATGAAGTGAAAACAAAGTCCAGAATGTCCAGTGTGTGTGTAAGAACTATATGTGTGGGTCAGTACTGTGTGGTGGTGTGATTGAGAGACCATATCGCCTGCGGGAAGAAGCTCCTCCTCAGTCTCTCTGTGTTGGTCTTCAGGGAGTGGAATCGCTTTCCTGACCTCAACAGAGAGAACAGTCTGTTGTTGGGATGGCTGAGGTCCTTCACGATCTTCCTGGCCTTGGTCCAGCACCGCCTGCTGTAGATTGAGTGCAGGTCAGGGAGCTCGGAGCGGATGGTGCGCTCAGCTGATCGCACAACCCTCTGTAGAGCTCGTCTGTCCTGCATGGTGCTGTTCCCGAACCAGGTTAAGATGTTTCCCGTCAGGATGCTCTCTATGGTGCACAAGTAAAAGTTCCTGAGCACCTTGGAGGGCAGTTAGAAGTCTCTCAAGCGTCTGAGGTGGTAGAGAGGCTGACAGGCCTTTTTCACCACGGTGTTGATGTGACAGGACCATGACAGGTCCTGCGTGATGTGAACTCCGAGGTATTTGAAGCTGTCCACTCTCTCCACTGGGCACTCGTTGATGACAGGGGTCCGGTAGTTCCTCTCCTGCTTAGTGCTGAAGTCCACTATCAGCTCCTTTGTCTTACTGACGTTTAGAAGGAGGTTGTTCCTCTGGCACCAGTTCTCCAGATTCCTAATCTCCTTCAGGTAGGCCGTTTCGTTGTTATCAGAGATCAGGCCCACCACGACGGTGTCGTCAGCAAACTTGATGATGGTGGTGGAGCTGGTAGTGGCCACACAGTCATATGTGTACAGAGAGTACAGCAGGGGGCTCAAAACACACCCCTGGGGGGCTCCAGTGCTGAGAGTGGTGGAGGCTGAGACATGTCCGCCCATCCTTACTGCCTGTGGTCTGCCAGTTAGGAAGTTGGAGATCCACTGACACATACAGTGGGGCAAAAAAGTATTTAGTCAGCCACCGATTGTGCAAGTTCCCCCACCTAAAATGATGACAGAGGTCAGTAATTTGCACCAGAGGTACACTTCAACTGTGAGAGACAGAATGTGAAAAAAAAATCCATGAATTCACATGGTAGGATTTGTAAAGAATTTATTTGTAAATCAGGGTGGAAAATAAGTATTTGGTCACCTCAAACATGGAAAATCTCTGGCTCTCACAGACCGGTAATGTCTTCTTTAAGACGCTTTTCTGTCCCCCACTCGTTACCTGTATGAATGGCACCTGTTTGAACTCATCATCTGTATAAAAGACACCTGTCCACAGCCTCAAACAGTCAGACTCCAAACTCCGCCATGGCCAAGACCAAAGAGCTTTGGAAGGACACCAGGAAAAGTATTGTAGACCTGCACCAGACTGGGAAGAGTGAATCTACAATAGGCAAGCAGCTTGGTGTGAAAAAATCAACTGTGGGAGCAATCATCAGAAAATGGAAGACATACAAGACCACTGATAATCTCCCACGATCTGGGGCTCCACGCAAGATCTCATCCCGTGGGGTCAAAATGATCATGAGAACGGTGAGCAAAGATCCCAGAAGCACACGGGGGGACCTGGTGAATGACCTGCAGAGAGCTGGGACCAAAGTAACAAAGGTCACCATCAGTAACACACTACAACGGCAGGGAATCAAATCCCGCAGTGCCAGACGTGTTCCGCTGCTGAAGCCAGTGCATGTCCAGGCCCGTCTGAAGTTTGCCAGAGAGCACATGGATGACACAGCAGAGGATTGGGAGAATGTCATGTGGTCAGATGAAACCAAAGTAGAACTTTTTGGTATAAACTCAACTCGTCGTGTTTGGAGGACGAAGAATACTGAGTTGCATCCCAAGAACACCATACCTACTGTGAAGCATGGGGGTGGAAACATCATGCTATGGGGCTGTTTTTCTGCCAAGGGGACAGGACGACTGATCCATGTTAAGGACAGAATGAATGGGGCCATGTATCGTGAGATTTTGAGCCAAAACCTCCTTCCATCAGTGAGAACTTTGAAGATGAAACGAGGCTGGGTCTTCCAACATGACAATGATCCAAAACACACTGCCCGGGCAACAAAGGAGTGGCTCCGTAAGAAGCATTTGAAAGTCCTGGAGTGGCCTAGCCAGTCTCCAGACCTCAACCCCATAGAAAATCTGTGGCGGGAGTTGAAAGTCCGTGTTGCTCTGCGACAGCCCCAAAACATCACTGCTCTCGAGAAGATCTGCATGGAGGAATGGGCCAAAATACCAGCTACTGTGTGTGCAAACCTGGTAAAGACCTATAGTAAACGTTTGACCTCTGTTATTGCCAACAAAGGTTATGTTACAAAGTACTGAGTTGTATTTTTGTTATTGACCAAATACTTATTTTCCACCCTGATTTACGAATAAATTCTTTACAAATCCTACCATGTGAATTCATGGATTTTTTTTTTCACATTCTGTCTCTCACAGTTGAAGTGTACCTCTGGTGCAAATTACTGACCTCTGTCATCATTTTAGGTGGGGGAACTTGCACAATCGGTGGCTGACTAAATACTTTTTTGCCCCACTGTAGATGAGCTGAGTCCCAGATGCTCCAGCTTGGTGGTGAGTGTGGAGGGAATTATGATGTTAAATGCAGAGCTGTAGTCTATGAAGAGCATTTTAACATAATTCCCCCTTCTAGTGTCCAAGTGAGTGAGTGATGTGTGGAGGAGATGAGAGATGGCATCGTCTGTGGAACGATTTGGACGGTAAGCGAACTGTAGTGGGTCCAGTGTGTCTGGTAGTGAAGAAATGATGAAGTCTCTGACCAGGCGTTCAAAGCACTTCATCACTACTGAGGTGAGGGCTACAGGGCGATAGTCATTGAGAGAAGCAGGGTGGGGTTTCTTCGGGACAGGAACAATGATGGACTCTTTGAAGCATGTGGGGATCACCGACTGAGATAAAGAGCTGTTGAATATCTCAGTGAACACAGGAGCTAGCTGGTATGCGCAGTCTCTTAGGATACGACCTGGGATGCCGTCTGGTCCTGCTGCTTTCCTGGTGTTCACTCTCTTGAAGGCTCTCCTTACTTCATGCTCGGAGATGACGAGCACGTTTCTGGTGCTGGCAGTATCTTCCTGTCTGCAGCCGTTAGCGCCGCTAGCACTAGCATCGTTGGAGTCCTTAGCTGCAGCCTCGAAGCGAGAAGCGGGAAACGTTGTGATAGTCTTTGTCTCCACGGTATCATCCGCTAGTTTCCCGATGAATCCCACAACCGCTTCCGTAAACACGTTGACATCATCATCGGAGCTGTTTCTGAACATGCCCCAGTCTGCGTCATCGAGTGCGTCCTGTAACGCGGCCACCGATTGATCCGTCCAGCGCGCAACCTTCCTCTGAACCGGAACTTCCTGTTTCAGCCTTTGTTTGTATTTTGGCATGAGGAAGATGGCGGCGTGATCAGATTTGCCAAACGGAGGGCGGGATTGTGCCTTGTAGCCGTCCTTGACCGTAGGGTAGCAGTGGTCCAGTGTCCTTTCACCTCTGGTGGGGCAGGTGATGTGTTGATAAAAGTTCGGCGCTGCGCGTTTGAGGTTGGCGCTATTAAAGTCCCCCGTCACAATAAGCGCAGCGTCCCGGTGTTGTGTCTGGTGCTGTGTGAGTGCCTCATGCAGCTCGCATAAGGCGGTGACCGTGTCCGCTTGTGGTGGAATATAAACGGCACTTATAATGACCGATGTAAATTCCCGAGGTAGATAAAAAGGACGACACATGATGGACAGTAGTTCCAGATTTGGTGTGCAGGAGCGTGTGAGAGGAACAACGTTCGCACTGTTGCACCAGTTGTTGTTCACCATTAAACACACGCCGCCTCCCCTTGACTTCCCCGAGTCCCGTGTCCTGTCCATGCGGTGAACCGAGAAGAACTCGGCCGGTTGGATGGCGTGGTCCGGCACCGCTGGGTTCAGCCATGTCTCGGTGAAGCAGAGGAGATTGCAGTCCCGAATGTCTCTCTGGAACTTTACCCTGGCCCTGAGGTCGTCAAGCTTGTTCTCCAGTGACTGGACGTTGGCGAGCAGGATGCTAGGCAGAGGTGTGCGGTGTGCACGAGCTCTCAGCCTGTTCCTGACGCCGGCTCGCTTCCCTCTAGGCCGCCGCCGCTTCCCTTTGTTCTCCCTCAAGATCTCACTCGGCCAGCTCGGATCCGGAGTTAAAAACTTCGAATTGTGAGTACATTGTAAACCAATAGAAACAAGAGTGTCACTGTCATACCTAATGTACCCAATGGTGATGATTTTGTCGATTTAGAAACGCTGAAAACTAACTTAAAAAACAAAGACAAAGAAAAAGTGGTCGGAGCAGTCGTGACGGCAGCCGACCTCACCGGCGCCATCTTAATGTACATCTTAATGTCTGTTTATATATTGTCAAATAATTCACCTCAGCTGCTTCAGCCTACTTCCTCTCCACAAAATAAAATAGTTAGCTTATCCTTTACATGTCCATTACATTTTACAGGGCAAAGCTAGCACAGTGGGCTACTTCTATTTCCTATTTCTCTCACTTAATCACGCAGCACATCTTGGCGCACATGAGCTTTGATTGCGCCAAGATGTGGAGGTGTGTTGCTAGAGTGGAACAGTTCTTATGTTCCATACTTAAAATCACATTAAGACAAATGCATCAGTGGCAGCTGGTCATCGCGGCCGCCTAACGGTGCATTCACACCAAACGCGACAGACGCGACCAAAAGGCGCCAGACGCCCCTAGCTGGTCGCTTGCACATTCGCACCTCGCATTGGTCATACTTCAAAATATGCACGTTTCACGCGCGTGAAGTGGAAATGTGGGAGAAAGTGGTGTCAGACGGTATGTTTGCAAGATGGCAGCTGTCGAGCTAGCGTTTGAAGAGAAAGTCTTCCTTCTCTATTTACTGTGGAGAGCAGAGCAGCGGTGTAAAGGACGTCCTCGCCGTACCTGGGTCCAACAGGTCCTCCAGAAGCGCGAGCAGTTTGGTGAGTTTCACCACTTGCTCCAGGAGCTGTGTCTGGATGATGGCCGCGTTCAGCGGTACCACTGTCTTTCCTTCGCCCAGTTTGAGGAGCTGCTGTCGTGCGTCGGTCCAAGCATTGCCCGCCTAGACACCAACTACAGGCGCTCAATCCCACCTGCAGAGCACCTGTCCGTCTGCCTGCGGTTAGTAAAAGTGTTTAATACAGTAGTCCTTTATTGATACCTGTGCTAATATATGCTAAACTATCCGTTTATACACTGATAACATGGATGTGGTATGCTGTCAGTGAATGCCGTCTGTGTTTACTGAGAGCAAACTGTGGTATGGAGACAACTGTTTCGAGTATCACTAGAAATATTATAAAGGTCTCATCAAGTCCTGATTTAATTCGATTTATGCTGTTATCAGTGTTTGCAATGATAGCGTGGCTGTGGTGTCATATCAATGTATGCTCTCGGTGTTTGCTGATATCAAACTGTGGTATGAGGGCCACTGTTGGTAATCTTTGTACTGATACTCAGAAGGTCTATCTTATAAAGTCCTTATTTTGTTTTATTTAGACCTGGTTTAATTCTGGCGGTTGCGAGGCCTGGGTCATGTAGCAGCCAACAGCTCCTCCAGAGAGGCTGTCCTGGTGAGGGAGAAGTTCATGGCCCACTTCTCGGTGGAGGGAGCAGTGTCTTGGCAAACAAAAGAATAGCCTATTTGAAGTCCCAGTGACTTCCCCACAACGGCTCTTTTAAGAGCCACCCACAAACCTCTAAAGAACGCTCCTGCCTTTTTAAAATTTTCTTAATAAATGAAGCTCTTAAATAATTGGTCTTCACTATGTTCCTATATAGTAGTATATTTTTTCAATAGTATAATATGAAATAAATTCTTCATGTGTCAAGTTGTGTGCCAATATTTGCTGTGTAGTAGAACTGAGACATTAGTCATTACAAAAATTTATTTGAACTTATATAAAAATTCTCAAACAGAAAAACATTACACTTAAATATATAAAATATAACTATTTACAGAGAGAAAGGAATATAAAGGACCCAGCTTAAAGTGGAAGAGAAGGAGCTTTGGCTGGACCTGCCCCTTTGAACTAGGTCAGAGCATCACGTCACCAGGCTCCTGATTGGTTGTCGCGGTGCGACTTGAAGCTGGAGTTCAGATTTTTCCAACTCGAGTGGTAGATGCAATACGTGTGAATGCACAAAATGCACCACACAAACTGCCGCACGTATTTTTATTTGCGCTTCAAACGCGTCAGTCACGTTTTCGCCATGCAAATCTGCTTCTGAATTTTAGCAGGACCCCCAGTCGTGCGTCATCGCGCTCCTCTATTGACTTTACATGTAAACCTGATGCTCTGGTCGCGTCTATCGCGTTCAGTGTGTACGCACCGTAACGGGTATTAGCGGTGTAGAAACTATCCACGTAGCAGCTGCTGTGTTTACACGGTCACAGAAAGCTGGCAGCTAACAAATTAGCGAACAACAACAATGCTAGCCAGCAAGCTAGCTGTACACTAACTGCACCTTATACTGACAGACAACGTGCTTTGCCTTCCCTAGCTAGGGATTCCATGCCTTACCGTCTCAGTAAACTCCGAGCCATAGTGGTCAAGCAATACCAAGTTAATTCTACTAAGCTGAGTTTGATACACTTGCCTTGCAGCACTGCTTGGATGATCTTTCATCAACCTCTCTCTTCCACCGCGCTTTCCACAGCCATACCCGCAACCTAGTGGTTGTTAGTTAAAATTCATTGGCCGATGTCATGTGTCAGTGTCATGTTGTTATGTGTCCCAACATCCAATGGCGTGTCACGTTGTTTTCATGACCGCGCCCTCACCCCAGGTGCGGAGAGTTTTAGCCAAATGTCTCCTGATAAAACTAGGCCTATTTCTGTTCAGGAATGCTGTGAATACTTTGAGATTTATATTTATTGCAGTTCCTACAGCTGCATTTATTTTTTTAAAATATATAATTAGCACAGCGTGGCCATACAATGCTTTATATGTTTTTTTTTAGTTTTTATTCCTATTAATTATATTTTCACTCTTTACTTCTGGATTATTGAAACAGACCTAGATGACATAACTGTCTAAGGAGCTTGGAAAGAAAAGGGTCTGGACTTCTTTAATTTGCTTGAAGACGTTTCACCTCTCATCCGAGAAGCTTCTTCAGTTCTAGGGTCAAATGGTGGAGAGTCCCAGACTTGACCCTAGAACTGAAGAAGCTCCTCGGATGAGAGGTGAAACGTCAAGCAACTTAAAGAATTCCAGACGCTTTTCTTTCCAAGCTCCTTAGACTATGACCTGGATGACTGAGAATCTTCACAGACATAGATGACATAACATTTTCAGCAAAATTATAATCCAAATACTCCTTTGATTATTAATTGTTCTAATTAATTTTAGATCATTTTATATATTCTTTCATAGTATTAAATTTGTATTTAACAGTTCAATCTCTCAAATAACAGACGAATATTTGTGAAATTATGATCAATTTTTTTATTACATTTTATTACATTCACAGTGATTTTATGTTATTTTACAGTTGACATGTAAAATCACAGTCTATTTATGTAAATTTAATGATATTCTAAAAAAGCAGGAAAAAACTGTAAAATACACAGTAAAATACTTTTATATTACATTTTGTTTTTTTTACAGTGTGCCTCGGGGACTCCAGGACTATGTCCACTGACAAGGTGGAGATGGGTAACCAACCAGACATAGAAGTGGTGGAAAAGCAGAGTAAGATGGTTGTTTGATAGATGTAGAGCAGCGGTCCCCAACTCCCGGGCCACGGACAGGTACCGGTCTGTGAGTCGTTTGGTACCGGGCCGTGAGTTGAGGCTCGAGTGTGAAATTTATGGTTTTTAGGGTTTTTATCGTTAACTCGGTTTTCCTGGGTCTTTTCCCGTGTTGTAGTTGTGTGTCTTATTTTGAAAGAAATATTTACATGTTACCATAGCAACCGGAGAGCATTAAGGGGGAGAGAGGAGGATAATACTCTCAATGTTGTTGCCGCATTTCAGGAGGTAATAAAGTTAAAATGATAGAAAAAACTGTGGTATTTTGAAAATATAATAATAAAGGCAAATTCACTGTGTAATTACTTATTTTGTTGTATTTATCCACGACACTTTAAAGGCTGGTCCGTGAAAATATTGTCTGACATTAAACCGGTCCGTGGCACAAAAAAAGATGGGGACCGCTGATGTAGAGTGATGTAAAGTGACAAGGAACATCAGTAAGAAGGAAAGTAAGAAGTTCAATAAATACCAAGGGCTGAGAGAGAAGCTCAGGAAGACTACTGTTGCCTCAAGTGAAGGCAACAGTAGTCCCTGTGCTAATCAGAGTACTCAGGGCAGTGACCCCCAAACTGGGTGAGTGGCTTCATAAGATCCCAGGAACAACATCCGAGATCTCTGTCCAGAAGAGCGCAGTCCTAGGAACAGCAAAGATACTGAAAAATGACTGCCAGCAGTGTAAGTGGTGATTTTTAAATATATATATATATATATATATATATATATATATATATATATATATATATATATCCACAAATTGTTCTGTATAAGTTTTTTTTTAAAAATACCTTGTTCTAATAGAATTCCTAGAGCTTCTTATTTTGATGAAATGGAGATTTTATGGAAATGGAAATTTCATACTGCTATCACCTCATTTCTGCTTCTAAATAAACTCTTCCTCAATTACATGTTCTGTTCCTGTTGTTGATTATACAGCATGGCGAACCTTGAAAAAGCAGTATGCATGAGACCTGAAGTCTCTATCCTGAGGAAGGGTTCTGGTTCTTCCCTATTAATACAGAAAAGTGACAATCATTCATATTTTACAATTAAATAATTATAGCATTTGTTGATTTAATTAGGAACTACAACAAAGTGGTTTGATTAAAAAAAGTTTTTAAAAAATGCATATAGGATTTATTCAGAATAATCAAAAAAAATCTTTTCAAATGGAAAAAATCAATACTGACTGATATTTGCATTTATAGGGTGTACTCAACACCTGCCTCAAATAAGCCACTTACTCATTGTTCTGCCTTTGTTTTCATTTGCGTATGATGGAAAAATTAGTTCTTGTCCATCAAATCAAACGCAGCTGTCACAACCAATGAAGGAGCCCATTTGTTTCTAGACATTTCCACCCTGTGCACTCATACTAATACCAGAACAGTGGGCAAGATAACCCAAAAAGTCAATAAAGGTTGGACACAGTTCAGTTTCACCCTCAGTTCTCCTTTTAGGCAGAAAAGCATGCTGGGAGAAAAAGCCTATTGAGCTGAGACCTCTAAAGCTTTTGTGTCTGTTTCCATGTTTGTCTAATATCAACTCTCTGTCTGTGTTGTTCCCCAGTTTAGTTATTTACTGTTTTATTTTGGTACATTTTTTCCCATGTGTTTAGATTTACCTAGTTCGTTCCTGCGATTAGTTCTTGCTGTTCCATATCACCGTCTCTCTTTAGGTGTCTAAGGAATTCTTGGAGCAGCTCATGTCTGGAGGCCATCTTCTTGGTGCATTGGCAGATGTGTTTCATCCTTGATTGTGGCTCTCACACTCATTAATCTTCTCCCTCCCACTTTCCATTGCTGATAAGGCTCCAAGATACTGTAATTCAGTTACATTAAATGAAATGTATTTAAATGTTATTTGTAATTTTATTTTATTATACGTTTTTAGCTCCACCCCTTCAGTCCAGTTCCCCCTACACTCTCTTTGCAACAATTCATCTACACTTATACAGTCTGACTAACATCTAAGTATCTTCCCTATAGATCCCGGTGAGGTAAATCAGTGAGTCAGTATCTCACTCACTTCTGACTTACAGCTTGACATGTTGATATATTTGATTTACTATGAAAGTCTCATTTTAATTTGTTTTTGAGTTTGAGTTTGTGCTTCCCAACCTCCTGCGCCACGGTTGCATAGCACATTTAAAACCAGCGGTACACCGCAGTGCTTTACAGTAATACAATGATTTATAGAAAGATTAACAGGGAATAGATACACCAACAGGTGGAGAGTACTAATTAGCTGCAGCACAGTGAAAATATGTAAAAGAAAATACAAACACAACTCGACTAGGAGATTATTCAACAATAAAATAAAATAAAATGATTAAAACTACATAAAAGAACATTTGCAGGATACAGACACTAACTAGGGAAGGCTAGATTGAATAAATGGGTTTTAAACCGTGATTTAAAAGATTGAACTGATTCAGACGCACAGATGCATGCGGTTGTTGATGCCAAACAGGCTTGTCTCTGTATTTCAGAAACTGCTGATCTACTAGTATTTTCCCACACATCCAGCTCTCACGAACAACCAACACTCTAACCCATATGCTCCTTGAAGCTTATGGGTTACAGCAGCAGAAGGCCATGCCAGGGGGTCACTCCTTTCAGCTAAGAATGTGAAATTGAGGCTAGATTTCTCACAAATTCATCAAAATTGGACGATACAAGATTGGATTGCTGTAACCCAACAATTTCCACAGTCATAGATCTGAGATCAGTAGAACACATTTTGGATGTGGTGGAAGGCAAAATTAGGACAAGCAGCTGATAAACCTGCAGCTATTGTGTGGTATTATAATGCCAATGTGGACCAAAGTCTCTGAGGAAGGTTTCCAGCACTTTGTTGAATTTATAAAAACAAGAATTAATTTGATGAAAAGTGCTCCGTATGATTTCGTTATTATTGTTTTAACACATTAATTAATTAATGCTGACATGAACCTGAAAAGAAAAAAGTGGCTAGGATAGAAAAATGGAGAAAGGTGCAGGTCATTAACATAGATATTTTCATTTTAAAACTGTTCCAGACGGCAGTGTTGAACTAAAGTTGTTTGTAAGCACTGCAAAGAGGTTTTTTTGTCTATTTCAAGTCTGAAGTTTCACTTAAATACATCACACACAATTGATGCCCAAATCACCTACCCTTCAGCAGACTACGCTGCATGCAGCATGTGGGAGAAGTTGTCATGATCTGCAGTGGCAGGTTGCGTGCAGTGAATGAGGTGTCGACCCAAAAGCAGACAATAAGATGTGGAACTGAAATTAACAAAAGGTAAGCCTTTATTGCGGTGGATACACAAACGTAAACCAAATGAGGGAAACAACTAGAGGAGAGACTAACATAACATCTGAACCAGGAAAACCTAAAATACACAAAACTTAGAAATACTTGAAGAGACAGAGGACTTAAATACACAGAAGGCAGGGAACACAGCTGACACAAATGAACAAGACGCCACCGGGGAAGCAAAACTAGATACACCGAACAAGAAACACGAGACTGTCACAATGAAACGGGAAACACTGAGACATAGACTAACGCATGGCATAACTTGACACAGGAGCTGAGAGGACATGAGAAAGAACACGTGAAGCACAACACAATAATGACACCACTTGGAAGACACGGCACTCAGGAGAACATGACACATAGGGAGGGAAACATTTCATTTTCATTTCATTTCATTTTTATTTATTTCACACTTGGTACTACAAATCAAACAAAACAACCACATCTTCTGTCAACAAAACACAACAACCATGTGTGAAAAGGAGCAGGAAGAAGAAAATATTCTTATTAAACCCTGCCCCCTATCTACCATCGAACTTATATCACCGGTGGGCACCAAAAATCAGGAACAAACTAATATTGACATTTCTCTCCGGTCGAATCCCAAACCAACATCACATTCATTCGCATTCTTCATACTGAGTTATCGTTTTAAACATATAACACTTTTTAAAACATTGTAAATTTATACAATTCTTTAAATTATAATGAAGTGAATTCCACAGTCTTATACCCCTAACCGTTGTGCTCATTAATCTTTGTGTAGTCCTGGCTAACTGATGTTTAAAATAAAATTTCCTTCTATTCTCTTCTCCCCTTGAACACATCAAAAATACTCTTTGTAACTTAAAAGGCAAAATATTATTTTTAGCCTTAAACATAATTAATAATGTCCGTAATTTCACTAAATCTCCTAATTTTAATAATTTTGATTCTATAAATAATTTGTTTGTATGCTCTCTATATTTAACATTATGAATTATTCGTATAACTTTCTTCTGTAATAGGTTTAAAGGTTTTATGGTATTCTCATATGTATTCCCCCAAACTTCAACACAATAGTTGATATATGAAAAAAACAAAGAAAAATATAAAATACGCATTGTTTTATAATTTAATAAATCTCTTATACTACCCAAAATATAAATACTTTTGACCATTTTCTTTCTAATATGTTCAATATGAGATTTCCATGTCAAATTCTCATCCACTATTACACCCAAAAAACGAAATTCAGTAACTCTTTCAATCAATTCTTCCTCTATAAACATAATGACTTTATCCTCCTTTACACGATTGCCAAATATCATATATTTCGTTTTTGTCAGATTCAAAGATAATTTATTTACATCAAACCATTTTTTTATTCTTAACATCTCAGAAGTCATAATTTCAACCAAGTCTTTCAAATTCTCTCCAGAGCAATAAAAATTTGTGTCATCTGCAAATAAAATCGAATTTAACCTTTTAGATATGTCACAAATATCATTAATATATAAATTAAAGAGTTTAGGTCCCAAAATAGAACCTTGAGGAACACCACATACAATCTTCAGTCTTTCAGAAGTATTGCCAAAATAATAAACATATTGCAACCTATTCTCTAAATAACTCATTAACCAATTCAATGCTACTCCTCTCACTCCATAGTTATACAATTTAGAAATCAAAATAGAATGTTGTATCGTATCAAAAGCTTTTTTTAAATCAACAAATACTCCCACTGTGTATTTATTATTATGTGTTGCAGATGAAATATCTTCAATAAAAGTCAACAACGCTAATGCCGTTGACCTATTTTTACGAAATCCAAATTGGTTTTCATGTATTAGTTGATATTTTTCAATAAAACTATCAAGTCTTTGTGCAAAGAGTTTTTCTAGCAATTTTGAAAACTGTGATAAAAGAGACACTGGCCTATAATTGTTAAAACTATGCTTATCTCCTGATTTATATAATGGTATTACTTTTGCCACTTTCATTCTGTCAGGGAATACTCCTGACTGTAGCGAAAGATTAAAAATATAACAAAGAGGAGTACTTATACAATCTATTGTCTTTTTAATTATGACCATGTCTATACCATCACAATCAGTAGATTTTTTATTTTTACAATTTTTTACGATTGCTACTATTTCTTTTATGGTAGTATCAGCTAAGAATATGGAATTAACCATTCTATTATCACCTATCCAGGCTTCCTCATCTCCTGAATCATCATTTTTCCTGATTAGATTTGCTAAAGTAGGTCCAACATTTACAAAAAAAGAATTGAATTCGTTTGCTACTTCGGTCTTATCTTTAACAACTTGATTATTATTAATAAAATAATTAGGCCGAACTTTGGGTGTGTTCTTATTACCCAATACCTCTTTAAAAATATTCCAAATACCCTTAATATTATTTTTGTTTTCCTGAAAATCTTTATTATAGTAATCTTTCTTAGCTTTCCTCAATATTAATACCAACTTATTTTTATATAGTTTATATTTCATTTCCGCATTTTTAGTTCTATATATTATATACTCCCTATATAAATTATTTTTCTTTTTACACGCATTTGCAAGACCCTTAGTTATCCAAGGTTTCCTATTTATATTCTTTTTCTTATGCTTAAATGATATCAATGGACAATGTTTATCATACAAGGCCAAATATATATTTAGAAATACTCCGTATGCAATGTTGACCTCATTAACATAAACCTCCTTCCAGTCCGTTTCCATGAGATCTTGTCTAAACCTATTAATTGCTTCATCATTTCTTAACCTTCTATAACTCACAAAACTAGCTTCTTTCTTTCTTTTCATATTTAAATCGAAAATAAAAAAGACTGGTAGATGATCGCTTATATCATTTATGATGAGGCCACTTTCAATATTATTCACCAAACTATTAATAAAAATATGATCAATTAGTGTTTCTGATTTCTCCGTTATTCTACTCGGCTTTATAATTAAAGGATAAAATCCTTTACCATATAATAATTCAAAAAAATCTGACGAAGCCTTATCATTTGTCACTTTACAAAGATCAATATTGTAATCACCACACAAACATACAGTCTTATTTCCCTTAACCTTACTCAATAAATTTTCTACTGCTTCTGTAAATAACTCAATCTGTGATCCCGGTTTCCTATATATACACGTTACAATTATATTACTTCTCTTTTCTATATCCAATTCTACTGTCACAGACTCCATTAAATCATCCATAACAACAGACATACATTCAACTTTTTTACATTTCAAATCACAATTAACAAAAAGTGCCACCCCTTCTGCCTTTGTCTTAATTCTATTCACAAAGTACAAATCGTATCCTTCAATACAAAAATTTCAACCCTTATTCTCATCTAACCATGTTTCAGACAGAGCAATTATTTGAAACTTGCCTCTCAGACTATACAGAAAATCTTCAATCGAAGCAAAACTTCTATAAAGACTTCTGCAGTTAATATGAATTAAAGAAAATGTATTGGCTATATCAACCTTATCCCTGAATTGCTCCTCTGTAAAATAATCACATGTGACATTAATTGTATTAAGCACATTCCTTTCAGGGTCAATACCTACTTCAAAATCATATGATTTATAATCTGTGTCGTCAAACATAATGCATAAATTATTCTAACGCTATCTATTACCTCATAAGAAAGAGAAGGAAACAAAAAAAGAGAAAAGAAGGAGAAAAAAAAAAAAAAAAAAACTGAAAAAGGAAAGAAAAGATCCTAAGCAATCTCACATTCATTTATCAACATATTTTAAAGTCCGTTGATCTTGTTATCTTCCATATCCAATTTTACAATTTCCTTTTGTCCTTTTCCTCCCGAAGTAGCATTTGACCTTGCCAAAAATAAACTAGTTATAGCCATAATTGGTCGCAACCATTTGTCTATCTTAATCATATTATCACGTATAATTGTCCAATTCCTCAAGTTCCTTAATCGTTACAACCTTGGCTTCTTCTGGTGTTCCATTCAGTTTAATCATCACTTTGCAATTCCTGGTCCAGGTTGCTTGAATCTTTTTCTCCTTCCGTAAAATACGAGCTTGTCTTGCAATATCTGCATTTCTTTTTGTAAGATGTTCATTCAGATATACTCCACTTCCTTTCAAAAGGCTGGACCGTCTCAGCAATTCTACTTTGTGTTTTCGATTCACAAATCTCACTACAATTGCTGGAGGAGCATTTTTATGCCTTCTAGGAAGAGTATAGCATGCAGATATATTGTTACTATGCAGGGGAAGATTTTTACTCGAAAAGAATTCCACAACCTGCCGTTCCAACGATTGTAGCTCCTCCATCGGGGGCACGTCCTCTCCTCGTTTTGCACCAGTCCCAGATTCGGTAACTCTCGCATATGTTCTGTGTTTAGTTTCCAGACCTGTAATGACCATTTCCTCGAGTCGAGCCTGCTGTTCTAGGTCGTCCACCTTCCTTTCCAAAAAATGGATTGTCTTATCTTTCTCCTTGACCAGATCTTTTAGTTCTTTGATTTGCTCCATCATCGACATTAATATTCCTTGTTGCTTATTTACTTTTTCAATTTCCGACGTCAACGAATTAAGTGAATGCTTAATCTCTTCCAGATCTTCTTCGACTTTCTTCATCTTTGCCATTTTGTCTCTCTTTGATGTCAATTATTAGTACCTTTGTTTGCCCAAACAAAATCTATAGCCAGAATTATTTGGAATTTTTTCTTATCACCAAACATTACGGCACCACCGCAAGGACGCCAATCCAGCTGTAATCACCAAACATTACGGCACCACCGCAAGGACGCCAATCCGGCTAATCATGGGAATAGTAGAGAGAAACAAGACAAAAGGACTCACATAAACACAGACACACACAGAGGACACAAATGGAAACACAAAATACTGGGTCAAAATGACACAGAACCATGACAGAAGTTTAGAAAAACCATAGCAAGAAAGTTTAAAAGGCACCATAGCAAAATGGATGGTTACAAACTGCAAGCCACTTAGATGTCAAAGATGTCGGTCTGAGGAATGTTTTAAGGATTGCAAAACATTACGGCATATATGAGCCTCCCTCAAGACACACTATCACAAGAAGAATCTTGTGAAAAAGAGCACTAGAAAAAGTGACTGTGTGACACTTTTCCCCTGCGCTGGGAAAACCTGGCAGAGGCCCTGGTCCACAAGATCTTCAACTTACACGTCTGGCAGAGCTTCAACAGCATTCCAAGGAGACTGGGGGACACTGAACCTGAATGGACCATGTTCAGCACCTCCATTGCCGTTGCTGCACTGAGCTGCGGCCACAAGGTGGTTGGTGCCTGTCGTGGTTGTTATGTTTACATACACTGCTTAGATGGTGAAGGGTTGCTTTACAGGGGGGACTGAATACGAACATATACTCAGTTACCAGTAGGGGGCTCTGTGACTAATAGTGATAGAAGGATAGAAGAAGAAAAGAGTATTGTGATATGTTTTGGATGGCGAACTATTGCTGAATACACGTTCCATTATAAACCAAGCCCCGTCTCCGTTCTTCTGTTGAAACAGCACAGTGGTGATAACCCCCGAACCAAATGGTGGACACCAAGGTGAAGGGAGCCAACAGGCTGTAGAAGGACTGCTATCAGGCTTGGTTAGCCTGTGGGTCTTTGGAGGCAGCAAATAGGTATCGACAGGCCGAGCAGAATGCAGCTCAAGCAGGAGAGGAAGCAAAAACTTTCAGACTGCCTCAAACACATTGTGGCAAACCATCAGGTGACTCAGGAGGGGAAAGCAGTGCTCTTCCTGCACTGTGTATATTGCTTGTGGAGAGCTGCTTACGTCAGCTGAGAACATTGTCGGGCTGTGGAAGGAATACTTCGAGGACCTCCTTAATCCCACTAGCTTATCTTCTGTGGAGGAAGCAGAGTCTGGGGATGAGGGGGACAACTCATCTATCTCTGGGGATGAGGTCACCGAGGTAGTTAAACAACTCTTTGGCAGGGCCCTGGGATGGATGAGGTTTTCCCTGACTTCTTGAAGGCTCTGGATGTTGTAGGGCTGTCTTCAATTCAATTCAAATCAATTCAATTCAATTTTATTTATAACAGTCGAAACAAGGCACCTTATATTGTAACGTAGACCCTACAATAATACAGGTGTGTCTTGGTTGACATGTTGCGTCGAGATCAGGGGTGGTACCTCTGGATACAGAACCAGGAGTTCTGAAAACTAAATGAAGGTTAAACTGAACCGTTAAATTAATCAATTAACGGTTTCACAACTACTCTTTCAAGAATTTTTCAGGTAAATGGAAGGTTGGCAATCAGGCTATAATTAGTTAAGACAGCTGGGTCTAGTGAGGTTTAAGTAATTAATTACTGCCAGCTTAAAGGCTTGTGGTATGTTGCCCAGTAATAAAGATCGATTCATCATATTTAAAGACTGAAGGATTAGTTAATGGTAACTGTCATTAACTGTCAGTAACTGTTATTAACTGGGTGACTATTCTCTGATCTCATAAGCAAAAAGAAGATTTCTTCCTTCTCTTTTTAGCCTTCAGGACTCCATTAAGATTAGCAAAGATCTCTCATTATATTATTAAAATGTATTATTTATATACACACAGAGAAATCAAAGTGAACACATATAAAATAAGTTATAAGAAATTTTAAAATACATTTATTGAAGAAATGTGACTGAGTTAAACAAAGACAGACATGTAGAAATACTGATCTGATCTGTGGGCTTATGAATGCTGAAGAGCAGAAAACGTGTGAGAAACAGATCACAGCACCAGTCATCAAAAACCTCACCTTCAGACCTAAATGCTGTGTGAGAGTGCACTCTAACATGCAGTCAGAATACATGTAATTGCTAATCTATAATCTTTTTAATATACTTTTGCCTTTTCCCAATTGATCCTTTTCCAACCGGAACAGCAGCACCAGAGGCTACATTAATCCTGTTATTGAAAGACTGGAGTGTGGCTCTAGAAATCCAAATAGCTCTTTTACCGTTGTCACCTCACTCCCCACCCATCTGCTCCCTTGCAATTGTCTGTAATTGATATCTCCATCAATGAACCAAAAGGAACATAAAACAAGACTCTTTTTTTTTTTTTTTAGCTGCAATAGGAACTTACTTCCCACTAAGTCTGCCATAATGTATAATAGCATAAATTATAATTGCCATTTACACTGTATTTATGTGTATATATATATATATATATATATATATATATATATATATATACATATATATATACATATATATATACATATATATATATATATAAAAACACCCAGCACGCCCCTGCGGGCGGTTTATCCTTCAAGCTCGGGTCCTCTACCAGAGGCCTGGGAGCTTGAGGGTCCTGCGCAGTATCTTAGCTGTTCTCAGGACTGCGCTCTTCTGGACAGAGATCTCCGATGTTGTTCCCGGGATCTGCTGGAGCCACTCGCCTAGCTTGGGAGTCACCGCACCTAGTGCTCCGATTACCACGGGGACCACCGTTACCTTCACCCTCCACATCCTCTCGAGCTCTTCTCTGAGCCCTTGGTATTTCTCCAGCTTCTCGTGTTCCTTCTTCCTGATATTGCTGTCATTCGGAACCGCTACATCGATCACTACGGCCGTCTTCTTCTGTTTGTCTACCACCACTATGTCCGGTTGGTTAGCCACCACCATTTTGTCCGTCTGTATCTGGAAGTCCCACAGGATCTTAGCTCGGTCATTCTCCACCACCCTTGGGGGCATCTCCCATTTTGACCTCGGGACTTCCAGGTTATACTCCGCACAGATGTTCCTGTACACTATGCCGGCCACTTGGTTATGGCGTTCCATGTATGCCTTGCCTGCTAGCATCTTGCACCCTGCTGTTATGTGCTGGATTGTCTCTGGGGCATCTTTACACAGCCTGCACCTGGGGTCTTGCCTGGTGTGATATATATATATATATATATATATATATATATATATATATATATTAGGGGTGCAACGATACACAAAATTCACGATTCGGTTCGGTTCGATACTTTGGTGTCACGGTTCGATATTTTTTCGATACAAAATAAAATGTTCATGCCTTTTTAATTTGTCATTTATTAAAATTATAAATATATATTTTAACTCAAAAGTACAGTTTTTAAATTTAACCCTAACCCTAACCCTTGTGCGTGTTTTTTATTTTGACAGCGAATGCGCACCTGCGGACCACTTATGTGCAGCCCTGGTTATTTAGCTCATCATATCGCAGCCACAGAAATTATTTTGTCCATGAAACCATAAAGCTGCACTTTCTTTTTGCCTTATAGTCTGATTTGTCATAACTTTTCTGTTTTGCGGTAAGCTTTTCTTTGGCTGTCACTTCTTCACCCTGACCTGTCTTATTTGGCTCAGCAGAACTGAAATATATATCCTGCTGCTTTTACACACGCACTCACATAAGCTCAGCGATTCTCTGCACGATCAACCTCTCACATGCTTAAGCTGCGGGAGATTTCACTTGTCATGTATGCGTAGTAAGCTAACGATTAATAAGACAATGTCAGAGGAATTGGTGCACAAATTATCATCACTCACAGATCAGTGCTGTCGCTCTCTATACACAGTTCACACGATTGCAAAGTGAAAGCAAAAAAACAAGCGCAAATTCAAACGCGATTTCAATATGTCACATATTGACAGTGGCTCACCGATGCCAATGACATAATTACCCAGCTACATTTCCGAAAGAATGCAAAAGCATTGACATATATTTTTCCTTCCTACAATAGCCGGACGGGCAGGGCAGAGATAGATTTTGGTAGCCCGACTGGAAAAATCGCTAGCCCCAGGATGTCGGGCTAGCGATTTTGCAAGCCCTGTATCTGATTGAGGAATCACTCATCTTTGGAAAAGAGAGTTTATTACAGAGAAATGTCTCTTTATATATATATATATATATATGTATATATATATATATATATATATATATATATATATATATATAAACACGCATACATATATATATACAGGGGCGCACACAAGTGGTCCGCAGGTGCGCGTGCGCTGTCAAAGTAAAAGGTGCGCACCAGATAAGAAGTTGCAACGCGCGTTTGCGTACATGAGTTTAAGTTGTACCCAAACGCGCGTACACAACCACGTACATAAGTAGTTGCAGGAGGTGAGCTGGCATTTGTTTGAAGCCCGCTCAACTCCTGCAACCACTTTTCCGAGAATACGCGCTTCTTTTGCGGTTCGGACTCCTTCTGACATTTCTTTGGAGGTGGAGGAAAACCAAAGTAACTGCTTAAAGGAGCTTCTTTGACATCTTTAAGATTTCTAAACAAATGTCTGTCCTCCTCCAGAAAATCTTATGTACGCAAATGTGTGTTGCAACTTCTTATCTGGTGCGCGTCTTTTATTTTGACAGCGCATGCGCACCTGCGGACCACCTATGTGCACCCCTGTATAGACTAGTCCAGAGGAGCAATATATAACACTGGAGTGTGGAAAGATATGTTTAGAGGCAGCAGCCAACCAAGATGTGTGAACACCTGAGTCCAGCCAGCGAGAACCACCAAAGCACCTACACTGAGATGTTCCAAGAGAGGTGCAGTCCAAGATGCAATCTGACACATAAACATAGACAAACAGGCACACAAAGAAACAAACATGCATTCCCAACCTCATGTGCACATATGCAAATACTCAGCACTCGTCCAACATGGAGACACACAGAAATGACTACATCACACACACTCACACTCCCCAAACATACTCTATACTCCCAGGTCCAGGTACCATCACCCCCAGACGCAGAAGATGTTGCCCTTTGCCCTGGGGTGGAGACAAGCAGACTGCCCGCGGTCCTACAGCATCAGGGAAGCCCAACATCCCAGACCCTCCTACTGCCCCCCCCCCCCCCCGCCCCAGATGGCGAACAGAGAATGGGGGTGTGAAGACCCCATCCCTCACTCTGCCCACTCATATGTGCTGTTCTAAATTGCATTTAAAACATGGGAGGGTCATGGTACCAACGACTCTCTTCTAGATAGCAGCTGGTGTCAGCACGGCCCCTCCCGAGAACTCAAAGCCCTGCATGTGTAGGGGTGTGATGGAGCATGAGGAGGGAGGCAATTGGGGATGGGGAGGAAAGGATTGGGGGAGGCAAAGTACCCCCTCCCTGAAGCCAGCTCACCTGCTACATTGTATATTTGCCCTAGTATTTGTTCTCGTCTCACAAAATTACAGGAAACTTAAATTTCTGCACAATATATTGTGACAAATAGATTTCAGTCTAGAAAATCTAGTTGTCTATTTAAGATTTACTTTAAGATTTTGTTTTCTCGTGAATAAAATAAAATTTACTATTGATCCAGTTATCAGAAACAATACATTTTTAGCTTGAGTTTATGGAAACCTCTGACATTAAATGATATTTAGAAATAAGGTTGAAGCTGAGAAGTTGAGTTTTTTCAGTCTTTCTTACTCTTCACTTGATTGAGTATCTGCTTGAGTGGATGTCTAGTGTCTAATCAGAGAGATGAACACCCACTTGCCCTTACTTTAGTTGGCTCATCAGAGACCTCATCAGGCATTCCAGAAGTTCCAGAATTCTGTGCATAATGGACAACTTGACGGGAAAAAATTTACTCATACTGAGGAGAAGAAATGTGCAGAATATAAAGCAGTAGATGTGACATTTTCTGACATAAGAAAATTATATTTATGCCAGATTTATCATATAAAAGCAACTACTGATATTAAACACAGTTTTTAAACAATGAGTGTCCACTGTTGTATATTTAGTGTTAGCCCTATATTTGCAGTGTGTTAAAGAGTGTGAAAATGCTATCTTCTAGTGAAAATAGAATTAATTTACAGTCACTGTACTAAAGTATAACCTAATTTAGCAAAGATTCTGTTGATGTTTAAAATTAATATATGTTTATTTTTAAATGCTTTATTTTTTGTTGTTGTTGTTGTTTAAATTTGACTTAAGCTGCAGGTATGTCTAAAGGCAAATATTTTATAGAGAGTGTGAAGGAAGGCTGTGACATCATTTATCTTTTTATGGCTCTATCAGATCATGAACTTAGTTTTAACTCATAGTAAAATAGATTTGCTATGCAAGTAAAACAAAAATGAAATGTTACTTGTTATTGCCTGAAATGCATTTATCACTGTAGGACATTACCATACACTTTAGCTTGACCCCAGAAGTGGAGAAAGTGACCTGCATTTGACCCAGTCAGTAGTCTTATACCTCCCTTATTGTCACCTGCTTTAAACTTTTCTTTAAAAAAAACTTTCTATTTAATAAACTTAAATCAAAATATGCACTTAGATATAAGAAGAGGTGTTGGAGGTTACAAAGACAAGGCCTGGAAGGGATATGGATAGAGGGGTGTGTACTTTAGCAGGTAATTAATTCTCATAAATTAAAGCGCTCTGTTTTATCAGACATTTTCCAGTGCCCTGGGGCAGTGCTCGTTTAGACACATTCAGTATTAATTAAATTGTTTTCCATAGTGTTCTTGAACTTTTTTACAAGGATAACAAACATCCTTTGAGAGGCCCTTATAGCTGTCTCAGTCCCTTGAGAAATGTGTGAAATTAAATATGAGAGTAAGCCTTTATCTCTGGTTCAGTCCATATTCACTGATATAGGTCTAATGGAGTTTGAGCATGGGAGGAGTAAGTGTTAAAATTTTGATAAAGTTAGTAAAATGACATTAATTCTCGTGATTCAAATCTAGAGCTGGGCAATATGAGATTTTTTCATATCACGATATGTTTTTTTCATTTCAGGCGATAACGATATATATCACGATATAAGCCAAATAACTATATTTGTAAGATTTAAATGTGCCGTTGCTCACAAGTAAAATGTGAAATAATCAGCAGTTTGTTTTGATTTAAATATTTATTTCCCATAATAAGTTCAACAGGGTAGATGTACTAAAGAAACATGAGACTTTTTCAGATAAATAAAGGCAAATTTTGCAAACTACACAAAAGGCAGCCGCTAAACCATTTAAGTTTCAAAATAGAACAAACAAAACAGACTACTACATTGTCAGTTCCACTTAGAAACAAAATATTAATTCTAAAAATAAGTTTGTTTTACAGAAGAACAGAAAAAATTGACTAACTTTTGTCAATATCAAATAAACTGAGAACTAAAAGGAAATTCTCAATCTCTCCTTGTTGTATAGCTTAGCTTTTCAAACAGTTTTAACAGTTACTTTAGTCTGACAAAAGCCGAATGATGAATTAGCGCTTCCAGTCAGAGATTGAGCATGCACCGGTTTATTGCATTTCCAGACTGGCTTTCGGCACAATTTACAGTGCGCGCTACTCTTTTTGTCAGACTTGAAATAGCCGAAATACCTTCACACTACGGAACTTCTATGGCTCTTCCGTTCGACAATCTCTCCGGCATTGGAACCATCATCTGTTTTCTCTTCGGTAACCTTCGGTCACGCTCTCGGTTGATTTTTCTCTAGTCGGCACACTCATTTCCTCCGTTACCCAGGCGGCAAAGTGGCTGGCTGCTTCCCAAAACAAATACACATGTGCAGCTTGGCACTTGTGCTGTACGTAATAAGTCATGTGATGTGACGCTGCGGCTGTGATTGCTTCGGCTCTGCACTACTTAATTTGGATTGGCTGTTTGTTTGTTTTTTAAGAGGACAAGAGCGGTGAGATCTATCGCAATAGTTTAATTTTTCTATGGAGAAAAAGTTATTTCGCAATACATATCGTTATCGTTCTATCGCCCAGCTCTATTCATACCTATGTGTCCCTGTCCTCTGTCAGTGCGCCCCAGTGCAGCTGTGGCTACAATGTAGCTTGCCATTGCCAGTGTGTGAATGTGTGTGTGAATGGGTGAATGACTGAATGTAGTGTAAAGCGCTTTGGGGTCCGTAGGGACTAAGTAAAGCGCTATACAAATGCAGGCCATTTACCATTTACCATTTATATGGGAACCATATGTGACAGTAAGATTATATGAATCACAAAAATTTTTTTTTAACTTATCCCAATTCCCAGAACTTATATCTACATTAACCAGCATCAGATGCTGAGTATTAGAGAAAATTGTATTTAATCTTAGACAATGGTAGAAATAACACCCAAAAAATCTCGAGTAGAATTGAATCCCACACATTCAAAATTCAGGTGAAGAAAGAAGGTAAGGAAACTGAGGCGACATTTCACATTTCACGACTCACCAAAAATGGACAATGGAAGAAAAAGACTGTACTCCATTAGCCTCCACAGTAAGCAGATCTCAGTCCAATAAAACATCAACGGGATGTGCTTGAATGGGGAATTTGGATGAGCAGCTGAGAAATCTGCAGCAAAATCTGTGGAATATTTTCACTGCCTTCTTGTGGTTCTCACATATACACACACGGGCGGTCTTTATTCTTCCTTCCTTGTCTTCATGTCTCTTTGTTACCAACTGACTACACTTCTCCAATATGAACGACATTCCAATGTCCTTGCTGTATATCCTGGTGGTGAAGGTCAGTGAATCAATGTCTCATTCAGTCTTGGCATACAGCTTGATGTCATCCATGTGGCCACCCAAAACTGAAAAATAATGTACATTTAAAAAAAAACTGACAGGAAAAGGTCTGGCAGACCCAAAGCCACAACTGAATCAGTGGACAGCTTGGAGGATAAACAGCTCAAAGGACAACAGCTTCAAGCACAGCAAGACAAAGACCCAAAGGTCCAAGCTATGCCAGAACTACCTCAGGAAAAAAGAACAAGACGGTAAACATGAAAATATGAGTGGCCAGCACAGTCTCCAGACTAAAACCCCATCGAGCTGATTTGGGATGAACTGGAAAGTGGAACTTAGGCAGGCCAAGCAACCTACAAGTGCCACATTTATGAGAACTTCTGCAAGAGATATGGGAATAACTTTCTGAAGACTTTTTGATTTCTATTGTAGAAGTAATGCCACGGATGTGTTCAGTTGTTATATCTGCCAAAGGTGGCTCCTTTGATGAGTCAAAAGTTTAGAATACGTTTTGGTCTATAAACTGATTCCATGATTTCTTTTTTAAACTCCAATTACTTATTTCTACTATGCTTTCATTTCAGAGCGCAATGAAACATTAAACTTAAAATTTTCAATAAAAAACTGGAAAAACTGGGGTGTTCTAAAACATTTTACCAGTAGTGTATATGAACCATTTAAGGTGCATGCTCAGTGAGAATAGCCCCACCAAGGCTTGAGATGGAGAAATACTGGATCCAGTAATCAGTACAGTTGCAAACATCCAAAAGAAGAGTTGTAAGCATGAAGACTTGGATAGTGCCAGGCCCTGACATTATTCACACCTCAGGGCTTAAGAAACTAACTACACTTCATAAGCATCTGGCAGCACAAATTAGCTTCTACTAAGCTACTAATGGATGAGACACACCCAGCATGGCTTGCCGAATACGGGACAATCCTGATCTCCAAGGCTCTCCAGAAGAGATTTGTTCAACTACTGGACAAAAAGTCTGCCTCAGAACAACATAGAAACTCCTGTCAAGCAGCAAAGGAGGAAATAGAAGCTAAGATCCTGTGGGACTTCCAGATACAGATGGACAAACTGGTGATGGGTAACCAACTGGACATAGTAGAGATGGGCAAGCAGAGGGAAATGGTTGTAGTGATAGATGTCTTTGTTTTTAGTTTTTTGCAATTTTTGTTTTTGTACTATTGCTGTGTGATTTATCATTGACTGCTTTCAGAACTACACATGATTATTTGCAGCAAGCAGATTGCTAATGCTATCCATCAAGTCTGCAGCCTATGACCTAACCTCAGCTAATGCCAGCTAACAATGTTAGCTCGGTGGTGAGTAATAGCAATAAATCACACAACAATAGAACATTGAAGATACTGAAGTGACATATAACCCTGGTAGCTACCACAACTAAAACAAGGTAGTTGCAGTAGGCTAACGTTAGTTTTTAAAAAAGAAATTACTTCCAGATATTTCTTTAGGGTTGGAATCTTTTGAGACTGAGAGCAGCTTGGTTGCTGGCAAAGAGAGTTTGCATTGAACAGTTAGATTTCGCCCATCCCTTTAAATATGAAGTGGTGTTGGAATTTCCAAGTAAGAAATGCATTCTTGCCCGTGCCCTGCTGGCTCTGTTGTGCTGGCTTCGGGTCCATTGTGCAGCAAACTCCACCAGCATTAGCAGGACGCTTACATTAGAACCTCTTATTCCATGTTTGTTTGGGTTTCCAGCAATGCGTGGAATTACCAAAATTACAGAGTAGAGGGAGAGGGGATAGCCTAACATATGAAACAGAAAAAGACTGCCATGTAATTTATTTCAACAAAGTAACTGGATTCGACTACCATTCCTCGGAGTTTCTCCTGTTTGGCTACAGCAGGCAATGAGGTGTGTTCAGGGTGCCTCTGTTAATTTGAGTTTCAATGAAAGTGCCATAAATAGGCATATACCTTTGTTTGTTTGGGTTCACTGTGATAAGAGTGTTATTGTAAACATGTTGCTGATTGTAATTGTTTTGTTTGGGTAGTTCTCACGACGATGATGATGACAACGCTGAGTGATCTTGTCGCTGAATGTTGAATAAATCATCTGTAAACAAGAACTTGTCCACATGGTGGTTGACGGGAGCTACAGGTACATGTATTCTGTTACTCCCCAACACTGCTCATCCCTCCCCTGGAGAGAAGGGAATTTCCCAGTAGCACTTAGTCAAACACAGTGTCCAGGAAAAACTAGCAGTGCCTAACCAGTCCAGGAGCTCGTCGACCTGAGGTATGAGGTGAGCGTCAAACTGTGACACATCAGTTACTTTTCCATAGTCCACATAGAACCATACTGACCCATCTTTGTTTACCACAAGAACTATGGGGCTACACCAAACACTGTGTGATTCATCTATTACTACCATCTCTAGCATATCAGCCAATTCCTTCCTTGCCTGTGTTCAGGCAATATTTTGGGCTGTGACCTCACCCCAGGGCGGATCTCAAAATGGTGCTCTACAAAAGTGGCGCTATCGGGCAGGGGAGAGAACCCATCTGCAAAGCGCAGGATGGAGAGGCACAAGGACAACATTAATAGGCCCAGTCAGCCATTGGATTCAGACCAAGAATGTTTTTGCTGTGACGATTCACCACTACATCACTGTACTGCCCTTCTGCAGAGATTCTCAACTGAAATTATTTTTTTGATAAAATGTCTCTTTCTAACAATTTACAAAATGCCAAAAAGTAGTGATAAAAATACACTTTCAGTTTACTGTTGCCCTTTAAAAATGTCATGCAATACTTGTGTCATCTGATGTACTGATGTACAGTTTGTGTCTCTATCATGAAGGCTGAAAGCTGCAAGAATTTTAATGATATGATCTATTTATTTGTGTATTTATGTATGAATGTGTGTATATATTTACAACACAGGTCTGACCTGATGACCAATGGGGACTTCAACCCACAAAATGACCAATTCCCTAACTTTCCTACTTGGGACTCCAACCCAATTTCACTGTTTTCCTTTTCCTTGGGACTCCAACCCAGTACTGTAACTTACAAACTTCCATTATCATTACTTCAACTGTCAAACCTCATGAGATTTTCACCAAAATCAAAACAGACATTTACCAGCAATTTTTACTGATAAGATTTTTAATTTTATCATTTAATTCAGCACACTTCGGATAAAATCAACAGGCCTGTGCCTACCTCTTTTATAAAGGCGCCTGTCCACTCAGTTCGATTGCCAGGTCACGCCTGCCCGTCTGACCACCACGGACCACCAAATTTCTCCGTCTACACCTCCAACTCTCTCCTTCCTCAAACACCGGACGAGCCCCCAAATGTTAAGGGTTCAATATTGAGGACGAGAGTAAAAACAACCATGGTCCAGAAGAGCTTGGTCAAACAATTGATTTTAATGAACACGCGTGGGAGATGAACACTGTACGCAGACAGCATCGATCTCACTCGAACAATAGACAATAAGTTGTTTTTATACCATCAGGGAAATTTATAACGCCCCCTCATGCGTTAAGCAGATACAATATATGCATACGTCAAACCAAAACCACAATGACTTTTAACACAGTTTGAAAAAGCAACATCGCCTCGCCTCCATGCCAGGTGTCTTCCTGTCGCTCCCGGACGCTCGCTTATCATCTGGAACATCAGGCACACATTCTGCAACAAACTGTTCTTTTGCAGGCACAATTTTGCAGTTGCAAGCTTTTACAAAATATTATTTGACCCTTCACCTACCCCTGAGTCTAACTGCTGTGTAAGTGTGTGTATGTGTACGTGTGTGTATGTGTGTGTGTGTGTGTGGCTCGACCTCACACGAATTTTGTCTTATGAGAAGAGAGGCCAATTCTCATGTGTATAATAACCTAACTGAAACTATATCTGTAATATGTTGAATAAATGTTTTAATCAAGAACCACTACTAAAAGCTTAATCAAAAGATTTAAATGAATAAAGGACAATAATGAATAACCTGGTTATTCAAATAGCATCCTCCCAACAGCTCCTCAAAGTAACTTACACTAGTGCTTTAGTTTCACTTTCACAAACACGCTCAAAAGCCTGCAGTTTCGTGTCTACTTTGCACAGAGTGTACTCAGAGTTAGGCCCTTCTTTTATAACCCAACAGAATTAGCACATACACATTTAAGATTATAACAAGCATTCAAAAGCATTTAAGATTATTGATTTAACTCAACAGTTTAAAATGGTTATAACTGCACCTGTAATAAAGGCTAATTGGGTACCAATATGCTTAAACATCTGAATGCAATATCAATATTAATTATTAATGCAATGGTAATGATGATGATTATTAACAATAGCAGCAAAAATTTCTCTAATCCCCACATTACTTATTTGTGGCATACACAATTTCAGGGAGATCTATCAACAGGTTCCAGAAACCTTTTCATTTCACAATCCAGCAAGGCCAGCAAGGAATGAAAAACAGAAATTGGAAATACGAGCTATTATTTTTCTAAAATGCATGTAATTATATTGGTTATTTCAGGTTTATTTTTACATTGTAGAATTTTAATTGATTCTCAGAAGAAGAGTTTATAAATCAATCTTACATTTAGAGTATCCCTGTTACAGAATTTCTCTGAAAAAAAAAACAGACACAGTGAAAACAAATATTTCATCACAGTAATCACTGTTTCCGGCTTAAGATAAAGGTTTTCTTGTCATGTAGAATTCCATTACTGTCTTCTTTACCAAAACCTTATGGGAAGCAACAATCAACAGTTTGGAGAGGAATTATCATGGCTGTTGTTAAAGAATGGAGATTCAAAGTGATTAATGAAAAGTAATATTTTATGGCAATTAAAATGATTAAAGCTGGAAGGTTTTTTGCTGTTAGTCTGAATTGCACCAGGAATGAGGTGGCAAAGAAGATGAGACGCAAACTGCATTAGTAAGTTGAGGAGAACTGTATTAAAATGCAAATGTACATCTGTTAATAGTTCTTCAAAAACCAATAATCCCCTACAGTCAGTCATGTGTCAAAATGGTTAATGGAAAAATATCCCAGAGGCACGCAAGGTCCTTTTCCATTCCGCTTTTGATTAAAGCAGAAATTCTCTTCAGGGAAAAGCACAGTTTAGGTCAGGATGGGATTGGCAAAGATGGCTTAATGTGGGCAGGAACCCAAATTCATTGTTCTGAAGCCCCTATTTCACAGAAACGTGTTTCTTCTCAAGGGAAGAACTCTTGTCACGAACATGACACAATACCAGGATTTATATCAGATCTGCAGTCATTACCAGCATTTTTCATACAGCTGAAAAGGACCCAACCTGTTCTAAAAAAAACCACTGACATGAAATAACGTTATGTATTGATAAATACATAACGGTAAGGATTTTTTTAGTCCAAAGACCAGTAATTTTTTTTTTTTTTTGTAATTGTGATTATAAAGCCAGAAAAGTGAAAGTTGTTGGTTTTAAAGATTAGGCAAATAAATAGGCATATTACATAAGTGATATTATATAGTAGCTGTGGAAAATATATTCTGTAAAAGTATATTAGCAAATGTCATATTAATCCAGCAGCTAATAAAACGTGCACAATCATAGGTTATTATTATAAGTGATCTGCTTGTAACAGCATACGTGCCTGCACAGAACAGGATGTGCTCAGGATGTGCTATATACATCATGGGCCCCATAGTGAGAACAACAGGAAACAGCTGGGGTGAGAGACAGTTGAGATAGCTTTCTAAGGGTTATAGAAGATTACCAAAAAAGGAATTATATCTAACTGTCACTAAGTGTGTGTAACTGATGCATGTTATGTTATCTGCCTACTCATGAAGGGGCGTGAACCCTGACATATAAAACTGTGTATCTAAGTGCTTACTCTTTGAGATAGACACGGAAGGTGGTATTATGTACATCTCCACATGCATGTGCTAAATAAATGATTGTTGATTGACTGGACCTGCTCTAAGTATTAGTTGTTTGTTCTCAGCCCAACATCAAAGAATACGGGACATAGCATAGTCAACCTACCTGCATAGTTAAAAAACAATATATTTTAGCATTCATATTATTATAATACATCAATCATATACTTTTTCTTTACTTTGTCTGGATTATAATCACAAAGCCTTAACACAATCAGAACTGCAACTGAACTCAATTTATTGTGTTTGATGGACCGCAATTGTATAAAATAGATCCATACATTAAGCTTCTGTCAAATGTATTGTATTTTGCAATAAATGATGATATTTTCTTTTTGCCTTGTGGGGTACAGTGAGTAAATGTTATTAATTGGTACACTACTATCTCAAAAAAGATTGGCACCTTATCTTTTATTTAGAGAAAAAGGTCCCCAGGGAATGCAAATGTGCGAGTGTCACTGTGAAGCCTCAAGTCTGGAATTTCAAATGTTACCATTTTTTTTCCTTTCTTTCTTTTTTTTCATTAGATATGGACACAATGGCAGAGCTGAGGAGTTGGTAACTAAGGCTGCAGCTCAATACCTTGGATAGCGGAGTATATCCAAGCTTGTGATCAACCAGAGTCCTAGAAAGAGTTATAATCACTCTTAGACTATCACAACTGTTCTTATTGTCTTGGAACAACTGTAAAGACATAATTTTCTTGGGGATTGATAAAGTATTTTGATTCTGATTCTAACAAGGGGAAGTTTTCTTTAGAAGCATTGTTTGAATTTATTCCTAAATTGACTACAACAAAATTATACTAACTGAACATTCTATCTTGTGAGGCAAGTAAAAAAGTAATTTTAAAAAATTGAATACGCTGTTAAGTAGACTGAAAATGGTGACCTCTTACTACAGAGTCCATTTCTTATCTTAAACTAACTGATCAAAAGTGAAGTGGTTGGTTTTCTAGTTTAAAATGCTGACACTGGAGAGAAGGGAAGGCTCTGACAATCCAGACAAATAAAACCAACCAAGACAAATAAATGTAACCAATAGACAGAATTTAGATGTTGACAAAATAAAGAGCAAAACAAGCAAGCACATGACGATACTGTTCTGTATGTTGCATGGCTGCCTTTTCATGTCATCATTAAACTGCAGTTACCAAATGTCAGTGTAATAAAAAAGATCAGACATACAAATTTGCTTTCTTTTGTTGCACTAACATATTTCTCATTTCAAGCGTCTGATAAGATACACAATGTATGTGTAAACAGTGCCAACAACACCATGTACAGTTCTATTCTTTGCCATAAGAGTGTGGTGAGTTCTTGGCTATGAAACTGTAAGAGGGTAATGATTATACTGTTTTCAACAATACAAATCCAGAGATTTATTAGCTCTGAGAATCTTTCTTCTTGTAATTCAGGTATACTAATGCTCTGTGTACATAGACTGTGGTTATATATACTGTGATTCCTGCTTCGCAGTTGGTATGACATGTGCTTATGTGCTTTATTAATAGTCAGAATTAATGAAAATAAAATCAGGAAATGTAACTAATCCCCACAGGGAAAATTCCTTTTTACCATGGGTCAAAATAAATTATATATAACCTAAAATGTAATAAAAGAATTTAAAACAACTAACAAATATTTTATGGTATCAAATGCAAAGAAAAACGGAGTAGAAAATGGCTCTCAAAGGAAAGCTGGGGCTCAGGAATTAGCATGAATTGTGTGTTTATGGAAAGGTCAAATGTCAGTGAGCGAGATAGTGTCCTAAATTGCCCCAGGATATAGTTACAGAGTGCTTAACGGACATAGAATAAATGGTTATGTGAATGTGTGGGTGAATAAGGATTATGATAGAAAGAGCTTTGAATTTGTATATAAGTACCTGTACATTTACAATAAAGTAACAGTAGCATAGTACCACAGAAAGCATATAGTTAGGGCTGGACCAGGTGACCCTGAATCCTCCCTTTGTTATGCTGCAATAGATGTAGGCTGCCGGGGGATTCCCATGATGCATTGAGTTTTTCCTTTCCAGTCACCTTTCTCACTCACTATGTATTAATAGACCTCTCTGCATTGAATCATATCTGTTATTAACCTCTGTCTCTCTTCCACAGCATGTCTTTATCCTGTCTTCCTTCTCTCACCCCAACCGGTCGCAGCAGATGGCCGCCCCTCCCTGAGCCTGGTTCTGCCGGAGGTTTCTTCCTGTTAAAAGGGAGTTTTTCCTTCCCACTGTCGCCAAAGTGCTTGCTCATAGGGGGTCATATGATTGTTGGGTTTTTCTCTGTATCTATGAAGCGCCTTGAGGCGACTTTTGTTGTGATTTGGCGCTATATAAATAAAATTGAATTGAATTGAATTGAAACTGAAAGACGTAACAACCTAACAACAAAAATGGAAGCACAGCTAGTAATTTTTCTTTTAAATAATTTTAAAAGAAAAACAAGGTGTTGCATGACAAAACTGAAGTAGTGGTAAACTTGTGAGATATAAGAGTGACTTATGACGATCACTTTAGGTGCATTTGTATGTAAGAGATCAGGCCATTAGGTGGGTTTTTAGTTTTATTTTTTTAAAGGCCTCCATATCATTATAATGCCTGTTAATTCTGAGAACAATTATAACAATTGTATTAAACAGCTTATACTGTTTTTTATTTTTATTTTCCTTAAGCAATTGTGCTTCATTAAAAAACTGATTAGTGTCTAGTGTCAGTTGGAATTAAGAAGTTCTGCTTTTTTATATATTTGCTTCTACACTGATGGTATTTCGTTTATACTCTCCCTTGCTTGTTAAAACTGAGGATTGAGGGTAAAGTTTTGGGAGGCAGCTTCTTAATGAGGACAGCTATAAAAGTACCCCACAGACCTCCAATGAAAACACAAACCTGGCATCCACTTTAATTACTGATAAATTGTGAGCCAGCAAAAGGCAATGGATTTCCCTTCCCTAGAGGCTCTAATCTGTTTAAAGCTGAGTACTGATCCTAACTGCCGAGTTGGAGGATTTGATAGCAGGTGCCACTGTGAAGTCCCACAACAGACGCTATCAGTCTTGCATCCCAATCTCCACATCTCCCGGGGACTGAATTACAAGCTTGCCTCTGTGTGTCCAAATTTCTGCCATGTCTGATCATTCAAATCTGCTTGATCACACATGGCACTAGATTAATTATAGTCAGGCACGCTGCTTATGTGTTCTTATGTTGTCCCTGTTAGTGTGAAGGAAATGTCGAGACAGACTGTTTACACATGCACTGTTTGTACACTGCACAAATGTGAAAATCCAAAGCTGTTTAATTTAGCACAGTGCACACTAAGTGCTTAATCAGTCATTTCTTTAGCCTCAGGAAAAACACAATATTGTATACTGCTCAAAAAACATATTAGTAAACCCATAAAGATAATTAATTGCTACTAAAGATTATTACCGTTAACTACTTCATTGCATTATAATACATAAAAACTGTCTTATTGCAGAGTGTCACGCTAAAGTGTAATAAGAATCTCTGCAGTTTCTTGTTACATTTTAACATGATAATCTCTGTAGTTTCCATTTTAATGTCAAATTCATAACAAATTATCTGCATTCGCTGATTGTGACACATTTGTCACACATTCTAGAAAACTGTCAGTATAACCTGTCATTCAGTATAATCTGGTTTCTGTTTTCAGATCTACATCCACCAACTAACTCTATTATAACAGATATGTATCATATGTATGTCGATAATTTACAGTCTGTCAGGGTCTCTGGGTCTTGGAACCAGGACAATGCATTTCTGTAAGGTTTTGTGATTCTTCATTTTTATATTAACATTTTGTAGGTTTCCTTTAAATTATATTCTATTCGTTGTCAATTTATATTCAACTTAATCAAGGTTTTGGAATATTTAATTATCATTTGTGCCCTGTCTCTGTGGCTGTCCCCTTGGATACAGCAGCTGTCCCAGCAACGCAGCCCAGATAAACATAGGTTCTCTCCATCACTCTACACCAACCAAGCAAAATCCAATGCTGAGTGAGAAGGACTTGTTGCCTCCTGCTCTCTTCAAGTCTGGGGGAAAAAAAAGACTATGCTGTGCCACAAAATCTGTAGAGACTAAGAATGATAGTTTTATTCCTGAGATGGCTGATTATAACACATTCTCTTCTGTCTCCATGCCAGACTTTGTTTTCAGTTTCTGAACCGGCCACTACTTGTTTAATTTCCAAGCCTGATAATAGGCCCTTTTCTGGGAGGCAGTGGGGGGTAGAGCTTACAACCCAGCGCGGCGGTGTGGGAAGCCAGATCGGGCGCCCCACTTCCAGCTCTCCTCTCTGCTCTCTCCTATCTTGTCCCTTTTGTCTTACTCCTCTCTATCATAAGAGAGAAGGCTCCAGGCATCATAAGGCTACATAAATGTTAAAGATGTAAGTATTATTTCTCAGTTGCAGTGAATAGATAGAAGAAAATAAACTATAGAAACTAAACAGAAGAAAGAGAAATAATAATTTAACATAAACCAGTGACACACTCCGGGGCCTGATCAACCCTGGCAAGGCCTCCTTGGATGAGGGTGTATAGTGATAATGGCCAAAACACCCAATGAATCCATTGGGCGTTTAACCGGAGCCTGAGCCTGTGGGTCCCACATCTGATCTGAACCAGCACCTGAGCATCCAGTGACAGTGGGTCTTGCTCCACTTGAGCCAGAGGAAAAACTGGAATTGCCATCAAGATCAGCCATCAGCCATGCTACCAGAGGTATTCCATCACTTCTATCGACGTTCTTTCGTCAACGGCCTCTGACAAAGGGTTGCTGTTGCCATCACTGGCCACCTACCAAGTGATCACAAACCTGTGAACCTGCTCCCTCACCTTCACAGGCTTCCTTGAGATTTGCACCAATGGACTCCCGGTCGGCCTTCAGAGTTGCACCATCTGTGCCGCTGATCTCCAGAGTCCTGCATTTGGGACTCACGCAGCAGCCATGACATAGTCCTATTAGTTATTCTAGAGGTGTTTAATATATGTGTGACCAAACCTCAATAAGCACACACATATGTATTTATGAGATACCACCAATTCATTTAAAATTACATTTTTTGTGCCTCTCACTGTTGCTCATGTTTTAGGCAACAAATCTTGTGTTAGATGGGGTAGGACTCATCACACAGATATCCAAGATAATGGAGAAACATATAACATCTCCTTAATGTTGTGAAAGCTTGAATTTTGAGTGAAACCTGAGTCTTTTCCTGTACTTTGTTGCAGTTCAGTTTATTATAATAAATTTTCCTTTGCCATTGTAGCCCATTGTCCTACAAAGATGGGTATGATGGTTTGCCACAAACCTTGAACAAATCATTACTGATTTAATTAACTCACACATACCAGAATTCAATTGATAAAATTTCTGATTTCTTTAATCCATCTTCATCCCCAAACCTTCCCCCAACCCAGTAAAGAAAATTTAAGTCAATACTTTTATTATATTTAGTCAGTTCTAAATCTTCTGTACATGATTTCTGTTTTCATGACATCCACACCTAGGGCTGCAACATCATTTTCTGTGTTAGAGGAACCAAGAACAAGCATAAATGGACTTTCAAGAGGACTTAGCAGAGGTGGTCAAAAACACAGCTCATGGGGCATATACAGAAGCAGCATAATTTGGATAAACTATGTACAATACAAACCATTCATACAAATTAAGCTCTAATATATAGAATTCAATACATTACATTTGCTATATTAATTGACAATGAACAAGTCTTATCCCCAAGAACCCACTGATCAGTCAGTTAATCCGGAATTTTGTCAGTTCAAAATATAGGCCAGTCATCTAACTGACTCAGTAGCTGGTTAAGTTCGTTATCGCAAAAAGCTCTCTGATGATGACCGAGGACTGATCATCTTACACTATCTGAAAGTCTGTTGTTAACAGGTTTTCTCAACTGACTGTAGAAGAAGCCAGCCTGGTAACCTCACTTATTAAACTACCTCACATTTCTAACAGCATCACACTCACATTTGAATCTTTGTTGTCATCCTCAGCCTCTTTTTCTAATAACATTTGAAGGATAGTTTTCATTCTTTTTAAACAAGGAGCTAATTTTTTTTCCATTATTCAGAATAAAACGCAGAGTGAAACTGGTACAGCAGGGGCAAACAGTCCATATACTATCAAGAGTTAATACACTGTATATTGAAATATGCTAAAAGAAAACAAGGTTATTAACATTCAGTTGGACTACAAGTGTGATGTAAAAATAACAACAAGAAAGAGCAGAGTTCAATAATGAACAATTCATACTAGTACTAACCCAAGATGACCCAAAGGCCATTGCTTTCGACAAAATTCAGCTGGAATAAATCATAATTAAGGGATAAAATTCTAACTGGTAATCCAAGGTTACTTTTAAGCAGTTTACAATTAGCACATTTTGTAAGAATTGAAAGTTGCTCTTTGCTCTTTCAGAAGATTGAACAGGGGAATCATTTGGGGAATCATTTGGGCATAGTTGACACTCTGATATGGACATGTTAAGGGACAGAAGGGCTAACATACAAATGTCTCTGGCCTGGATAGAAGTCCTAGTCTGTTCTCCACTCGACCACTATGTAGTTTGTGAGTGTATGGAAATGTCAGCCAGAGGGAAAGTAGGGAGTGTCACTGTGGTAGTTGTAGTCTGGACACACTTTCTGCACCAGTTTGTAGTCGGTGCTGTAGAAGGAAATGAAGATGCAGATGACTTTGAATGGTTTGGAGCAAAGCCAGGAGACATGGCTCTGAGTTTGCTCTTGGTAGCATGTCTTGGATGGGTCAAAGTTGCAGAGTGTGTTCTTGGCACCCTTCTCAACCTTCTCATATTCTATGCGACAGTTGAAGGACTTTGAGTCCTTGGCATCAATGACGGACTGCTGTGCTGCCACATCAAACTCAACTATCTTTGTTGGAGGGACCAAGCTAACAGACACATTGCCCTGCCCTGTGGAGTTGTGGCGAAAGTAGACACTGAAGGTGCCATTTCCATGATCTACAATCTTACCAGTGATTAGCAGGTTAAGTTTAACTGTCTTAATGTTTGAATGGAAGTCCCCCCAGCCAAACATCTTCTTAAACTTTCCTGTCTTGACCATAGGCCGCCGTTTAGCCCGTGGTCGTGAGTCCTGCAGGTCCGTGGAATTTCTCAGCCAATCCCAAAGATCCTGCTCCAAATAGGGCTCTGGAGTGTCATAGTGAAGATCCAAAGCTGTGCTGTTCTCCTTGCCTTGTAGAGTCTGTGATAGCAGCCTACTGATGGACATTTCCTTATTACTTTGTGTCCATATATGCTTAAGTGTGGATTTCAGATTTCCTGATTTGACAATGTCTGACTTTGAAGGATGAGCACTTGTAACCTGGGGAAGAGAGTAAAAAACATCTATTAGCTGAGAGTTTACATCAATATGAGGATGCTACGTTAGGATCTAGATATCTATGAAATGAGCAAATTGCAAATGAGAAAACATTCCTTTCACCAGGTGCATATCTACACCAGTTAGTCACAACGTTAAAAGTTTGAAAATTGAAAACGTGAAGAAAATATTCAAATTTAATGTTTTGTATTAAAACCTTGGACCCTGGTATTAATGTGGATGTTACTTTGACACATACCATCCAGAGAGTCCATACGCATCATAACACAACACCCAGAGGATCTTCTACCACACAACACCCTGTCCCTGCACCTTGGTCCTGGCTTGTAATGCCTGATGTGTCAGCGAGCTGTTCTGGCAGTACTCAGGGGATATACAAAATATTTGGCAGGATGTTTTAATTTTATGGCTGATCGATCTTCATGGTACTGTATGGAATGACATGCAGTGTTTACATGGAAGGTTTTGATGCATGCTCCATCATGTGCGTAAGGAAATCCCCAAAAAATTGTTTCTGTTCCCCTGGATAAACTGTACATTTGCTTAATGACTGAAAATGGCACCACTGATTAACAGAGGACTGTGGGGTCAGTTTCATGATCATATGCAAATTGTCATGGCTATTGATCAATGACCAAGAATACCATTCACATAGAGTTGGCGAATGGCTGCAGTCACAGCATTGTAAGATCCTTACAGACCAGGGAAGCAGAAGAACATCATATGAAAAAGGCTATGAGTAAATGTGGTTATCCCAGCTGGACATTTGTCAAAACTGGTAAGACACCTAAGGGTGCTCCAAGCGATCCAGGAGAGAAGGTCAACGGCTGCCCAGCCAAAACCCTTTATTGATCGCTTATGTGTCTGGTGTATCAGAACAGCTGAGATGCAGTTTCTCTAAACACAGCGTCTCTATAGATTTGAAACCCCCCAAAAACCCAGTGTAAAGTTCACCACAAGGATTGTGTCCCACTGGCAAATACTTTCTATGCCTCCTGTTTTTTAAAATGTGCAAAATGATGTTTCTTGAGGCAACTTTTTACAACTTGGCACTGTTAAAAAACAAATAAACAAACAAAAAAATCCTAAATTGTCAAACCTAAAAGTAGGCTACACATTTCATTTTTTACACCCGTGACACAACAGCCTATAGATAAAGCGTGGATGCTACATGCATATGTATTCTCATCATCACACAAAACCATCTAGAAGGTTTTACACACACTGTTAAAATAAGAATGCATCTGCACCGTAAAGATGTCCTCGACTGCCAGAAGGATGGAGATTTAAATCTGTATTATATATTAATTTTAAAGTAAACATCTAGCAATCCTTTTTTTATATGATTTATCTTTTGTTTTTGACAAATGTGAGTAATTTTTCTTCCCTTTCAAGCCTTTCCATGACTGACATGTACTATATACAGAGATCACATCTAACATAGTACTAAATAAATTACACTGAGAAATTGAGGTACAAAGTCTGTCTTTAATCAGCCAAGTCACTCCGGGTAAATAATGTGGTGATCCTCTCTCTTCTCTAATGACTTGAGGTTGACATTTGTATATTTTATTAAAACTGTTTTGTAGATTGTGGTACTGATGTTACATTTGCCAAATTGTAACACCAAATTCATTAAAAACTGACAATGAAAACACTGTTCAACCCTTCTGCTTTAAAATGAGCTGTCATACTAGAACCCACTTGTGTATGTAAGTGTGCTTATGATTAAAGTGACACTTTTTTTCAAATGGAAGAAACTTTTATTCCATCCATCCATTTTCTTGACCACATATCCAATTAAAGCCACAGGAAGACTGGACAGGGTGACAGCTAGGGCTGGGTATCGTCACTGATTCCTATAACTGATTCGATTCCGATTCACAAGATCCCGATTTGATTGGATTCGATTTTGCATTAGAACCCTGCGGTAGATCAAAAACTGAAGAAAGGTTTTATTAGAGACATAGCTTTTGTAATTTGGTATAATTTGTAAAAGTTTAAATTACACTGCACACAACGGTAGACTGGTGCGTAATAAGCAAGCAAATAATGCAGAGAACAGATTTTATTTATGCTTGTTCAGTGAATTTTGGTCAGAGGGTGATGAAAACTGCAGCTTCAGAATCTGTGAGATGTTGGCTTTTGCAAACATGCTGTCGGCGAACAGGGAGATCTGCACTATAGCAAGTTTAGATTCATCCAGCTACCCCAACATAAATGTGAACCATGGAGAATGCTAGAGTACCCACAGTGAACCTATGGGGACAGAAATAATATCGTTAGCTTCATAGCATAATTGCCTAAGTCATTTGACTAAGTCAATGACTTAGGCACTTATGCTATGAAGCTAACGATATGCAAGTTGCACACAGGAAGTCTGTATTTATTTAATTTTTTTAAACTTATATTCTTTGTTGAAAATCAAACATTTTAAAATGTAGAACACATTTCACAAGTTGATATAGTATTCATTCAATTCAACTCTCTTTAACGCAATAACAATTTAATTGAATTTTATTTAATTAATGGCAAATCAAAGCAACAGTCACTTCATGGTGCTTTATGCTGTAAGGTAAAGACCCCACAAAATAAGTAGTAAGTAATTAATAAATAATATTCAGGACCTTGCTATTGAAGAAAGTTATGGTTATGCCAATAATGTTTGTTTAAAATCCTACAATGTGGCTGAATTAAAGCAATTCTGCAACGATTTGGCCAAAATTCCTCCACAGCAATGCAAAAGCTTCATTATCAACGATCACAATCACAATCATCTTCTTCATCAAGCAGTTGATTGTAGTTTTAGCTTCAAAGTGTTGGATAACCAATGGTTAAGTTTAGGGAACAGTTACATTTGACATAGGGCCAGGTAGGTTTGGAAGGTTTTTTCCACTCAATTAGTGAAATCATGATTAAAAACCAGAGGTTTGTATTTACTTCAGATTTCAGGTTTGTTTGATGATCTGAAACATGTAAGTTTGACAAATATGCAAACATTAAAAATAAATAAGTGCCCAGAAAATATCCTGAAGAGTTTAGATACTTTTACAGAAAGGTATCTTAGTGTAAATGTGCATGTTGTTTAATTGTAACCCTAATGTTACCTTGAATTAACGGCAGTTAAAAAAAGCAATGATCATCATTGAATTCTTATAAGATACAAAAATAATAGTCATTAATTAATTTTTACCAACAAAAAATGAATAGTTAATGCAAACTTAAAAACATGAAGAGATCGTCCTCCTCTCTTTGTTTGTTTTTTTCTGCCTGCTTACAAGATGAAAATTGTTGCGTATCATACCAAATTGAAAATAATCAAGATAAAAGCAAAGCTTGGAATAAAAAGAGACCCAAAAAGTCCTAGCTTTGAAAAGACATTCATTGTTTCCAGATCTAACTTAGTAAATCCTGCTCTTGCTCTTGACGAAGGCGGTCACACTTTTCTCCTCTCCTCCTCCTCCTCTCCCTTAGCTTCCCTGCTTAGCTTCTTATGTCCTTGTCTAGTCTTGTGTTTTTTGTATTACTTTTCCCTGGAACACTCTCTCACAGTCTGTTCTCTAAAACCTAAAAGAGGAATTATGGATTGGATCAACTGGTCCCTAAATGCAATTGACACCCCTTTCTCAATGAGAAGTTTGGGCTCGGGTGAGCCTGAGTGCTGAAGATATCTACCTATTCGGAACCATGATAACAGGGTTCTGGCTGATCGGAGCTGGCTTGGCCCTGACTTATCGAAGAATTTAGAAAGCGGAACCGGCTGTTCAAACCCCCACAAGGCTGCCCACTGGGATTGAAACGATGGGAGAGGCGTGAGTTTCTCAAAATGGGCTCATTGAGTGCAGCACGGATAAGATCTTGGAGAGGCTACGGCTGCTGTGAATACTCAGAATAAGATCTCTGACTGCAGACTGGATTACATCTCGGAAGGGCTAGCTCAGAATAACATCTCTCAACGCAAATTGGATGACATCTCGGGGAGGCACACTGCCGTGAGTTCTCAGAATCGGCTCCTCGAGCACAAGAAATGACAACATCACAGAACGCTAGTATGGCGAAGCTCACGGCTCTCCAACGGGAGATTGAGAGACCAGTGTTGGACTGTAGAACTGCTTTGAAATTCATATGAGCTGTTCGCACTAAAGTAAAAAGCACCATCACTTCATGCGGATACCCTTTCGGCGCCAGCTGCGGTCTCAAGGCTGGAGCTGAACAACAACACCCTGATAACGACTGTGTTTAGTCTGTTCCTTCCCATTCCATGCAAGGCCACCTGGGTTGGCTGGAAAACTGTTTACTTAGCCTAGCAGGGCGAAGGACACTGTCTCAGCTGAACTCTGGACACGCACACACATACATATACACTGATATGCACACACTCATCCCCCCTCCCTTTCCAAACGCCTTCGACGCTTATTCCCTTCCGATGCTGACGGTGGATCAAGGAGACCAGTGCACGCAGCCCCGGATGTACTGTCTAATTCGGCTGTCTCTCACCCTTTACCCACCCCTGTTGCTTGTCATGTGTTTCTTTGGTGTATTAAGAGTTTTTTCATGTGCAGAGGTGTTTTTTTCTGTTCTCAAACTGATCTCCCTGTTGGAGCTCAGTCTGGGGGGAGTTATTTTTTCTCCTTATCTTTCCTCCAAATTTTTCATTGTTATACCTCTCTGACCTGTCTTCCCCATGTGATGTTTTGTGTAATGTATGTATGGTCGGAGGGTAAGATGGCGCCGCCATTGCGTACAATAGGTCGGCAGCCTTATGAAATTTCCCTTTGTGGGACTAATAAAGGTATATCAAATCAAATCTAAATACCATCTCACCAGGGGCGATTTTAGCCCAATGAATCAAAATTAATCAAAGAGTTCTCACTTTTTTGACAATATTTGCTGTTTGTGTAAACACTACTAAAAATATAAAAAACATACAGTACTTAATTGAGACATAACATTTTAACAACAAAAGCATAGATACCCCCCTCCCAAAATGGTTTGTTCCAGCTCGCCTCTCCCCTACTCTGGCTCTAGCGCCATTTCTGCCAGAGCGATGGTAAATGGTAAATGGCCTGTATTTGTATAGCGCTTTAGTCATATGGACCCCAAAGCGCTTTACACTACATTCAGTCATCCACCCATTCACACACTGGTGATGTCAAGCTACATTGTAGCCACAGCTGCCCCTAACCCTAACCCTAACCCTAATGGCAAAGTTCAGAAAAGAGTATCTAAGCTTAAGAAATTAAATATGTTGTAATTAAAACCCTTGAGCATTATAATAATTATAATAATAATAAGCTGGCCAAAGGAGAAGATGGAAGCCCCTGACATCAAGACAAGGAAACTCCTGACTATACATAGAGGGTTTCACCCCAAGTCCAGCACCCTGAGACTGTACGCTAAGCGGAAGAAAGGAGGCTGGGGACTGGTGAGTGTCAGAACCACAGACCAGGATGACACAATGAACACTCTCGAGTACATCAGGAAGAATGCCAGAACTGATTGTGTACTTAGTGAATGCCTCAGGTAGCAGAAGCCCAAGAAAGAGGGCAAGAGGAAGAACCATCACTAAAGGACAGGCCCGGTACTGTGTATATATCCAGTAGATAGAGGAAGCAGCTGACATCTAGAAATCCTACCAGTGGTTTGACTAGGTTGGTCTGAAAGACAGCACAGAGGCACTAATCATGGCAGCACAGGAACAAGCTCTGAGCACAAGATCCATAGAGGCTGGGGTCTATCACACCAGGCAAGAACCCAGGTACAGGATGTGTAAAGATTCCCAAGACGCTAGCAGGCAGGGCATACATGGAACGCCAGAACCAAGTGGCATAGTATACAGAAACATCTGTGTGAGTATGGAAATACCGAGGGCAAAATAGGGAAAGCTCCCTAGGGCGGTCGAGAATGACTGAGGCTAAGACCCTGTTGGACTTACAGATACAGAGGGGCGCAAGAGGGAATTTTTTTTAATATATGTAACATTTTGTATGTGAAGTGGATGTTGTGTGATTACAAGAATTGTCAAAAACAAACAAACAAACAAACATATTTTATTAATATTCAGAGATGGGCAGTAACATGTTACAATTACTGTATTGCTGTAATCTGATTACTTTTTTCAAGTAACGAGTAAACTAAGGGATTACGATTGCAAAAAAAAGTAATTCGATTACACTTACTTTCCCCTTAAGCACGCTGCATTACTGCGTTACTAAACTGTGATTTTGTTTGAGAGAGTGTCTCATGACAATGACGCAAGCGTGTGCGACGGCTGTGGAAGCACGTATGTAAATCAACAATAGAAAACATGGAGCGAGGGATGGAGTACGATCGTGCATCATTTAATACTTGGAAATACCGACATTACTTTGAATTTGACTTTTTCAAAAGCGACAAAAACATAAGCATACGTTGTACACTCTGCATAGGAAGAAAACTTCCACATCAAAAAATTCCGCTTCCAACTTGAGCAAGCACCTAGCACAAGAATGTTAAATTGACAGAAAACCCCCAGGATCCCCCCACTGAAATGACCGCTGTGGCTCAGATGGACCCACTCCTGCTAAACAGATTAAACTAGACATAAGAGCGACAGGACTTAGTGCCGCTGAACTGAAGAAGCTCGTTGCTGCCTATATCGTCGAGAACATGTTGCCTATTTCCACTGTAGACTCTGAATCATTCCGAAGCATTGTAGGAAAAATACCAACTAAAAGTGGTGTCAAGCTGCCCCAGAGAAAGTCATTTGTAGGATACCTTGAGAGAGAATATGACAAAATGAACTCTACAGGCCGATCTCAAATCTCCCGTTTTTAAGTAAGATCATTGAAAAAGCAGTTTCTCAACAGCTCAGTTACTTCTTAAAACAGAATAATTGCTACGATGCCTTCCAGTCAGGTTTTAGACAGAACCACAGCACTGAAACCGCTCTGACCAAAGTGTTTAATGACATATGTCTGAATACAGACAGTGGAAAAATGTCAGTCCTAGTTTTACTGGATCTCAGTGCAGCATTTGATACAGTTGACCACAACATATTACTCAAACGACTGGAGAACTGGACAGGTCTTTCAGGAACTGTACTAAACTGGTTCAAAACATATGTAGAAAACAGGAAATACTTTGTATCAATAGGTAACTTCACATCTGAGCAGACAAGTATCACATGTGGAGTTCCCCAAGGTTCCATCTTGGGACCCCTTCTGTTTAACATCTACATGCTCCCACTGGCACAGATTATAAACAACAACAAAATAAACTATCACAGCTATGCAGATGACACACAAATATATATCACAATGTCACCAGGAGACCGAGGCCCTGTACAGGCTCTTGGTAAATGCATTGAGGAAATCAATGACTGGTTGTGCCACAATTTTCTCCAGCTAAACAAAAACAAAACTGAGGTAATAGTCTTTGGCGCCAAAGAAAAACGATTACAGGTCACCAGAGAACTTCAATCTATACATCTAAAAACCACAAACCAGGCGAGAAATTTGGGTGTAGTGATGGATGCAGACCTAAACTTAGAAAAACACATTAAGACAATAACAAAGTCAGCTTACTATCACCTCAAGAATATATCAAGGATAAAAGATCTGATGTCTCAACAGGACCTGGAAAAACTAGTCCATGCATTCATCTTTAGTAGGCTTGATTACTGTAACAGCATCTTTACAGGTCTACCTAAAAAATCAGTCAGACAACTACAGCTCATTCAGAACTCTGCTGCTCGAGTCCTCACTAAGACCAAAAAAGTGGACCACATCAGTCCAGCTCTGAGGTCCTTACACTGGCTGCCTGTCCGTCAGAGGATAGACTTTAAAGTTCTGATGCTGGCCTATAAAGCTCTGAATGGTTTAGGACCAAAATACATCAATGACCTCCTGACCCAGTATGAACCATCCAGATCCCTCAGGTCATCTGGATCCGGTCTTTTATCAGTTCCCAGAGTCAGAACCAGACACGGAGAAGCTGCATTCAGCTTTTATGCTCCTTATATCTGGAACAAACTCCCAGAAAGCCTCAGATCAGCTGAAACACTCAGTTTATTTAAATCCAGGTTGAAGACTCACCTGTTCTCAGCTGCATTTGAATAAAGCACCAAATCCACACTTTAAGCTTAAATTTCAAAACTTACATTTAACTACTGATTTTATCTACTGTTCTGATTTTATCTGTTTTGATTTTATATACTGTTGTTTGTTTGTTTGTTTGTTTGTTAATTAGTTAGTTAGTTTATTTGCTTGTTTTATTCAATTTTAAATCATGCTTTTTATTTGTTCTTGTTTCTAATGTCTCTGTAAAGCACTTTGAATCACCTTGTTGTTGAATTGTGCTATACAAATAAACTTGCCTTGCCTTGCCTCTAACTTAAAGGCTACACTCGAAGAGGCAGAGTTTGTTTCCACTACTGCTGACATCTGGACGGTAAATAATAAAAGCTTTATGGGTGTAACAGTTCACTGGATTAATTCCACATTACAATGCAACAAGGCCGCCCTAGCATGCAAGAGAATTAAAGGCAGCCATATCTATGATGTAATCGGAGCAGAGATTGAAGAAATCCATTCATCATATGGACTACAAGACAAAGTTGTTGCCACTGTAATGGATAATGCATCTAATTTTCCTAAAGCATTCAGAGTATATCAGCCCTGTCATTTGGAGTCTGAATCTGAAAATGAAGAAGGTGATGACGAGGAACCGACCTTTACTGATGTCATAGAAGCTCTTTCAACCACATCTGGTGATGCACAGTTTAGCCTCCCTCAACACTACAGATGTGCATCGCACACAATTAACTTGATTTCAACAAGCGATGTTGACAAACATCTAAATTCCTGTGCAGACACCAAGGCTGCATATAGGAGTAGCATTGCAAAATGTTCTGCTCTTTGGACTAAAGGAAGTCGATCAACATTAGCCTCTGAACAGGTGGAGGAAGTCAGCCAGAGGAAACCTAATGGTACTGACATCCACAAGGTGGAATTACCTGTATGAGGCCATTTCTAGAATCATCACAATTCCCTTAAATGAACTTAATCCCCTCTGTGTAAAACTGGGAATCAAGTGCCTTAATGAAAGGGAGTACCAGTTCTTGAAAGAGTACTGTGCTGTGATGAAGCCCCTGACAGTGGCTCTGGACATCTTACAAAGGGATGAGTGCACCTATGGGGCTTTACTACCAACACTCACAAGCCTGATGTCAAAGACGCTTGCCCTGAAAGATGACCTCTCTAGATGACCTCTCTAGAAAGACCTCTGTAAAGGTAAGATTATTATTGGATAATTGCTTTGGGTGGATTTGTTAAACTTATTATACGCTTCACAGTGGGTGGATGTTATACGTAGCTTTAAGCAGCGTGTACAATTATTAAAATGATAGAATAAAAGACCAAGTATTCACCCCTTGTTAAATATCAGGGATATTGATCATCATTGATTATGAATATTAATCATAATATCAACAAAACCAAAATTAAATCTCATACAGTATTGATAATAGAAAATATAGATGGTTTAGGGCAGTAAAGCCCACAAAATAATGACAATAGGTAATTATATAGTAAAATAATTTTATTCTTAGATGCATCATATTGTATGTTACAGGCCCTCAAGACTTGATGCTGTTCTGGACAGCCAAGAAGGACTTCTCGCAGCGGCCACTTGTCCCAAGTTTAAACTTTGTTGGTTGAGAGATGAGTGTAGGAGAGTATGTGAAGGAGCTCCTGATAACAGAGTGTCGTAAAGCTGCTCCTGCAACTGACAACACTAATGTGTCCCAAATGCCAGCCAGCCAAATGCTTTTTCTCAGCAGAAAAAGAAGTAACCGACTATTTAAGGTCAGACTATGAGCTTGAGATTCTGAATCAGTTTCCAAATCTCAAAAAGATGTACATGAAATACAACAGGCCAACTCCATCCAGTGCACCAGTGGAACGGCTGTTCAGTTTAGGTGGATTGGTGCTTTCCCCAAAAGGAACAGACTGTCTGATAGAAGGTTTGAGAAGCTTCTGCTGATGCGATATAACCACTGTTTCAGTCCAAAAGAAAACAATAAAACATCGGTCTTTTTCAGGGTTGCCACAAAATGAGACTGGATTAACAGCCTATATGTAGCATGCAATAGCATTTTCTGTTTTGGTAATCTCATTATTACTCCTCTCTGCACTTTACCAACTGTTAAAAGATGTTATTGTTAATTTTATTTATTTATTTTTTTTGTTGTATTTATGTGAAAGGATGTGTGTGTATACACAAAAAATAATTTTATGTTATATACTGGAATATGCAGAAATACAGTTTAAGCCTTTATTTTCTTAAAATATGGTGTAATGTGCAGAAATATGTTTAAATGTTAAGCAAATTTATTAAAGTCAAAGATTGTTGAATTTAATTTTTTTTTTTTGGATGCAATGTTTATTAAGTTAAGATTAAAAGTAATAAACTAATTTTTAAAAAGACACTTTTCAATTTGATTCACTTTTATATGTTGGATTATGCAAAAAAATAGAATTGGGCCAAAAGGTCTATTGGTTTGTGACGCATTCAGGTTGTGTATCATGTTTTTGAAAAGTGACTAAGTAACTAAGTAACTAATTACTTTTGAAAATAAGTTGCCCCAGTATAATGTGAATTACCCATAATTTCCTTTTTGACAAAGAATATAGTTAGGGTTGGATCAGGTGTCACTGAATTCCCCCTTAGTTACACTGTAATAGGTCAAGGTAGCTGGGGGCTTCCCATGATGATGATTTCTTCTTCATTCACCTTTTTTTTCACACACTGTTTATACGCCACTCTGCATTTAATCACTAGTTATTATTAATCTCTAGTTCTCTTCCACTCTTCCTTTGTTTGTCATATCTTCCTCCCCCTTACTCCAACCAGTCACAGCAGATGACCACCCCTCCCTGAGTCTAGCTGTTTTTGTTAAAAGGGATTTTTTCTTTCCCGAGTTTGCTAAAGCATTTTCTCATAGGAGACAATGTATTGATTTAACTTACAATCTAAAGCACCTTTGTCATGTGGAGTCTACAGTTTTCATGATTTTCTCCACAAGTCACCACTTCCTCCCCACTTGGCTCCACCTCCCCAAACACTCAGTCTTTATTCATTCGCCTGAGCCTGCTTCCTGGGTCTGTATTAGACAGCATTATGACAGCCTTAAGGCAACAGTTGTATTGATTTAGTGCTATACTGCGGGAAAAATAGGTATTGAACACATCACTAAAAGAACATGTCACCAATTTTCTAAGTAAATATATTTCTAAAGGTGCGATAAAATTCTCACTAGATGTAACAACCCATCCAACCCACACATGCCAAGAAGTCAAAGCACTGATGTCCATAAATTATAAGTAATAATAAGGCGTGACCAAGGAATAAAATATTGAACACATGAAGTGAAAAGGGGGTGCATTTAAAGCTGGCTGATCAACATTTAGACAAGCTTGTGAAATACTGGGACAATATAGTCTGTTCAGATGAGGCCAGAATTGAACTGTTTTGATGCCTTAATACACACCGTGTTTGGATTTTAAAAGTCACTGCACATCAACCCAAAAACACCATACCAACTGTGAAGTTTGGAGGTGGAAACATCATGGTATTAGGCAAGGCAAGGCAAGGCAAATTTATTTGTATAGCACAATTCAACAACAAGGTGATTCAAAGTGCTTTACAGAGACATTAGAAACAAAAACAAATAAAAAGCATGATTTAAAATTGATTAAAACAAGCAAACAAACAAACTAACTAAACACACACATATTAGGCGATTTTTCTGCAAATGGCACACTTCATATAAGGAAGAATGTATGGAAAAATGTATCGAGACATTCCTGTCTCAAAACCTGCCGCCATCTAACAGGATGATGAAGATGAAATTAGGATGGATGTTTCAGCAAGACTGTCACATGCCATGATACACAGCACTTTGTTTTTCTGTTGCTCTTGTCTTTCAGGTGTCAAGCCTCCACCTATTGGCCCATTCAAAGATAATTGGCATATGCCTATTGGCTAATCTGGGCACAGTAGCCCAGCGGTCCCCAACCTTTTTTTGCCATGGACCGGTTTATGTCCGACAATACTTTCACGACCGGCCTTTAAGTTGTCGCGGAAAAATACAACAAATAAAACCTGTAAAGGTACCAAAAAAAGTAAGATTTATTCATAACACACAGGAAAAGACCCAGGGAAACTGAGTTAACAATAAAAACTATTAAAAATAATGATAAAAATCAATAAAACCCTTGAAAACTACACATTTCACGCCCGAACCTCAACTCTTGTTGGTACCAAACGACCAGTACCGGTCCGTGGCCCAGGGGTTGGGGACGGCTGCAGACCAATCGCTTGCCAGGGATCATTACAAAAGAGCAGCTTCCTGGCCAGCTTCTGATGTTCTCTAAACGTTTGTTTGTAGGCTTATGTGTATGTGAGTGTTTTGGTGGGAGGCTGGACAGGTAAGATTGGGGTACCCCATACACTTGCAACTGGGCATTTATTGTTAAAAACACTAGGTTATACGCTTGATGCCACTTTTGTATGTTTTGACTGACCTTTTTTTGTCAAGCAGCTAGACAGACCTTTTGTTTTGTGTATTGTTTTATTTAGACCTTAGGAAAGAAGTCAGCCTCTTTTTGTTTTCTTAATTTAATTTCTTAATTTTGATTTGTTTGAGTTTATGATTGTCAAGGCACAGTAAACCATCAATAAAAACTGCCTGACTGTAACCTAGCCGTTGTCCCTCTCCTTCATTAATTGTGGTTGTCTTGTGTTGCCGTCTCGAAGCTGTCATCACCAACAAACGCTTTTGTACAAACTATTAAATAATTTTCTGTAAGCGTGTTCAACACTTTTTTCTCCGTGTCAATTCTCATTATATTTTAGGGTCTTTATCTTACAATATAAAGCTCATTGAGGAAATTATTGCTTTGATTTGGTGCTATAACAACTACATTTAATTGAATTAAAATTTAGATTACACATAACTTAATTTATGGACATCTATGATTTAATTTCTTTGCATGTGTGGATTGAATGGGTTGCTACAGACATCTGCTGAGAATTTCATGTCAATAGCATTTTTAGAAATACATTTACATTTAGAAAACTGGTCACATGTTCAATACTTATTTTACCCACTGTATAAAAAAAATTGAATTGAATTAAAAATTAAATGATCCTCAGGTAGTAGTAGGGGCTCATGGTGTGTAAAGATAATATGCACACAACATTACATCACCAGCAGCCCAAGGTCTAAGGTACTAATCAGAAGGTTGGTGGTTCAAGCCCTGTTTGCACCAGTATCTTGGCCAGGAATATTTTGCAAGTATTCTTGGGCAAGATATTGAACCCCAAGTTGTTTTTCCAATATTTTCATCAGTTTGAACACTAATTAGAAAACATGTAGAAAAAAGAAAAAATATAGAAAAAGTGCTTGTATGAATCTTTTGTACTGGTTAATAAGACATGTTGTATAATGCGCTTTAAGTCCCCCATTAGACTACGCCTAGGACATCAATGGGCTTACTGAGTGTATCACCGACTACATAACTTTCTGCACCAACCCCATTGTTCCAGCTCAGACTGTCCAATCGTTTCCCAAATACCAAGCTGTGGGTGACTAAGGGCATCAAAGCCCTCCTCAGTGACAAGAAGAGGGCTTTCAGAGGCTACGTCCACACTAGCCCAAATAAATTTGAAAACAGCGTTTTCGTCTCAAAATGCTCCGCGTCCACACTATCATTTTCAGTCTTTTTCACAGAGTTGTGCGTCCATATTGAAACGGCCGAAAACGCTTACCTTCCAGTACTGCGCATGCGTGAAACACAAGACGATTCGACCTGCCTCGTTTCTGTCTGCCGTTTATTTACTTTCCGGCTCTTTGAAGTGTCAAGGAAAAGTTTTTTAAATGGACTAACAATGAGGTGGAGTTGTTGCTGCAAGTAACACAAAAGTACAAAGTTGTAAAAGCGAGTGAGAATTAAAGAATTTGAAGAAAAGCTATCTAAAGCATGTACAAACTGATATTAATCTTTAACCCTTTGAGGTCCACACCAAGAAAAAAACAATGGAAAGATTTTTTTGTTTGCATTTCTTATTGATTTGGGTGAGTAAGATAAGATAAGATAAGATAACCTTTATTAGTCCCACACGTGGGAAATTTGTTTTGTCACAGCAGGAAGTGGACAGTGCAAAAGTTATGAGGCAAAAATTAGAATACAATAAGAATAAATACAGTACACAACTGTACAGAATAGAATAAAATACTATATGCAGTAGAATAAAATAAAATAAATATACAATAAGATAAAAATAGAATACAAATACAAATACTATATACAACTGAGTAAAAATACAACGATGACAGAAAGGATTATTGCACTTGGTATTATTGCATATGTATGGATGTGTGTGCTTGATCAGTTAAAGTCTTTATTATGGAGTCTGACAGCAGTGGGGAGGAAAGACCTGCGAAATCTCTCCGTCCCACACCGTGGGTGCTGCAGTCTCCCACTGAAGGAGCTGCTCAGTGCTGTCACAGTCTGCTGCATGGGGTGGGAGATGTTGTCCATCAGGGATGACAGCTTAGCCGCCGTTCTCCTGTCACTCACCACCTCCACTGGGTCCAGAGGGCATCCTAGAACAGAGCTGGCCCTTCGGATCACCCTGTTCAGTCTCTTCCTGTCCCCAGCAGAGATGCTGCCGCCCCAGCAGACCACACCATAAAAGATAGCAGAAGCCACAACAGAGTCATAGAAGGTCTTCAGGAGTGGGCCCTCCACTCCAAACGACCTGAGTCTCCGCAGCAGGTACAGCCTGCTCTGCCCTTTCCTGTAGAGGGCGTCTGAGTTATGAGTCCAGTCCAGTCTATTGTTCAGATGAACACCAAGGTACCTGTAGCTGTCCACAGCCTCAATGTCCATACCTTGGATGTTCAGTGGTTGCAGTGGAGAATGCTTGTGCCTGCGGAAGTCTACCACCAGTTCCTTGGTTTTACTGGCGTTGATCTGGAGGTAGTTCAGCTGGCACCAGTCCACAAAGTCTTGGGTCAGACCTCTGTACTCCTTGTCGTCCCCATCAGTGATGAGGCCGACTATTGCAGAGTCATCAGAGAACTTCTGCAGGAGGCACTGGGTGGAATTGTGGGAGAAGTCTGCAGTGTAGATGGTGAAGAGGAACGGAGCCAGAACCGTTCCCTGTGGGGCCCCCGTACTGCAGACGACCCTGTCCGACACACAGCCCTGAGTCCTCACATACTGTGGTCGGTCGGTGGGGTAGTCCAGGATCCAGGTAGTGAGGTGATGGTCCACTCCAGAGTTCACCAGCTTGTCCTTTAGAACCGAGGGAAGAATGGTGTTGAAGGCACTGGAGAAATCAAAGAACATGATTCTCACAGTGCTTCCAGCGGTCTCCAGGTGAGCGAGGGAACGATGGAGGAGGTGAATGACGGCATCATCCGCTCCAATGCCAGGCTGGTAGGCAAACTGAAGTGGGTCCAGTGATGAGCTTATTAGGTGCCGAAGCTGAGCCAGGACCAACCGCTCCAGGGTCTTCATCAGGTGGGATGTCAGAGCCACCGGCCTGTAGCTGTTGAGGTCCTTGGGGCGTGAAGTCTTTGGCACTGGTACAACACAGGAGGTTTTCCAGACCTGTGGGACTCTTCCCAACCTCAGGCTCAGGTTGAAGAGGTGCTCCATCACCCCACACAGTTGGTCCGCGCAGGACCTGACGACCCTCGAGCTGATGCCATCTGGACCCGCTGCCTTCTTGCCATTAATCCTCCTCAGTTCCCTCCTAACCTGGGTGGTTGAGAGAGACAGGCTGGAGCCTTGTGTTGAGTGTGTATTGGATGCTGCAGTTGGGGGTGGGGGGGAGTGAGCAGGGTGAATAGAGGAGGTGTGAAGTGTCTGAGGTGGAACAGCAGCAGTGGGGGTGGGTGAGTCTGCAGCCGATGTTGCAGACTGCCTCATGGCTGAATCAAATCTGTTGAAGAAATGATTCAATTCATTTGCCCATCTCACATCCCTCCCAGTAATAACCACAATCAATAATTTTTTTTCAATAGACCCTGTAGTTTTTAAAATATTGATCTCTACCAAATGGTTGAGATGTCACTTAATGGTAAAAGTATGAAATGTCATGCAAATACAAGTGCATTATATAATACAGTTGAAATTGTATTTATAATTATAATTTAATTAATAACAAAAACTATCCAGCGCATTGGATACAGTTTATTTCTAGTAGCATGCCAGTGAACATTGCTGTTTTCATTCCATCAAAGGACAGGATTATATCAAACTACAAAATACATAGTTTTTTAATCTGCAAATGTGAAAAATGTGCTACAGCACAAAATACTCACATTCAGGCCACTTCTGATTGAACGGTACTGTGCAAAATCATTTTTCTTTTTAAAAAATAAATAAATAAAAACAGTGCAAATGAAGCACATCTGCATGTGGTTTTGGTCGTTGGGGTCTTATGGTGTAGCATTGATTCTGTGGTCTTGGAGAGCTGAATCATGGTTGTCCAACTCTAGATGCTGGCTTGTTAACTTTTTGAGAGCCATCGGTTTCTGGTCCAGTAGGGCACTGTCCCTCTTATAGACCAGGTATTAAAGTCATGTCACTGGAGAGTGGCATTAGTTGAACATCCCTTCGGCGGATATTAGCTACTCACAAATGGCACCCTTACAAACTCCAGCTACTGCAGCATCTCAACGAGGATGACCCAGATCGGCGCACAGAATTTGCAGAATGTGCAAAACAAAAACATTAGCGTCCATCGTGCGTGGGAAAAAAACTTCTTTTTACAGCGAAAAAACCCCTAAACTTCCAAACGAGCACCGAGTAGCTACGACGTAATGGGAAATTCACAGAGAAACTCGCGGATTCTTCCATTGAAGATGGAGCAGGGTAAACCTCCGCCTACCTCAGTCCTGCTTTACAGGTGAAAATAGAGCAACAGGACCGCTAGTCTTTGACTTTATTTATTTTCTGCTGTGTTTTACTTGCATCTATTTGAAAGAGTGAGTGTAAACACAAAAAATATTTTATTTTATGTGCTGGAATGTGTAGAAAATAGGTTTAAATGTTAAACTAATTTATTCAAGTCAGAGAATGTTGCATATAATAAAATTTTTGCTTGATGCATAAAGTTAAAAGATTAAAACTGATAAAACAAATTAAAAAAGATACTTTTCCATTGGATTACATTTTGTATGATGGATTATGCAGAAAAAGTAGAATTGGGCTGAAAGATCTATCGCTTTATCACCTATTCGGGTTGTAAATCGTGTTTTTAAAAAGTAACTAAGTAATTATTTACTTTTGAAAATAAGTAATCAGTAAAGTAACGGGATTACTTTTTTGGGGAAGTAATCAGTAATTAGTTACTGATTACTTTTTTCAAGTAACTTGAGCAACACTGGTAATAAGTAGGGGTGGGTTTTGATTATCCTAACCCTATTTAGAGAGAAAGAGAGAGAGAGCTCTACATGAAGTGTGATTTTATCTTGGTGGAAGCAAAACAGCAAAAGTAAAAGGAAATTCGTGACGATGTTTATGTGAAGCGAATGTGAAGCATAGTTTGGATCGTCTTTGGCTGCTGGTTCAGTCAAAATTGTTTGGAGAGAGATACAACCACAGCTTCAGAATCTAGTGCAAAAAGGACGTAAACACAAAGCGCCCGCCGACGCTTCAAAATCAGTGAGCTGTCGGCTTTCAGACGCCGTGTCCGTGTCCGTGTATGTGCCGTCGGGTGAGAAAGGTGACATCTCACTGATTCGGATGCGCTGGGTCCACGTTTTGTGTTTATGTCTTTGTGCAGAATCAGTGTACCTGCTCTCATTTACTGTTTTAGCTGTTTGGTGGTTGTAGAAATTTTGTGAGGTTTAACCTGAGATTCTGGCGTTTCGGGCAAAATCGGCCAGAATCTCAAAATAAATTTATTTTTAAATGAATTTTAATGAATTGATATCATATTATCCAAGCCAGAATCGGTTTTAATTGATAAGTCGATAATTAAAACCCACCCCTACTGTCAAGTGACATACATCTGTTCAGTAAGTCCTCTAACACTATCATATATCAAAAAATTATATCTTCCTGTCTTAGTTTAATCAAAAACACTCAAAATATGTTGGATGGTTTTTTGTTTCCGTGTTCCTGGTTGGGAGAAGGATAAGAAGAGCCAACAGTTTCCATTCACAGTGCCTTCTGGTGGATTTTTTTGGCATTACAGATGTAAACCAATTGGTAGAAAAGACTCAACAAGGTAGGTCAATTTCAGTGAAAGCCTCAGTTAGATATAGGGTCTGAAAATGTGCTCTAGCAATTGGTTGACCAGAACGTTAAAGGGTTTTAATAGGGCTGTCAAAAAATTGACAACTGCTGTGTAATGCCCTCCACTATCTTAGTTTAATTGGTCACATGACTGCATCACATGACTAAAATTTGTCATCATTTTCGAAAAGGCTCCGGGTTCACTGTCCACACTGCGATGCGAAAATGGTGTTTTCAAATGATTCCGCTTTGGAGAGCATTTTCAAAACGCTGCATTTTCCTTGAAGGAAAACGCCATCTCAAGGTGGACGGAAGGCCAAAACGGAGAGAAAAAGATGCGTTTTCAAACGAAAACTGTTTCAATCCAGGAGGTCAACGTGGACATTGTGGAGGACTATAAATATCTTGGAGTATACATCATAGCTGGACTGGCCATCGGGCGTACCGGGCATTTGCCCGGTGGGCCGCTGGCGATTTTTTGTTTTTATGGGCCGATGGATTTTTTTTTTTTTTTTTAGGAAGGGTATATATAATGAAAGGTGTTGGATTGGCCAATTGGTCATGATCGACTCTGGGCTGGACCAATTACAGCCGAGGAGGCCGGATGCACCCTCCCCCTTGTTTAGCAATCACGTGATTTTCGCGCATTGCATGCCGGGAACTCGTGGCAAAACAATCCAAGTACCGCATCAAATGCAAGCATTTGCAGCACCGCAAAACGTTCATTCTCCGGTTCCAATACCTTCTTGTTTTTTCTTTGCCGCACAAAAAAGGAATGTACAAAACAAAAGGAGAACAATGCCGGTCCGTACAAAGACAGACTCGACGAAAAGACAAAGAAAAGATACGAGGAAAAAAATCAAAGGAGTGAAAGGGTCAGACCCTTACGAGTGGACAAAAGACGTTGGCGTGCTGCCCAACTTTCACCACGCTCATATTTATAATTATACGGTTCTTGGAGTGAGTGCATACACTCATGAAGTTTAGTAACTTCAGGTCACTGCAACAAGCCCAGGTACAGTTTACCGACGGATGGGTACAGGACCTTGAAATGCACCGCGTAGAACGAAAGACCATCGTACGAACAAAGGTAAGTTTACCAGTTTCACAAATCGTCATCATAAATACACATTCGTTAACCGTTTATTAATATAACCTTTGAGCTCAACGGTAATTAATTAGTAGTGGAAATAATTTCTGGTAGCATCACAGAAATGTAGCAGTGACAATAATATTGTATGCTGTAATCGTACTGGACAATTAGTGATACAAAACAACTGTTTTATCCTGTGAATAAAAGTATATGTTTTTGTCAATGTACCATAATAACAGAAGCGAAACACAATATTGTGTCAGGACAATTCACTATTTATGCACAATAAATAAAGGAGCATAGCGCGACAATTTCTGTTCAGCGCCAGACTTGCTTGTAACCTATATCACCAATTATGTTATGAAAAATGACGTATTAACTACAACAGCAGACCGACCTTTGTGGGAATGCTTGGAGCAGACTAACATGTGAGCTGGAGTGCTCTGAGATGTTATATTTGGTATATCCAGACCATCCGTCGGCTCTTACTTCGGAAACATGGCTTAAAACATTTCTCTTCAACGACGTAATCCGATAAAAAAAAAAACGATCTCTTTACCCGTCAGCTTCCCGTGGCTGTCATGCGACCGGCTATTGCAGTTAATAATACAACAGCTTCTTGCCATTTTTTGTGTTTCTTTTTATCGCTGTGTAACTGATTTCAATTGAAAGCCTGCGTGCGCTAGTACCTCTTGCCACAAGTTCCCAGAATCCTTTGCGGTTTTACCCCTGAATGACGTCACATTTATCCTGGTGGGCCGGTCTCTAGTCAAAATGCCCGGGCCGATTTTTTGTCCCAGTCCAGCCTTGGTATACATAGACAACTGGACTGGGTTAAACACACCACTGCACTTTACAGGAAATGCCAGAGTTGTCTCTATTTTCTGAGGTGGCTGAGGTCCTTCAACATCTGTCGGACAATGCTCAGGATTACTGAAGTTTGGCCAGCTGGTATACAATGATGTGCTACACAGCTATGTTAGCATACTATACAAGCTGGAAAATGAACGCTAACTTTTTTCCACTCCGTAAAAGTTAACGTGAGGGTTCCCGAAGGTTAGGGACAAACGCAATCGCATGGCAGGATGCTGTAAACAGATAATCCATTCACAATACGAGATTAGTCATCATCATCATTGTTTATTTATATAGCACTTTAAAAACACACCTGGTAGACCAAAGTGCTGAACAATACAACTATAAATGATAATAATATAAGAACTGAACAAAACAATAAAATTAATAAAAATGTATAAAAATGTCAGTCACCCACAGAGTAAAAAGCCAGAGAATAAAAATAGGTTTTTAATCTGGACTTAAAACCGGTACTGATGTAGCTTGTCTAATATGAAGAGGACAATTGCTCCAAAGCAACGGGGCCACAGGGGAGAACGCCCGGTCTCCCCTGAGTTTCAGCCATAACTTAGGGACTGAAAGCAGCAGTTGCTCAGCTGACCAGAGGGAACGAGTGGGAACATAAGGCTTCAACAAATCGGACAAATAAATGGGTGCCAAACCATTTAAATATTTAAAAAACAATAAAAGAACTTTAAAAATGGATCCTAAATTTGATTGGAAGCTAATGTAGGGAGGCCAAAACCGGAGTGATGTGGTCGAATTTCCTTCTACCAGTTAAAAATTGAGCCGCAGCATTTTGCACTAATTGTAAGCGTGACAAAGTGCCCAGCCCACTCCCTATTAAAATGGAATTATAATAATCCAGGCATGATGTAATAAAAGCATGAATTACAGTTTCTAAGTTACGTTTGGAGAGAAGTCATTAACATACTGCTGCATGGGCTGGGCTATAGTATACATCGTAAGGGTTTAAAAACTGAGCTTTAAAATGATTAGCGGTAATAAAAACCGAGAGAGGCCAACAGTGATCACTGACTGTTTTTAGGGGCTTGTTAAGATTAAATAGAACAAGATACAAAGCATTAAGACATGTTAATTTCAGATGGAGACACTAAATATATGTGGCGCAGTAAAACAATCTGACTTGTTCTCAGCTTGTCACACAGGGCCCATGAGAAGCCCATGAAGAGTTCATCACTTTAAAGATGTGTTCAAGTATGTTGAACCCAAAGTGTTTGTGGACAGAGATGAGAACAGTGCTAAATACCTTGAAGAGTCTGCTGGATTCAAGTTTTTGGCAAGGTTTCTCATATCAGTAGATTCTAATCATGTTTCAAGACCATATGTTCTCAGTGACTGTTGTGATGGTAACGTGTTTGTGTCAAACACATTTTTTCAGGAAAATCTTCATTGTCTCAAGCTGGTTCTATACCAGGATGCATATGAAGTAGGGAACCTACTGGTTCTGCAAAAAAGTAACACGAGGTTTTGGTGGTATACTTCTCTCTACTCAACATTCCCCCATGCCCGGTCAAATGCTGATCATGTGCAGCTAGTCTTACTGTGTAGAGAGACAGATTCTGGCTAACTTGACCATGAAAAGGTTTTTTTCAGAACACCTGACTGATTTGAAGGTACTAGAGGAGAATGGGATAACAATGGCAGATAAAACTGTTGTGAAAGGACCGCTCTACTGCATTGCTGGATACAACCTGAGCTCTCATTGTATTGGGGGTTCTACAAAAAATTTCAGTTTGTCTGTGTACTTATGCAGCTATTGTCTGTTAACTTGAACTGAATTTCAGGGTGCTGATCCAGCAGTCTGTGGACCTCAATGGACCCCAGAAACGTATAGATCTGCCACTGAACAACTGGAAAGAGAAGACCTGTCAGAAGTACAGGGGATAAAATTTAGGTTTGCATTTAATTCTTTACAAAGCTTTGATGTTTGCACACCTGGCATGCCCCCATGTTTCGGTCATGTCATCTTAAGGGTGTCTGCTCATACGATCTTGCTCTTTACCTCAACTACTTCATCAACACAGTTCGAAAAGAGTACATCAAGTGTACTTAAATGCAAAAAAAAACAGATGCTTCATCCAAACCTTGTGAGGTCAGTCCAAAAACATTGAAATTTAGTGGACAAGCTGTTCAAAATTGCAACTTCTCGAGACCTTTACCTCTCATAATTGGAGACGGAATGCAGAAACCTTAAGATAATGTGTGGAAGTTAACTTGGCAGCTCAAGAAGATCGTTGACCTAACTTGTGCTCAGGTTACTCATCTGGATGCTATATTGTATTTGGAAACCAGAGAGGAGCTGTTACCTAATATCAACTTAAGACCTATACATCATTACGTGCGACATCATCCAGGACTGATCCTAAAATGTGGCCCTCTCCTCAGGCTGTGCACAATGTGCTTTGAGAGCAAACATAGTTACTTCAAAAAATGTACAAGGCATTTGAAAAATTTCAAAAATATGTGCTTGACTCTTTCAGAGAGACATCAGATGTTTCAGGCCTTTCTTTCTGCTGGGTCAGCGATTCCCCCAACATTGCAAATATAGGATGGCTCAATGTTTAATGCTTTCATATCATTTCATCTCAAGCGCTTCGACACCAAACTCTGTGCATTCCTCTCCTGTGGATGTCCTTCCCTCTCCGACCTCAATTTCTTCTTCACCAGCATCATCCATGACTTTTTCATCACCTTCAGGAATCTGTACACCATTAATGCTAAACTGGATAGAGAGATTTGAGATACCAAGGCTCCCCAAGGAGTTGGTACAGAACTTGGAAAGACAGAAAAGACCAAGTGCAAGACAAAGATGAGAAAAGGTAAGGATTGTGGTCTCTGAAATGATGAAGATTTGTCAGAATCCAACCAAACGCAACACTACAGAGATAGCAAAAAGGATGGTGGCCAAGTATCCCAAGTCTCTTCAAGACGTGATTGATGGTGATGTTATTGGACCTGGATATCATTCCCTGGTAAAGCAGCTTCAGGCAGGAGTTGAAAACATCAAGCGACCTGACACACCAAAAGTAAGAAAATGCAAAGCGGCATCAGATGATGGCAATGACACAGATGAAATGCCTTCTGAAGAAAAAGCAAGTGTTCAAGACACATATGACTGTATTAGCTGGTAGCCATGCATTTGCCACTCTCTGAGACCGTGGAGAGTCTGCTTGAAAAAAAGAAGAAATGAAGAAGCTGTTTAAAAAGAAGAAGTACAGTACAGATATTCTGGAAAAACTAGTCAAGTGCACCTATTACATGCAGCGTAAAGATATCAACAAAAGGGCAAGCATCCAGAAACTATGCCAGGAATGGCTCTTTCTCTTCAATGAAACCAGTATGACAGCACATTTTCTAGAAACGGACTGGTGTGAATCTGATGGAGAACTTCCTCACCATTGTAGACAAAAAGGGGGCAGGTCTGTTAAAGTTCCTCAAATATGTTGATGCACAAAAGCGCAAATAACTCCTGAATTCTCTTCTCAAGCTTCAGACTGAAAGAGTTCAGTCCAGTGGTTGCTCGAAAGAAGTCATTGAGATGATGCTCAATGACTTTTGAGATGATGCTTCTTACTGGCTCATTTTGATGAGAAGGAAGAGCTTCTGTTCCACTGGTTTAAGATGACAAGCCTTGCAGAAGATGTTCAGACGGAGAAAGTGCCACCAACACCCTGCGTCGTTGTTTGTGGTAAATAGATATAGCAAAATTCAACAGTTTCTTTCTGCTCTAACTGCCTTGTTCTTGTATTTTTGGCTTGTTTAGTTTCATGTTCTGTTGCTTTCACACTGAGGAGTGGCTAACACAAACATAGAAGTTCAGCCAGCAAGTTAAGTGATCCACTGATATATGTAAAAAGTATCTCTGTATTATTGTTATTAAAGTTTTTAATTTTTAATTTTTAAATTCTCAGGTTCCTCCTGCTTCGCTGCTGAGACATTCATGTTGAGCATCGACATGAAGATTGTTAACGACCACATCACAACCTTCATGTCTGCCTAATGTTTGGCAGTTACTACTGCTTTAACATACACTACCCCGTGGAACTACAATCAACACTGTAGTTCCTTGAATGGTAAAATTTGTTTTATTATGGATTTACAGTGGGGCAAAAAAGTATTTAGTCAGCCACCGATTGTGCAAGTTCCCCCACTTAAAATGATGACAGAGGTCAGTAATTTGCACCAGAGGTACACTTCAACTGTGAGAGACAGAATGTGAAAAAAAATCCATGAATTCACATGGTAGGATTTGTAAAGAATTTATTTGTAAATTAGGGTGGAAAATAAGTATTTGGTCACCTCAAACAAGGAAAATCTCTGGCTCTCACAGACCTGTAACGTCTTCTGTAAGAAGCTTCTCTGTCCCCCACTCGTTACCTGTATGAATGGCACCTGTTTGAACTCATCATCTGTATAAAAGACACCTGTCCACAGCCTCAAACAGTCAGACTCCAAACGCCGCCATGGCCAAGACCAAAGAGCTTTCGAAGGACACCAGGAAAAGTATTGTAGACCTGCACCAGACTGGGAAGAGTGAATCTACAATAGGCAAGCAGCTTGGTGTGAAAAAATCAACTGTGGGAGCAATCATCAGAAAATGGAAGACATACAAGACCACTGATAATCTCCCTCGATCTGGGGCTCCACGCAAGATCTCATCCCGTGGGGTCAAAATGATCATGAGAACGGTGAGCAAAGATCCCAGAACCACACGGGGGGACCTGGTGAATGACCTGCAGAGAGCTGGGACCAAAGTAACAAAGGTCACCATCAGTAACACACTACAACGGCAGGGAATCAAATCCCGCAGTGCCAGAGGTGTTCCGCTGCTGAAGCCAGTGCATGTCCAGGCCCGTCTGAAGTTTGCCAGAGAGCACATGGATGATACAGCAGAGGATTGGGAGAATGTCATGTGGTCAGATGAAACCAAAGTAGAACTTTTTGGTATAAACTCAACTCGTCGTGTTTGGAGGAAGAAGAATACTGAGTTGCATCCCAAGAACACCATACCTACTGTGAAGCATGGGGGTGGAAACATCATGCTATGGGGCTGTTTTTCTGCCAAGGGGACAGGACGACTGATCCGTGTTAAGGACAGAATGAATGGGGCCATGTATCGTGAGATTTTGAGCCAAAACCTCCTTCCATCAGTGAGAACTTTGAAGATGAAACGAGGCTGGGTCTTCCAACATGACAATGATCCAAAACACACCGCCCGGGCAACAAAGGAGTGGCTCCGTAAGAAGCATTTGAAAGTCCTGGAGTGGCCTAGCCAGTCTCCAGACCTCAACCCCATAGAAAATCTGTGGCGGGAGTTGAAAGTCCGTGTTGCTCGGCGACAGCCCCAAAACATCACTGCTCTCGAGAAGATCTGCATGGAGGAATGGGCCAAAATACCAGCTACTGTGTGTGCAAACCTGGTAAAGACCTATAGTAAACGTTTGACCTCTGTTATTGCCAACAAAGGTTATGTTACAAAGTATTGAGTTGTATTTTTGTTATTGACCAAATACTTATTTTCCACCCTGATTTACGAATAAATTCTTTACAAATCCTACCATGTGGATTCATGGATTTTTTTTTTCACATTCTGTCTCTCACAGTTGAAGTGTACCTCTGGTGCAAATTACTGACCTCTGTCATCATTTTAGGTGGGGGAACTTGCACAATCGGTGGCTGACTAAATACTTTTTTGCCCCACTGTATTTTTGTGTTTATCAAACTTAGCCATTTAATATCCTGCCTCAGGTTGTTAATTTCCTCAATCTCTCTCTCGCCCTTTTTTTCCATAAAGGTGTTTGTTTTCCATAAATCCTGAGAACGCACAAAGGTTGAGTCCAAGAAGAAAACTGTGTTCTCGGTCAATCCCAGTCTTCATTCTCATCTCAGACATTGTTGACCATGAGTGGATCTAGTTCTGCCCTTCTTGTTTGAGACAAAGTGATAAAGGTATACTCTGTTACATACTCAACAGATGTTCTGTTGATGAAACAATTGTTACATTTCTGATTTTGAGTGGGAAGTTTTTAACAATGTGAAGTTTTACTAGGCGCAGTTTGTAAAAGTACTAAGAAAGAACTAAAAGTACTACTTTTGCATCACTGTTTTATATCTGGAAAATGTAGTAAACCTGCTTGTTCCAGGAGTGACTTGGATTTGAATTTTCCTACAGTTTTAAAAATATTTGTATTCCAATGGTATAAAAAAGGTATGGTGCATGTACATTGCTAACATTTTGTGGTTAACCAAAAATTGCAGATGAAGTTCTCAAAACAAGTGTGAAGTTTTTTTGTTTTATTACCTGGTGCAGTTTTAAGATGTACATTTTCAGCGTTACTGCTGAGTTCTGTGTGTAAAATATGTTGATGTAAACTTGTTCGTGGAATTTCTTAAATTCAGATTTTCTTTCAATTATAGAAAAAAATGTTTCATTCTCTATGTCTGCATTTGGATAGTTTGAAAAGACAACATTCTATGTGTACTGACATTTATGTAGTGAGAACAGCACCAGTAACACTTAAATTTATGGTACAGGTGTCTGATTTGTCTGCTCCAGGTAGTGTAAAATATAATGTATGCTGAACTTACAACATTGGTTTTACACAGTTTGAACAGAACTTGTAAAAATTCAGTGATTCTTTACTCTTTGTCACGGTTCTGGGTCATGTTGACCCAGCTTTCTGTTTTTCATGCTTTAGTGTTTTTCTAGATTATGATTTATGATTTGATTAATCAGTGATACTGTTTTGATTATGATTATTATTTAGTAGGCTTTGGTCAGTGTCAAGTCTTTCTCTCTGTCTAAGTAATGTGTGTTTTGTTTCCTGTTTTACTTTGAAGTTCTTGTTCCTATCTGATGTCAGTGTTTCAGCTTTGTGCTCTCCCTGTCTCGTCAGTGTAATCAGCGTCAGCCGTGTTTCCCAGCTGTTTCCTCTTCGCTCCGTTCACCTCTTGTATTTAGTGTCTGTGGCTGTGTCCCAACTCAGGGTCTGCACGCTTGAAGTACGCATTTTAAGTGCGATTATGTCACCGCCACGCGACGATGGCTGTCCCAATTCGAAGTGTACTTCAAATGCGTACTCCAAATGCGCCGTCGATTTCCCCAAATATCAAGCGTGGTTCGGTGCACGCTTCGTGGTCCCATATATCCCACAATTCATAGCGCAGCGGTGGGTGTGGAGAATTTTGCTTAGTTGATACTCAACTAATCAAAGTGATGTCATGACAAAAATGAATGACCAACAAAACATTTTTTTCTCCTTCATTTCTGTCACACAAAGCTGTATGAAACATTTCTTGCGGTTAGTATCATGGTTGCTAGGCAACCTGAACAGCGCGACGAAGGGTATACCGTCCCATTTCACAAGCCTCTCACTTCTGCACTTCTTGTACTTATAGTACACACCGTACGTAGTATGCGTAGTGCGCGTACTTCAAGCGTGCAGACCCTGAATTGGGACACAGCCACTGTCTTCCCCTACTTGCTGTCGCGCCGTTAACGTCTGTTCACCCTCTGTGTGTTCCGTTTGCCCGCCAGCCTACCTGCCTAGTTATTCTGTTCTTCCAGTTTAGTTAGTGTTTTTCTGTTCTGCTTCTTACCAGCAATAAAGCTGTGTGTTTTGAGTTACTTCTGCCTCAGTGAGTCCTGCATTTTGGGTCCTCTCTTCCTGCCTGCCTACACACAGACATGACACTCTTGCTGTCATCAATGTTACTATTTGCGATTTATTGAGTAAAAAAGTAAACATTTGATGTTTACAACATCAAATATGTGAAATAAAATACTGTCTTGGAAATTTAAGGTGGACATTTTTGTGTTACATTCAGGAATTTGAATAAATTCATAGTTTGTCTATTAAGCTTGCAGAGTGGAACGATTAAAAGCACTCTAGTCTAAAAAAGGTTATCATCCAATAACAGCTGGCTAAATATTTTACTTACTTACACAATATTTGTATGCATGAAATGAAGTAGTTGATAATTCATACTATGAATATTTCATGAGGTAAACCGTTTCATAAAGCTCATGAGAGTTTGTCATGTCATGTTAATTTATAAAGTAAAATTGGTGTTTGTAAATAGCAAAATAATTTATTCAATTATTTCACTATAATATTTACAGGGAAGCTTTCTATTATTTTTTTAACCATTAAAAAAGTTAATTGCAATACATTTTTAAACACAAGTAAATTATGGTAATTTTTACAGAATAAAATTGAATTTTATTATTTTGACAGTTAATTTTATAGGGAAAAATGTGGCACAAACTTTATTTTATAGGTTATTTTCATGTTCATATAAGGGAAAAACATATTTTTTAAGTTAAAACATTTTTGTTTACAGTAAAACATTGACCCAAGCACTATTTTTAACCATAACATCAACAATAACCATACGTTCTTACTGTAAAAGAAGAAAATGTTCTACCTTTTAATTTGTTTGGTTAGTTTTTTTAACAGTGTGTGTCGTCTGTGCTTTCAGCTTTATTGCTCAACACAAATGATCTGGGAATACTGGGAACTCTAAATTAACTACGCAGAGTGGAAACACGACAAAGGCACAAAATATATAGAAACCCGGGGAAGAGGAACACAAAGGGAGGACTAAAAGTGGGAACTAAGAACAAGACTAAGTAGTCCAAAAATCAGACACAACATTAACACAAAGCAAACCAGGAATCTCATATTGAAATAACTCAATTCCAAGTCCAAAAACTAATGAAGCTACGAAAAACAGACCCAGGACCGTGACACATGTGCAACATGAAGGTATTTAACAAATGGGAAATATCATGTCCAAATGTTATTTGCTAACCTTCTATTTTTCTTGATTTATGTTAAGCCTTTCCCTTCATTCACTTGTCTTACAAATTATAACATGAGCATCGATTGATGAAGTTCAGCAATAACAATGCTACTCTTCCTTACTGAAAGTTTGCAGGCAGAGATGGGATTCTGCCTAGAGAAATGCAGACGCTAATATGTCCTGTGGTACCATAAATCAAAGCCAGCTTTATTTTGTCAGCACACAGATGGCTCAAATACACAGCTCACCTCAATTAAGACTTGAGAATGGAAGCTGAAAGGGAAAAGTGTTTGGAGAGGAAAAGGGGCACCTGTTCGCCTGTCATATCTGGAGCTCTTCTGATCAGTGGCTCTGAGCTTCCCCCAGAGCTGTTTCAATGCTGAATTAATGATGGCAAACAAAGCCAAAGCCTCCTCACAGCCCCTGTGTGAGTTCATTCTCTTTCCACTTTGGTCCCTCTCAACTAATCTTCAGTGTCACACTTAATGAGATTTTCAGTTTGTAAAGTAAGTGGAGCAATAACTCCCCCAGCCCAGACTGGCATCACCATTCCCACCATCTCCTTGAATGCTTTTAAGCAACTACTTCTGCATTTTCTCTCTATTCCTCCTCTTACTAAAGGATGCATTATGAAGGATTATTATTTATGAAAAATTACATTGAATTATTCATTGTCCAAATACTTGGACACATATTGTGTGGAATGGATAGCATTTTTTTTAACTTCATTTTTTATAATGAGTAGTTTCTTCAGCTTTTCTTTGTGCTGGAGAATACAGTGAAAATTAGATTAATATACATATAAACATGAGCAGAATATAACAAAAATGCAGTTAAAGTTGTTTCCATTAACAAAGCGTGTTTTATTTCATGTAATTACTGTTTTGTTTAGTCTGATGTTAATAATTGTAAGGAAATTTTCAAAAGACCAAGTTAAAAAAAAAAAAAGGAGTCTATGGCTGATGGGTGTTCTTGGTTTCCAAACAGAAATGTTTCCAGTTTAATTATGACTGGAAGATTGTTTATTTTTACAAACTAAAAACATAACAATGAAATTCTTACAAAATAAGCATGAACATTCCAAAAAATGAAAAAAAAATTCCAGAACAACCTATGCAGAAAACCATGAGACTTCCTTGCCAGTGCTCGTCCTCTTCCTAAACCACACAGGTTTTTATGCTGCCATCGCACTTACATGCTTAAAGTGGTAGGCAGCTCTTTCAGATTCTATCACTACCTTCTGTAAACATAGCTTAATGTTCAAATTTATTCATCCTGAAAAGCTCAGTTATGTAGCTCATCTGTGAATTATAAACCAAACATAAGCTCAATCGTCAATCTGGCACCTATAATAATAATAATAATAATAATAATACATATAATAAATTTATTTTTCTGTTATTGTAAACTTTAGGCACTTCACCACAGAACGTTAGTACTTGTATACGGTCCCAGCTTTGATTCTGAAACAAATGTATATTTTTTCCTTGTAGGGTGGTTGATCAAGTCTTGTTTCTGTTCTGCCAAATGACTTGACAAAATCCACGTAGGCTTACCAGAAAGAGACCAAAGAAATACAGTATCTTGCATGCCAGGAAAATAATCAGAGACAGTGCAAACTTTCTTTTTCAGATTACTGTATGAATGTGTATATAAATACAAGGCCATCTTCTTGACTGTGTTTGTAGTTTGAGACATGTGCACCTCAATAAGTGGTTTTATACTGATAAAGTATAATAACTTTTTGTTTCTCATTACTAATATATATTATAATTCAATTAAGCTGTGAAGTTTGAGTACCTACTGATTGATATTAATATTAACATGATAAAACACTAGGTTTGTACAGTAATGCTACAATACTGCTTTATACCTTACCATATATTACCACATCACATCACTACATTTCTTTTTCTATATTTGTCCTTAAAATCATCTTTAAAAAAAAATAGATCTATTGCTGCTGCAAGCCCAATTCCTTACTTAGTAAATTTTTCCAGTTACTCCAAACTACATTGTGGTTGAATGACATTCATCAGCAATGCTGGGATTTGATTTTACTTTCGCAACTGGAAAACAATTAGGACACACTCACTTACTGTGCCTCAACATGTAATTATATTAACAAATATACAACAGAACATTCCTAATAATCAGTAATGAAAAAAGTAAAAACAATTTGATGGTTTTTAATGAGCCATAAAAACAAAACAAAATTAAAATAACAAACATCTTCCGATTAAACCAAGTGTACTCTGAATTTGGAATCACACTGAACATGTTGAGTTTACCTGGTAGACTTTTGGTTTGTCGTGAAACACAATGAAATAATTGCCCACCCACCAGTAAATGTAAAAAAGAGTCAAGTGTTTCCTTATACTGATAAGATGATCCAAAGAGTCCATACAGGTTGCACAGGTAGTCTACCACGGTTGTATGTCCGCAATTGTGTGATAGAGATACCAGGAGATGCCCTATTACATTAGGAAAGCAGGACCGGACAGGGCCGTAGAAAAGCATCAACTGAGCCTCAGGACCAATATTTCTTTGGGCAAGCAGTAACATAACAAACACCACCAGTCCCTCAGTGGGATTTGCGCTCACAGCCCAGCACCATGCAAATCAACTGACATTCCACAGAGAATACTGGAACTGGCTGGTCTGCCACTGGCATCCTCTTCTCTTCACAGATGAGAGCAGGTTTGCATAATTTTTCAGAGAAGATCACCAGCAGCCAAATGCTCAAAGTATTCTTCTTCTCTTTATCATCTTTTGCTAGGATTTATCTCGAAGAGGAATCTGTTAAATCAAATACAAAAATCCTCAAAACAAAACAGTTAGTAATCAGTGACTGATCCTAGTCTTTACAGTAATGTACAGATTTTTAATGTATCACCAATAAAAACAGCAAAACAGCGGGAGTTTACAAAGAGCATGTTTGTGGTGAGTGCATGTTATTCCTGCACCAGAGCAGTGTGTGGCACCAAAGAGGTTAGGTTAAGCTTCTTGCATTTAGAAATGCATTTATGATCTGTCATGAGGTGTGGAATGAGAGAAATGAAAATGCAGTATTTAGAACCAAGCAGGTTAAGCTAAAAACTAACCTTTAATTAGTATGTATGCAATCCACAGGGGGGGAAATAAAAAGTTTTTGGAGAACAGCAAGCACACGAGAGGAAGTTAAAGAATGACCTGAAAAAGAACAAAAGAAAAGCTATGAAAACATACAAGGGAGTTAGGGGAAATGTATATATTATATATAACAAGTCAGCGCAAAACTAAATGCAACACACAGGAGACAGATGACTATATGGAGAACAGAAAATGAATCATTTGAGACAGGAAGTCACAGAGATGGAGATGTTTACACAATACTTAACACTGAAGGGCCACATAGAAGGAACACGACGAGAAGAACTTTTCATATGTATCTATAAAGTGCCCATGAAAAGTCTCACATTGTGACACAGAAGATGAAAGCTGATAGTGACAACAAGACATTTGAAAGCATTGTTCTTTTGAAGTTAACTGCTATACAACACACATACTTTATGATACATAGATAACCTGTTAGGGTTTTCACAGAAAAACCACATTTATGACAAGTGTAATTTCTGAACATCCTTAAAATGCTTATGCTGCAAACCCACCTTTTTACAACGCCCCTGTACACCAACAACCCATATAACGAATCCCCTGAAAGAAAGAAAAGCAAACCTTTGGGAATGCAGTGGACACTTGAATAGATAAATCAGACTAAATCCAAAAAAGTACTGAATGCTAACAAGTGTGGAAAAGCTAAAAATGCTAGCATCACCTCAGTAATTAGCTTTGCTAGCAATCCCATTTTCTTCTCAAAATCACTAGCACTAAGAGTTGGTTTATAGTTTAATAATAGTTAGCTGACACCTCTGTTAACTTTATAACTATTCATAGAGATTTGGTGCTAAGCTGGAGCAAAGGCAGTGTCATATATTAGGATGCTAATGCTAATGAACTTGAGTTTAGTATACTTGCCTTGGAGATACAGTGTTTTCCATTCTTCCCCTTCTGATTGTGAAAGGTCCTTTGTCCTTCAACAAAATTAGCATTGTTTTTGCAACAACAACTTCCTGTGTCCAGGGTGTCGCTTATCCAGACGTTAACTTGTACGGTCCATTTACCATCTTATCTCTGGTCCAAACTATAAATGGTACACTTGCCTCCCTGGAATTTTCCCTTGTTGCTGATTTTGAGTGACGAAACGTTTCTCCCACAAAACGCTACGTCCAGATGAACAGAATCAACTTTTGGAGACTTGTTGCTGATTATTTACAACAACAACAAAAAGTCTTAACCTTTGCTTCCAAAAGACTGAAAATTCCACACTGTTCACTTGTAACATTGTCCCATAATGGCCTCTCCATGAGCTGTTTTGCAAGTTAACTGTTGTTGACATTGCACATCAGTGTGCCCACTCTGTAACCCTTAGACTTAATTTATTACAAGAACTACGTGATCACAAAAGTTTTTAGTTTAACTACCCAGACAATACCCTTTGTCGTTGTGCATCAGCATTACAGAGGAACCTAGTCTACTGCTTTGCCTGCATTACACAGGTCTCTACATGACCCAGAGGTAGATTCAGTAGTGTTTATGTGGTTTCCTCATTGGTGAGACATCAGATCATTTACCTCACCATCTCATTGAATGCTTTTAAGAAACATCACAGATGCTTTTTCTCTCTGTTTGCAACCCCATCCTGGAGGCACCAATAAGGTAGCTTGGAGATCATTTGAGGTGTGTTAGTTTTCAGTTGTTAATTGTCTCTTGACAACAGAGCATGAACTTTGCCTGAAGCCAGTAATTTGAGAATACAAGATACAGAAGATGGAAAGTCAGCTACATAAGCTAACATGGTAACATCTTGATGTCCTGACGGCACCCTGTTAGCAAGCTTTCCTCAGCTGTTACATGAATTTTTCATGCCAGCATTCCTCAACCATAAATGACAACTTATGATGAAAAATATAGTTTTCCAGTCCTTCATCTGTGGAATTTCACCTTCTCTTCCTCTCAGGTAATTACAGTAACATATCGACTTAGGAGGTCATCAGTGCCTCATTGGTAAGAGCATGAAACAAAAGTGTAGTAATGTTTGGACTTTAGATGGGACGTGGCCTAGTGGTTGTCTGCTGACTGATCCATTCTGTAAATATCACATTTGCAGAGAGGTTATAAGAGTATTGGTGTGGTTTTCTGTGTCTTTTCGGTGCTCTTTAGGTCTGTCATCGCAGACATAGGCCCAGACAAACCGGAGGCTTCATGTTGCTTAAAGGTGAGTGTGGCAGGTAAAGGTATAAAAAAAATTGAAGGTACTAATTTGTAACTGCCTCCAGAAAATTAATTTCTGATATCGATATCAACAGAATGCAAATAAACAAATTCTTTAAATTTATGCATGTTGTGGACAAGAGATATTTTATTCTGTATTCTTATGGTGACAGTTTATAATCAGAACTATCATTGATCAATCATTCATCATTGTCGAATCAGTTGACAGAATAATCTTTGAATTATATCTAGGTTAATCTGAGCAAATATTAATGTACACAGATTATCATCACTTTAATCAGTCTATTGTTGTTCTGTATCATTCTTTCTATCTGCTTAAGCTGTTGCAAATGGTATTCACATCATTGTATCCACACCTCTTGAAGCTGTGGGTCCAGTAGGGCCTGCTACATTCACTTGCACACATATTCAGGCCTATAACAACATGCACATAGAATTATGTAAAACACGCACGTTCACACACACACTTATTAAGGACAGGGAGGTCGTTTCAGGACAGTCTCTCTGTTGGACACACAGTCTCACAAAACTGCACAACATATCACACACTTGTTTGTCTCTAAAGTAGCATCTGATGTCTATATAAGGAGAACTTTGTCTCTAAAGTGGCATCTGATGTCTATATAAGGAGAACTTTTTGAGTGTGGGGAACTGTTATCATTTCCAGTAAGATCTAACTGTGACGTCATCAGGGTAATATAAGGATGGGGAGCGGTCTGCTCGAAGAAGATTGTTGTTGAAAAGTTTCTTCCCACACTCTGCGCAAGTGTGTAAATAAAGATCACTATTTTTTGCCACCTACCTGGATTCAGTCTGCTTTCTTCTCTTACCCAAATCGAACGAGTTTCAACAATGTCTAAAGTTATTTTATGCTGTTTTTTTTAGATTGCTTTGAATCTGTTCCTTTGTATGGAATAAACATGGTAATTTGCAATTTGGAAGCTATTAGCACATCTCCTAGTCTGCCTTGATACCTGTATGTTTCTGAGCCAAGCAGAAACATACAGGTATCATGTATGTTTCTGTCACTCTGTACTTTTTGTTCTAAGTTTTGTGAAAAGTTATATTCAAAGTTACTTAACATCATGGCTAGGGATAGGAATTGATAATAAATTGTAATAGTGATTTCAATTTCATTCTCAATATCACTTATTGATTTGTTTCCTTGTCGATTCTCTTATCGACTGTCATTTGGTTCCACCATTGCTAAGCAGCATATCAAAGACATTATATCCATGCAGATTAAGTTCATGCAGTGGGTCAAATTTTTTTGCATGTTGGAGGTATTTTCCTTCTTTTCTGTACTCAAACTAATTATTACACACATTACACAGAAAACTTTTCTTAAAAGTAATACATTACTTAATTGCTCCAATGAGAAAGTAATTCATTATACTACCTTCATGTTTCAATAGCTGAAAAACACTGTCTCATAATTACATTTAAAAAATTAAATTTTATTTATTCAAATTTTTCATGTTAGTGAATTAAATCTCTGCTAAACATGGGATATTTGATCAAGTGACTTGCACAACATACCATGAAACTGCACTGAGGACAGAACTGAAGTGAAATAAAGAAGGCAGGAGATCAAAAACACTGCACTGCTAAAACCTCACCTTGCTCTTTCTCTCATTTATCTGACAGCAGTGCTTTTCAGTCTGGGGCTGGGCCCCCTTGTGTGCTGAAAAGGTACTAGTGGGCCGTAGTAATAACAGAAATTCAATCTGAAAAAGTGTGTACAGTTACGTCTTTGTAAAGTGAAGATTTAAGATTAGGTTGGATCTTATGCTTTTTAAGTGGGTTCAGCAATTTTGATTTTGTGAATGGCTGCATTGCAGTGTAAGAGATTATTGTTAGTAGGATTTGGTGCTACATATATAATATTTAAAAGGTAACTGTTTTTACATAGGGGTAAATAATCCTAAAACAATCAGACAACACATTATGACTAAGCACCTGCTGACAGTGGGAAGGAAAAACTCCCTTTTAACAGGAAGAAACCTCTAGCAGAACCAGGCTCAGGGAGGGGCGGGGCCATCTGCAGTTGAGGGGGAGGGAGACAGAACATGAAACACTGTTGAAGAAAGCCAGAAATCAATAATAATTAATGATTAAATGCAGAGTGATATATAAATGCAGTGCATCTGCATTAGTTTGATGTGCGACTGAAGGACATACCCTCATTAAAAGTAATTCCAAGATTCCTCACAGTGTTACTGGAATTTTTAGGGTTGAGTACAATAACCACATTTTTATCTAAATTTAAAAGTAGGAAAAAAGAGGTTAGGGTTAAGGATAGATAGATAGATAGATAGATAGATAGATAGATATGATTCAAACTACTGCAGTGCAGTACCTTTAAACCTATGCCATGCTCTAATCTCTGTAATAAAATATTATGGTCAATTTTATCAAAGCTGCAGTGAGGTCTAAAGATGAGACTACTATCACAGGCCACAACAAGATCATTTGTAACACTGGATAACACTGTTTCTATATTGTGATGAGTTCTGAAACGTAACGGAAAATAAACCATTCCTTTGTATAGGAATGGTGAGATACTTATGAATGGTTACATTCATTTTAGTTGTGAAGACATTCATGAAGTCATTTCTAGTTAAGGTTAAAAGAAACCTTGGCTCAACAGAGTTCTGACTCTTTGTCCTTCTGGCTAAAGGGCTGAAGAAAAACTTGGGGTTGTTCTTATATTTTTTTTTTTTTCAGTCAGTGAAAAAATTGTGAAATGAGCTTTACACAAGGTGCTTTTTTTTTATAGAGCAACAAACTCTTCCAGAGTAATTGAACATCTTTTAATAGCAAGATGCCATTTCCTCTCCAACTTATGGGTCATGTGCTTTTAGGTACATGTTTGGGAGTTATACCAGGGAGTCAAATACTTCTGATTTGAGGTTTTTTCCAATAGAAGCCACAGTATCCAGAGTAGTACACAATGAGGATGCTGTTTAGAGGTGCAACGCTATTATAAAAGATAATCTACCTCTGTGGGAGTAGAGCTTGAGGTAGTTGTTCTGTACTTAAGTCGTAGTGTAGATACTAGTGTTGAAAAGTACTCCAGTAAAGTTGAAGTACTGATTCAACTTTTTAACTCAAATAAAAGTGAAAAAGTACAGACTCTGACATGTACTCAAAGTAAGAAAGCTCTTTGGTGGACGTTTCTACCAGCTATTTTTATGCAAACCTAACTGAACCTTGCTGTATTAATGTAATAATAAATAGTACTAGTAGATGAGAAAACAAACTTTATTTTGGTCTAAATTGTAATTCTAATAAATATTGTTATCAGATAAGCAGAACATGAGCAGAGAAAAAGGAGGAAAATGTAGCTCTGTTTTCTGTTGCTTATGTCGTAGAGGGTGACTTTGACTCTAACCACAAAATGAGAAGAGAAGAGTTTAAGTGGGATTCAACACGTGGGGGATACCCAAAATCGACTGAAATGGCTCTGTGTGGGGAAAGTAATCATAATGCACAATAATTTCCTGTACTGCAACCACAACTTATGGACATCTTTAGTCTATCCGGTGTTGTACCAAAAAACAGAAGAGAAAGAAAATGGTAGGATTTCATTTCATGTGTTTCTGTTTATTCTCAAATCGGTTTGATGTTTGATGGCCCGCAGTGACATGAAATAATAACGCCCCTCAAATGTGTCAAAACAAAAGTAATGAGCCTGTTTTGAAAAGCTAAGGATTAGAAAGTAGAGACCCTCAAGTAGAGATTTCTTTATACATGTAGTGATTAAAAGCAAAATGTTGTCAGAAAAAAACTACTGAAGTAAACTACAGATACCTGAAAATTCTACTTTAGTACAGTAATAACATATTTGTACTTCATTAACTGGAATGGATTTGATTATTAAAGTTGATTAATAAACCATGGCCTGTGTTTCAAGGATTCTGAGATTTAATATGACTTGAAGGTGTTAATTAATTTAAACTAATTGTTGATCAATTACTAAATCATTTACCTAAGGATGAGATGTATTTTTTTAAGGAAAGAAAGCAACTTCTTTAGTCTACGTAAGTCAAGTGTTTTTGAAGACATTTCTTTTCTTAGATGAAATGTCAAACATCTTCAAAAAAAACAAAAAAACTTACAGAGGTCCAGTTGCTTAAGCTCCTTAGACTACCAAGATGTGGATGACTGAGGACCTAGACACAGTTAAATGTGAATTATTAAAGAATAGGTTATATAAAATAGTTAAATGAGGGGACCAAAAAGAAAAAACCTACAGAGTACAATATCATTTTGGCAAAGTTACACAAAAAAATCAGTATTAATTTTAGTGACCTCATGCTCTGGCCTCTGGAAGACAATTACGTATAGTCGTTGTTGTCTCTAACTTCATGTGTTTGCAGAATTGTCAATTGTTCCTCGGCAGGTTATGTTAATGAGTGGGGGAAAACTATTTGAAGTGTGAATTGGGTAGTGTACTGGGGGCTTCTGTTTATGACTATGCTTCTTCCTCACTATCAACCAGCCAACCTGGTTTCTCGATTTCTGGGGACAATCTAAATCTTAATCTCAAAATTTTTGTGGTAATTTCACAAATTTAAAGAGTGCCAACCAAAAATTCAGAAAAAAACACATTACATAAAAGTTATATATTGATTTGCATGTCACTGAGTGAAATACTTTAAGTATTTAATCCCTCATAACCCATCCAGAATACTAGCTGATGAGCTGAACACGTTTTATGCTCGCTTCGACGCCGCAGCAATTAAAACAACAAACGGCTGCGCGCGCTCGGAGTGCACCAGTGAAGAAAATGCATTCGTCATCACAGAGCATGCCGTGAGGAACACCTTCAGGAGGGTGAACACCAGGAAGGCAGCAGGACCAGATGCAATCCCTGGCCGGGTCCTTAGAGCCTGCGCTGATCAACTAGCACCGGTGTTCACGGAGATCTTCAACCTCTCCCTGGCCCAAACTGTGGTTCCCACGTGCTTCAAACGGTCCATTATTGTCCCTGTTCCAAAGAAACAACAGCCCGCTTGCCACAATGACTACCGTCCAGTAGCACTGACTTCAATTGTGATGAAGTGTTTTGAAAGACTGATGAGAGATCACATCACTTCTTCACTTCCTGCCACCATAGACTCACTTCAGTTTGCTTACCGGACTAATCGTTCCACAGACGATGCCATATCTCACCTGCTCCACACATCCCTGAGTCACCTGGACACTGGCAGAGGGAATTATGTTAGGATGCTGTTCGTGGACTACAGTTCAGCATTCAACACAATAATTCCCTCTAAGCTTTTCACCAAGTTGACGGATCTAGGACTCAGCTCATCACTGTGTCAGTGGATCCTCAACTTCCTCACAGACAGACCCCAATCAGTGAGGGTGGGAAAACAAGTCTCCCCCTCCATCTCACTCAGCACTGGAGTGCCTCAGGGCTGTGTTTTAAGCCCCCTGCTGTACTCACTGTACACTTATGACTGTGTAGCCACATCCGACACCACCTCCATTGTCAAGTTTGCTGACGACACTGCTGTTGTGGGCCTGATCTCCGACAACATCGAGACGGCCTACCTGGAGGAGATTAGGAACCTGGAGACCTGGTGCCAGGAGAATAACCTCCTCCTAAACATCAGCAAGACTAAGGAGCTGATCGTGGACTTCACTACAAAGCAGGCGAGGAATTACAAACCCCTCATCATCAGTGGCACGCCAGTGGAGAGAGTGGACAGTTTCCGATACCTGGGTGTCCACATCACTCAGGACCTGTCATAGTCCTGTCACATCAACACCCTGGTTAAGAAAGCCCATCAGCGTCTCTTCTTCCTCAGAAGACTTAGAGACTTCCATCTGCCACTGAAGGTGCTCAAGAACTTCTACTCCTGCACCATCGAGAGCGTTCTGAAGGGAAAAATCTGCACCTGGTTTGGGAACAGCACCAAGCAGGACAGACGAGATCTGCAAAGGGTGGTGCGCTCGGCAGAACGCATCATTCAATCAGAGCTCCCTGACCTGCTGTCCATCTACACCAAGCGGTGCAAGTCCAAAGCTAGGAAGATTATGATGGATCTCTCCCATCACAACAATGGACTCTTCTCACTGTTGAGGTCTGGGAAGCGCTTCCGCTCCCTTAAGGCCAAAACAGAGAGAATGAGGAGCTTCTTCGCCCAGGCTATTTGGGGCCTGAACCAGATGTAGGACTGGACTCTCCCAAACACGTCACTATAAGACTGGACTCTCACACACGTCACCACACGCACCACCACACATTTCCTATAATCCTAAAATTCCTATAATTTATAATCCTTATCTTTATAATCTCTTCTGCTATTTGCACATTCTTTACTGTAAATTCCTAAGTTAATTTGTAAATTTTTGTAGTAAACTGTAAATTGTAAATATTGTAAAACTTTTCTTCTGTCATTTAATGGTCGGGCATTGTACAGCTACAAGCATTTCACCCCCATGTCATACTGTGTATGGTTGTGTGTGTGTGACAAATAAAATTTGAATTTGAATTTGAATTTTAGCTTCCAAACATTGGCTGATTGGGAGATTACAGTCAATCAATCAGCCAATTACAGATACTTCTAATTACAGTTGATCATATCTATAAGCCTGTCCATAGAATCAGTTTCTTTCATTCCAACTTCTCTACCACCATAGGCAAAAACAAGGACCTCAAAAGGACATCAGGGATGAGATTACAGAAGCATGCTGAGAAGGGCCTTGGGTTGACTGTTACTGTGATTTGGCGCCATATAAATAAGATTAAATTAAATTGAAGATGACCGCTGGTGATGTGATTTGGAAGTGGAAGAAATATGAAATGACCATTGGCCACCCTTGGTCTGGAGCTCAATGCTGGATCTTGCCTCATGAAAAACGTAGCGCATCAGCCCTTAAGTACACAGGAGGAGCTTGTTAATAATCTGAAGACAGGTGGGTCCACAGCCACCAAGAACACCACTGGTAACACACTATGCTGTAATAGACTGAAACCTTGCAGTGCCTATAAAGTTCCTCTGTTCATGAAGGCACATGCACAGGCTCATTTTACCAGTGAACATTGAAATTATTCAGAGAAACCTTGGGAGAAAATCCTGTGGTCAGATGAAACCAAAATTGAGCTCTTTGCAACAGGGTGACTGAGTATGCTAAGGGTACAGGACAGTGAGGGCCCAATACAGGCCACATACTGTAAAATGCTGACCGAGAATCTCCTTCCCTCACTCTGAACTGAAGTTGGGTTGTAGATGGGTCTTATAGCATGGCAGTTACTACTAAGCAACAACCAGAACATCCTCTTTAGCCACATAAGCAATAAATAAAGAAGTAGCAAATTAAGGTCATGGAGTGTTCTTGTCAGCCTCCAGACCACAAGCACAGAGAAATCTGTGGATGGAGCTGAAGATTTGAGTTGTCAAATCGCAGCCAAGAAAGGATTTAAAGAATTTCTGAGTAGAGGAGTGGGCCAAAATCCACTCCTGAGATATGTGCAAACCCAGTGACCAATTGCAATAAACTTCTTATCACCACAAACAAGGGTTTCACCACCAAATACAATGTCATGTTTTGCTTAGTGATTAAATACTTATTTCATTCAGTGACATGCAAATATATTTATAATTTTTATATGATGTTTTTTTTCTGGATTTATTTTGGACATATTCAGTCTCTCTCCATTAAAATTAAACTACCAGAAAAATTAGACTGCTCATTTCTTTCACAGCAAACCTATAAATTAATAGTGTTGAAGACTAGCTTACAATATTTTTGAGAAAAGAGTAAGAATATAATCAAGATACTTATCCATCCCTCTGTGACCTCGACACCAGGCTTCCTGTCATGTTCCGTTTTACAAATTAAAAAAACTCATAAATATTGTGTTTTACATGCGATTGCCTCGAGGCCTTATGACATCCTTCACATTATGCACTTGAACATATAAAAGTGATGAGCACCTCTTTAGTAGAATCTTGAGTGTTTTAATCAACTTTGTTACATCTGTGGCGTACCTGGTCAGAACCCCCCCCCCCACCCCCGCAGTCTTTGACCAACTGAATGGCCCGCCGAATGAAATGAAGACCCACTTTACGACCTACTAAACCACCCACTGAACTGAATTTGGTGGTGAAAAATGTTTCTTACGTTAATTTATGAGCTGTTAAAACAGACCGGTCAATTGTGACTGGAACACTAAAGGAAGGGGTGGGGGTGCACACAGCAGGAGGGCTAGACTAATGTAATTCCCTTTACTTTGGTCTCCACTCTGCCCTTCTTCATAGATTGCAGCTTGTCCCGAATGCTGCGGCACGCCTTTTGACTGGAACCAGAAGGTTTGCCTCCATCAACCCAGTCCTTGCTGACCTGCACTGGCTCCCTATCAAATACCGCATTGAATTTTGTTGCTTACCTTTAAAATCATAATAATACTACGCCTTGCTATCTCATTGAACTCCTTAGTCCGTGTATCCCGAGGAGAGCCCTAAGATCACCAGGACAATCACTCTTAGTGCAGCCTAGATCTCAGCTAAAGACCAGAGGTGATCGTGCTTTTGTCCTGGCAGCCCCTAACCTCTGGAACAATCTTCCTGCTGCTATTCGCGCCTCTGATTCCATTCATTCATTTAAATCACGATTAAAAACTTACCTATTTGACCGAGCATTTTCAGTTAGTTAGTGCATATTTCCTACATTTTATCTCTGTGTTATTTACCTTCTATTGATGTAACACTGTATAAATCCCACCCACCTTATACGTATGAATACTCAGTGATTTTATCTTCTTATTACGCTCAGATGTTTTATTTCGTATTTTACCTCTATTGTTTGCCTTAATAGTGTTTCTTAATGTTAGTTTATTTGTACTCTGTTATGGTCTTATATCTGTTATGTTTTAACCTGTTGTCTTGATATAAACCACTTTGGTGTACTTTTGGTTTTAAATGTGCTATATAAATAAAGCTGTATTGTATTCTATAAGACAAAGTTCTGCATCACCCACAGCATAACTGAACTGCAAATTTAAAATGTCTTTTATTTATCAAAAGAAAAATCAAGTAGATTCCATCAGCACTACAGCACTGAAAAAATGCCCCGGTATATTGTCCATGTCAAACCTCAAACTTCTGTTCGTACGTCCTGCTTTCACAATCTGCAAATGAGATCTTCACCAACAGGATCCAGTCTAATGTTTTATTTGATCCTTTCTTATGAACATCAATTTGTTTGTTTTTCTTTCAAGTACAGAGTTTTAGAGAGCTGGATTTAGTGGCTGGAGCTGACCTGGAGTCTGTCTTAAGATTGGGTGGAAGCAGCGGTCAGGCAAAGAAAAGCCACACAAACACAGCCATATCTTATTACTATGCAGAGTTGTATCCTTCAGTGAAATTAATCCCATAATCCAATAAACCACCATTTATACTTCCATGACCCCAGAGGACCCCTTCTCAAACCTATGACTGGGTGTAATCAATATGATATAGGAGCTGAAGGCATGAATAACTTAGCTGAGTCCAACACACACTGTATGAGGGTCATTCTGATGTTTTCATTTATTTGAAAATGCTTTTCAGTTTGTTACTATCCATATGAACATATGCAGATATACATATGCATAACCAATTAAGATACTTTCATTAAATCAGGAATTCCTAATTAACATCTATTAATGAATGTTAATAGTCAGTGAAGATACAGGGTGGATATACTCAGAGAATAAAACAGGGATCTTGAGTGACAGTTACACCAGTGTATTACCTTCATAGCCATTACAAAAAACAAAGAAACAAATCAAACAAAACAAATCTAAAGAAACAAGCATAATATTGCACTACAACAGTTACTCATACACTTGTCATTAAGTGTTACCACTCACAGGTACCGGCATTTCTGAATTGTTGAAAATTAAATTGAACCACCAATTGTACCAAAGACAGCTACAGCCTCGGAGCTCAATGACTAGCACCCAGTACTACTTACTCCAATCATCATGAAGTGCTTTGAGTGGCTAGTCCTGAGTTACATAAAGCACAAGAACACCTCCACCTGGGAATGTATCCTGGACTTCCTCACTGAAAGACCTGAAAGACCCACGAAACAAGTCGGCGAGACTGTGTAATAGTTTTTTCCCTCAAGCAGTCCGGCTCCTGAACACTATTCGGCCCTCCTCCACACTGGACTCTCTTCTCCACACACTTCTTTGGACTACACTGTACATAACCCTCTCCTCTCACTTCCAATACTAGCACTATTCCGTATTACAGTATTCCACTCTGTGTACTGTTGTATTTATTCTGTGTACTATTGTATCTATGTATTCTTTTCTATTTCTTATTGTATTTTTATTCAAATACAATACTATTGCACTTATTCATAGTTCATTTTATTTCAGTATATATGTATATCAGTGATTCTTGAGATAAGGGACAAAACATGTCCGCCAGATAAAACCCAATTTGGGGGTTAAAAATATGCATACAAGTACTAACCCAACTGACTAAAAGACAAACCAAGGCAATGTTTATACAACAAAAGTATGATTTTGCATTTTATATAGATATAGATTTATTTTAAATGTCCTTAAAAGTCCATTGTCCAGAAGTAGGTGTGATAATATTAAAATACAGAAAAATATATTATATAATATACCGAAATATGCAATTGAAAATTTATTTGTACATATTTTTTAAGTGATTAAAATTGTGATTAAAGTTAAAGTGATTAAAGTTTTTGTCAACACCATCAGATTTTTTTTAAAAGTACAAAAAATTCAGGAATTATTGTGGGTAGCTTACACTCTGAGGACCCCTTTACAACTTCCTGTTGCTTAGTCCTCTGCATTTGACCCATTCACTCAGTGGGCAGCTACCAATCCAGCACCTGGGGAGGTATAGAGACACTACCTTGCTCAAGGGTACATCAGGATAGCTGCTGTTCAGTGGATTTGAACCCCCAACCTTCTGATCATGGGGTGAACACTCTATCTACTGAGCTATCTCTGCCCTGAGATCTGGTCTTTTAAGTGAAATCCTGCTTTTGGGCCCAAACTACTCTGTGTTTATTAAAGCTGTTGTGTTTTTAACATGTTTTAATGCTTTGTATCTTGCTCTATTTAATCTTAACAAGCCCCTAAAAACAGTCAGTGATCACTGTTGGCCTAACAATCAGAAACCCTCGTGTTAACTTTTATCAAGTAGAAAAAAGTTAGCGTTCATCCTCCAGCTTCACTGTGTTTATGTTATGCTAACACATCTGTGTCGCTAGCGGTCACATAACACATCATTATATACCAGCTAGCCCAACTTCAGCAACCCTACAAACGTCACTGCTGTTTAGTTTTCTGTCTTCATTTATGTTGGAAGTGATAGCAGAGCTGTACGTTTGAATGTTTCAGAAATCTCTCAGTCAGAACATGCTATATCATGATTGGGTGGAAACTAGCGAGCTAACTTCTAATTCCGTTGAAAATATTCTTTTTTCGTGGATGCCTGGATGTTACACCTGGTAAAGCAGTCACACTGATCATTTTATTAAAGATGAAAGAACTTAGATGGTTTGTAACTCTCAGTGATGCCACAGAGTTCCTTTGACTTTGGGATGTGCAGCGGAGTTTTGACCTGGAAATGGCTAATGACGTCAGACTTAAAGACGGGAAAGCATCTCTATTGCTTAATATATAATTGTGTTGTGAATATTCATCCTTAAGCTGTATAAATCCATATGCTTCAGAAAAATTATAGTAATTACAAAATGGTACATTTCAGGCTAGAATGGCAAAGGGGAACCTGTCAGTAAAGGAACGAAAGAGAAGGAACAGGGATGATCAAAAAAGAAGGAGAGAAAAAATTAACAGCCATCCTGAGCTGAAGAAAGAGTTTCTCATAAAAGAAAGTGAAAGATGGAGAAATAGAGTGAAAGGGGGAAAAATAAAAAACATCAGTGATTTGAAAGGAAGAGAAAAAAGGCAGAAGAGAAGGTTTTGGAAACAAGCACAGAGAGACTCGAGAGAACGAAGGAAAAAAGGAGAGAAAGTCCAGCAGGGTTTAAACACACAACCACAGAGTACTTTAAACATTAACTTTGAGGAATCAAGGAGTAGTAGGCAGCACAACTTGTACAACTTGACATGTGCAAATATAGAATTGTTATGAAGTGTCTTGTGATATTACATAAGTTTTTAAAGTTTAATGGTAATTTTGAAAGAAATATCTTGTTTTCTACTAGTTTGTCACCACTGTCAACACCTTGTCAACTCCATAATATGGATTTTTTTGTTTATTTTTCTCTTTTGAAGAACCATATATTTTGCTCCCTCATGATCTTCCAATAAAAATACTTAATTTTCTGAATAAATGTGTCATTTGCACGCTGTTAAATATGACTGTTTCTTAAGGAGATTAAATACAAGCTTCTGAAAATATGTATGACTGTAACAATTAGTTTGAAAACATATGTGCATAAACAGTAGAACAGACAAGCTGCTAATAGTCAAAATAGCTGAAACAACTACATTTAAAATGTATATTTTTACATTTCTTTGTGTCTGATGGTGTTAACAAAAACCTTGCACTTCTCCAGCAAAAGCATAAATTATTAAAGAATGATACACCTGAGAGATTGTGCCAAAACATGACGAGACAGCCAAAACTTTGTGTAACAATTATATGTAAATATGTTTTTGAAAAATCACAAAATATTTTTTCGAAAAATTAAAACCTGTTTTGTCCCTAATCTCACGAATTAATCATATATATATATATATATATATATATATATATAGCTGCTGTTCGGTGGATTTGAACCCCCAACCTTCTGATCATGGGGTGAACACTCTACCTACTGAGCTATCTCTGCCCTGAGATCTGGTCTTTTAAGTGAAATCCTGCTTTTGGGCCCAAACTACTCTGTGTTTATTAAAGCTGTTGTGTTTTTAACATGTTTTAATGCTTTGTATCTTGCTCTATTTAATCTTAACAAGCCTCTAAAAACAGTCAGTGATCACTGTTGGCCTAACAATCAGAAACCCTCGTGTTAACTTTTATCAAGTAGAAAAAAGTTAGCGTTCATCCTCCAGCTTCACTGTGTTTATGTTATGCTAACACATCTGTGTCGCTAGCGGTCACATAACACATCATTATATACCAGCTAGCCCAACTTCAGCAACCCTACAAACGTTTTTGAAAAATCACAAAATATTTTTTCGAAAAATTAAAACCTGTTTTGTCCCTAATCTCACGAATTAATCATATATATATATATATATATATATATATATATATATATATATATATATATTTAAACAACAAACACCCAGCTCGCCCCTGTGAGCAGTTTGTCCTTCAAGCACGGGTCCTTTACCAGAGGCCTGGGAGCTTGAGGGTCCTGTGCAGTATCTTAGCTGTTCCCAGGACTGCACTCTTCTGGACAGAGATCTCCGATGTTGTTCCTGGGATCTGCTGGAGCCACTCGCCTAGCTTGGGAGTCACCGCACCTAGTGCTCCAATTACCACCGTTACCTTCACCCTCTACATCCTCTCGAGCTCTTCGCTGAGCCCTTGGTATTTCTCCAGCTTCTCGTGTTCCTTCTTTCTGATGTTGCTGTCATTCGGAACCGCTACGTCTATCACTACAGCTGTCTTCATCTGTTTGTCTACCACCACTATGTC